>NC_136527.1:158525646-158555646 GCF_053919585.1 Euprymna scolopes | reverse complement strand
ACACGTTAATACGTTTTACTTTGAATGAGAATTTCAAACTGAGATTTGATTCATTCTTTTGACTGTCATTATCATTTACATGAAATTGACTTTTGTTAATGAACGTTTTCTACCCAAATAACGAAAGACTGGTTCAATTATACTTTGATACGTAGAGCTTTCAGGAGTGATACACCTAGCGGACTGTACTCTAAATTAGATAGGATCAGGAAAATATTCATTAAAATTGTGATCAAGATCTTATTAAAAAAGGGAGGTTTTAAATTATGAAAATAAATATGCTTTTAAAATGTATACTTTATTTCAAATTACATTTTTGAGAAAAGTGTATAATTGAAAGACAGATTGTAAGTATTATCATAACTAGTTTCCATTTTGTTTTTTTTTTACACAGGCATCACCACATTATCAAGGCCAAGAGGCAACTAAAGGATAAGGGTTAAAGAGTGTACAGTAGAAATTGGACAATATAGTAATCGATAGTAATGAAAATTCGGTAAATTTGATAACTTATATGGAATGGCTCATCAAGAACTTATTTACGTTAGACTTGAAGACAACCATATTGCAGTCAGCGGAAAAGCAGGAAAACAGAAGACAATTTCACAGGCGTGCAGTTCTAAGAAAGAGGCTTTGTTCATGGAATCTACGTTTAGGTTTAGGCACAGATAAAGAATGGGGGGGAATTATTGATAGTGTTTTCAGCTAGACGAGTGTGTCTTGTGAAAGTTTAGCGAGGGGGGGACCATAGACTGAAGTCGAACACTTTCCATGAAAATAACGATACATCAGAGACAAACTCGCAACATCTCTTCTGTTAGATAGAGGTTGCAGGGAAGAGAAAAGGACATCTCCTACAAGGCTACGAAGTCTATTTTGAACTCTAATAAGGCAGGATAAGTCCTTTCTAGCAGCTCCTGCCCATATGTGGCAACAGTATTCCATCCTTGGACGTACCTATCTCTTATATAGATAGAGAATTGCATCCCTTAAGTTTGAGCAAAGAGAGTGTGCTTTATATCAACTACGGTAATGTTGTTTATAGGTTTAAATTCCAATGAGATGCTGATTATGTGGGGTGTGCTTTCATGCATTTAGAGAGTTGTATAAAGCAAAACAATCCATTTAAAATTAAAATGGATTTGCAGTCCCCCTTCGCCTTCGACTCAAAACTTTGCTATCGGTCAGCATTTGCTATCGGTCAGTAAGTATAATAAAATAAAGTCGTTTAAGGTCATATGTTGAGCTGAGTTTAACAAGGCCAATAGCCATTAGTCATGTGCTCTCATGTGTAAATGTAGGATTGACATGAAATTCTTAAAGATAAACTAAAATGACCGAAAAAAGGGCTGAAATGACTTCAGTAAATAAAAATTTCAGGAAAAACTAATGGACGGTTATCCATCAATCATCCAGACTACGGACCCATTGAAAACATTGGTCCCTCTTTGATAAATCGGGAGACAAAAATTTTACTCCATACCCTTGCTTAAAAAAAATAAAATGTAAATGTGTTATAGACCGACCGATGGAGTGACTTGCATGCGACTAAAAATGCCTTAGCATGAAAGCGTTTCCCCTTCCATTGCAAAGGAAAAGTTACAAATGTAAGTGCAGCATCCGTTAAGAACATATACTACACTTTAATCTTAGCCATGTGGCCAAGGAAAAGTTACAAATGTAAGTGCAGCATCTATTAAGAACAGATACTACACTTTGATCTTAGCTATGTGGCCAAGGAAAAGTTACAAACATAAGTACAGCATGTAGTAAGAACAGATACTACACTTTGATCTTTATATTTAATTTATTTCGTTTAAAGAAAAAATTACAATTAAAAAAATCCAATATAAAATTAAAACATTTAAAAAAGTAAAATCTCCAAAAGACAAAACAAATTTAGGCACAAGGCTGCTGTTGCAGGGTCTTTGTAACTAAAGTAAAAATGGAGTCTGTGGCGACTTTACTCTTGACTGGCAACATTTACCACAATACCTCATTCACTCTGTGGAATCTAAAGCTAACTAATGAAAACCCCACTGTGGAGAGGGCTTCCTTTTTCGACGGGTGGAGGGCTTTGTAGATAATCCGAAGAGGGTAGTCTTAATGGGTGATTGGAATGCCATCCTTGATCCCAGGATAGATAAGGTCGGGAGGACTAGCAGGTCGGCGTGGTGTGACAGCAGTCTGTCTGACCTGATGGCTTCGTGCGACCTGGTCGACAGATTTTGCCTGGATCACCCAGGGCGGGAGATGTAGACGTGGCATCCTAATACACCTTCCTATCCAAGTACTTACTTGGATCGGATGTTAGTTAGAAGAGGCGATGTAGATTTCCTATCTTGCCCCACGTTCCACTTTCTAGGACACTCGGACCATAAACTAGTTATGGCCCATCTGAACTTGAGCCCTAGGCCTATACTGGCTGGATACTGGAAGTTCAACAGCACCTTGTTGGAGCTGGAGGACTACCGGTTGAAGGTTACAGAGATAATCAAACGGGCATTAGTGGGGGCGGTTACCGGGAGTAAGTGGTGGGTTAGTCTCAAGGCTAAGCTTAGATGTTTCTCAGTTAAGTACAGCCAACGCCTCGCACTAGAAAGGCTAAGGCCAAGAAGCGTACAGAGAATAGGCTGACTCAGGGATTGGAGGGTGGGGACCCCCTAGAGATAGCACTAGCTAAACAAGACCTCAGCTGCTTGGCTAGCAAGTGGTACGAGGGCCAGATAGTTAGGGCTAGGCTAATGAAAGTCTCGAACGAGGCTATTAATGTAGATGCTGTTGAGCGTAAGGCTGCTCTAAGGCACGGCTCGGACGGGTACATTCGAAAGGTAAACAACCTAGAAGGGCACGCCCTCGTGTCGACGCGGGAGATTTGCGAGGGGTTTCGAAAGCATCTATTGGAGCACTTCACCCAACTACCCAGACTCAGGGGCGAAGAGTTTGACAGCTATTTGGCCGACTCACCCCGCCTCATGGCGGCTCGAGCGGCTAGCTGTGATGGTCTTGTCATGGAACGAGATCATTACTGCATTGAAGCAGGTTTGCTGCAACAAGTCCCCGGGGCTTGATGGTCTACCCTACGAATTCTACTTGAGGCTGTCGCCCATGTTGGTCCCTATTCTGAAGGATATGTTCAACCATTGGTTTGTTCAGGGCTCCATCCCTGGGCAGGTGACCAAGGGAGTGATCACATTACTGAGGAAAGGTCAACGGCATGGTGAGGAGGAAGATTTAAACGATTTCAGGCCCTTGACTCTGCTAAATACAGAGTTAAAGATTTTGGCCAAGGTTCTTGCGAATCGGATGCAGGCTGTCATCACTGACTTGATCGAAGCAGACCAGAGCTATGTGTGAAGGGGAGATCAATTCAGGACAATCTTCCTCTGATACGCACGATCATAGAGGGGACATAAGACGACGCCGAGGCCGTGCTGATCAGTTTGGATCAGTCCAAGGCTTTCGATAGGGTGAACCATAGGTTCCTGGGATCTGTGCTGGAGGCCGCTGGATTTAATCCGGACTTCTGCAAGTGGATCTCTGTACTGTATGACTGGCCGACGGTAGCGGTGCAGATCAACCGTAAGCTGTCGGAGTCTTTTGCAGGGATGTCCGCTGTCGCCTCTCTTGTATGTCCTGACGTTGGAACCCCTCCTTCGCAAGTTAAGGGACGAGGCGACTACACCAGTCCTGAGCGGGATAGCTCTCTTTGGAGGCACACGAGCCAGAGTTTCCGTGTTGGCCGATGACGTCACCGTGTTCGTGTCTTGCCCCACAGACATTCAAGTGGTCACCGAGGTGCTAGCTCGATATGAAGAAGTTACGGGGGCCCTCTTTAATCGCAGTAAGTCGGTGGGTCTGTGGTTGGGTGCCTGGACTGGAGTAAATTCGCTTCCGGGCATCTTCAGTTGGACCGACGGCCTGGTCCAGATCCTTGGTTTGTGGTTCGGACCAGGTCTCAAGCTGAAGAAAAACTGGTCGGAAGTAGAGGCCAAGGTCAAATCCTCTGTTAAGAGTTGGGTTCGCAGGAAATTGTCCTTGAAGGGTCGGGCGGAGGCGTGTGCTACATATGTCTTTCTGCTCATCCTTTACCGTCTGTCTGTACTCCCTCTCCCTGTAAAACGACGATTCAGCTTACAGGAGCACCTCGACACACTCTTGTGGAACGTGGGTCTCCTGTATAGCGGCAATATCTACCTTTAGGGGCACCAGATCTCTAAGCACGCGCGCGGCCTTGCTTCGACATCTGAGGCCCCTCACATTATAAGTAGCCAAGTTTAAAGTCATGGTCACCTACTTAATTCAGTGTCACACACGGGCCTGAAATCCTCGGGGGTATGGACGTGGCAGGCCTGTCCAAGGCTTCCGGTCAGTAAGTCTGCAGAGGGTACTTCATTCTTGGCCACACCTCCTACGTCCAGGGGAAAAATTAGTTTTAAAGCCCTGTAGAAGGAGGGGTGAATATATACAGGAACTCTGCCCTCGCATTTAAAAACTAAATTGTTTAGCGAAGGATGCTCCGTGTCCACCAGCTGCTGGCTTGGGATTGCATCCTTCGCGGCATCTATCCATGCCCAGAGGGCCTCAGTCCTGGAATCCTTGTTGACTCTAATAAATTTGGTCAACAAGGGAGCGTCCTTGAACTTGGTTGGGTCGATGACAGTATCGCCACCGACGTAAAGAAAGTTTTTTAGCTGTGTATAGCAGACCTTCTGCTGGCCTTTCAGTTCTGTTGTTGGCTGCAGAGGGCCCGTCTCACATATCCTTCCTTCTGGAAGGAAGGGGAGTCTCTTTGTCCGTTCCATGCAGATTGGTGGGGTGTGTTTTTCCTTGACTGGAGGGGGAGTGGGTGCAGCGGGAGTAGGGGAGGGGATATCGGGTGTTGGGGTGTATGTTGGCAGGGGAGGTTGTTTTTTGGGGTCGTTACTCGAACTTTCTGGGGATGGATTGCGAGGTAGTGTTCTTGGGGGTTCGGGGAGGGAGGGCGGACATTGTTCTGGCTGTTTTGAGGGGTGGGATTTGGGGGGCTCAGCCTCGGCTGGTTGGATATTGTCTTTGGGGGTGAGGTTGTCTCCCTTGGATCTCCTGCTTTTCCTCATCTTCGTCGTTCTCTTGCTGACTGCTGCCTCTGATGTTGTCTTCTCTGTGTCTGTGGCTGTCTCTAGACCCTCCAACGCGATCTCTTCCTCAGAGTCTCGGAGCTTCCTCTTGTTTGAGGAAGAGGTTGACTGAGTGTTCATCGGGGTTGGGTTATATATAAAATGAAAATTACAACTGAATTTACCAAAATGATCCAAGATGGGGGGGTTGTTCAATTATTCTTAAATTTTAATTATAGATTTGGATGGGGGCAGTTTTTACTCACCCATTTTATTCTTTTGTTCTGTTTCAAATGAACACAACCTCTTTTAATTAATAATAAGGTTATTATTTAGAAAGCCATTCTTAGTATGGACCAAGTGTCTTTGTTAATTAGCATTTTTACCTAACAATTAAATAATCAAAATAAACGTGATCAAAGAACAAATACATTAAAATGCTGTTAAAGGCAGATAAGTGATTGATTCTTCCGGCAACCAGGATAAGATTTTGTTTATGTTTTGAAGCGTTTTTTTTTTTTAAATAAATAAATAAATAATAAAAAACTAGTGCTGTGTCTTCGTTCGAACAAGAAGAAAAATAGCTGAATATGCAACAGTTACCTCGGGAATCCCATTAATCTCTCAAAAACTGAAAATTAACCACAATACTAGTATATTTCCACCCAATAAAATTTAACAGTGACGCTGACGCTCCTTTGTATATTTAATTGTGAAAGTAAAGAATAGTTTTAAAAATGTAAACTATTTTCCCCACAAAAAAAAAGACGTCAGAAAGCAAAAATCAATTGGAGGCCCCCTCCTCATCGTACGACAAATTTAGAAACTGGGAATGATTACGTTTTGTTGTCTGTCTGGAAATTAAATCGGTGTTCAGTTTACATTAAATTTATAATGGAAAGTGATACCCTACTCTAAAATATTAAATATTTATTACGGTTTTATTTCCCTTTTGCAGAAAATATTTGAGACTTTTGAAACGTAATAAAAAAAGATTTTAAATTCTTAGTGGGAGTAAACTACGGTTGCAAATATTTTACAACAATGTTTTTCTACATTAAATTTCTGTTAATTTGTGATGGCCAATAAATGAGTATTCATTTCATGTCAACTTTATAAAAGAAAGTGATGTATTGTTGCCTGTGCATCTGTTACCGCGCGATATTTTAAATAGTGTGTTTAAGTTAAAACCATCCCCTTCCGATGTTAAGAAAGGATTTTTTTTAAATAATAGCATGATGGTTTCAATACGGAACATAGATTCACACGTATCGTGATTTCTATTTTTAAATGTAAAATACTGGATAAAGCATAAAAACTCAAACGGAATTCTTTAACGACAATTAAAAAATTATTGTGTTGATGGTAAACATTATTATTTTAACAGAAAATCACATAAGTTTTACTAAAATAAACACATTTTTGACAATATAAATCTCAGATTGAAGAATATATTTTTAGGAGATTTTTCAAATCGGAAATTCATATATTTTATTCACATTTGTTATAAACCATGACAGAATCAATATTTTCATTTTAATGTTTAAGATTAATTTTAAAATGTATTAAATACTAAATACTTACCTTTTATTCCATGAATTCAATACGAAAAAAAAAGGCGGGATGAATTTGTTTTTTGTTTTGTTCTTTGTGTTATAAAGCAAGACAGAATCAATATTTTCATAGGATTACAATAAAAAAGTAAACTTATTTTAATGTTTCAGATTAATTTAAAAATGTACTAAATACTAAATACTCACCTTTTATTCCATGAATTCAATACGAAAAAAAAAAAAGGCGGGATGAATTTGTTTTTTGTTTTGTTCTTTTGTGTTCAAAACAGAATTTTTTTTCCTTGTTATGATTTCTTTAGTAAATTCATACAACTTTTGTTTCGTGTGTCCAATTCATTAGGAAATGAAATATATGAAAATATAAAAGAATAAAAAATAAAAGATGAAAAACACGATTTAAACGTGAAGTTATTTAAAGAGAAAATCAACTGAATTTAAAGTTCATCGTAATAACACGGTGTCATCATTATTTCGTTCCTCGTGTAAAAATATCTGTGAATTAGTTTAATGTTCGAAATGTTTTACTAACAAGTTTAGATTAAAACTTGTCAATACTCCATGCTTTATTAAATTTCTCTTTTCTATTTAATTTCTTTAGTAAACCTATTCTTTGTATTTCATTAAAATATACAAAATACATGAAGCTTGTGTCATTTCTTAGGATGCCAACGGATTAAACACAACACAACGACCGGGTATTCCGGCATAAAGCTCGAGACAATAGTCTCTAACCCCCTTTTACAACAAAAGGAACTAATTTCCATATACACCGCTTTTGGTTACTATGGGAACAGTTAATTTTTGTGATGATTCGATTTTTAATAATAATGATGAATGATAATAATGATGATTCGATTTTTAATAATAAACAATATACAGGACATTTTAAAAGTAAAACAAGATTTGTTTAATAGTAATTATTAAAGAAAAAGTTAAAATTTGACTTTTTTGGCCTTTTTTTTATCTAAAAAATGTGGTTTTGTCTTTGAATTTGGCCTTTTTTGCTGAAAGATTTGGCTTCAAACATTTATTGTAGCCTACAATATACAGGATTTTTTATTTATTAATTTTTGTGATTCGAGGAATAAACCAATAAAATCTATTTTGTTTTTTTATTATTGTTGATTTTTTTTTTTTATTATTGTCGATTTTTTTTTATTATTATTGTTGATTTTTTTTTAAATTATTATTTGATCTGAAAACCCGCACAAATTATTAGTACTGCCGCTAATTAATCGAAAAATCGTACGCGTTCTGCTGCAGTGCTGCACTTATGAAGAAAATTGTTGATGATGTTATACCTGCAGCAGCTGACCTGTGTTTTTTGGAGTATTCTCAGTATTCATATTAAGCAATGTAATTCTTTGTTATCGGTGGTGGTGGTGGCCATTTCTATACATGCAAGCAAGCGCATTTAAATTTGTCACAAAAAAAGTAGTTTTTTGGGATATTAATCAGTGTAGTTTATTATTAAAAATAAATATTAATATTTAAAATAAAATAAAATGTGTTTATTATTAAAAATAAATATTAATATTTAAAATAATAAAATGTGTTTATTATTAAAAATCGAATCATCACAAAAATTAGCTGTTCCTATAGTAACCAAAAGCGGTGTATATGGAAATTAGTTCCTTTTGTTGTGAAAGGGGGTTAGAGACTATTGTCTCGAGCTTTATGCCGGAATACCAACGACCGATATGTGTGCGTCTTTATTCTACTCTGTAAACATAAATCGTTCCAAGGGGCTTAACTCCAAACGGTGAACACCCTGAATAGTTCCTCATGCAACATTCTCCCTCTTCTCAAAGACAAGAAAAAAATTGATAAGGATTAAACTAAAACATATATATAAAAAGAGAAGTGACCTACGTATTCATTGGTCTGACTACCCTCCGCATAACAAGGATTATTCTGCCCTTTTCACTTTTTTTGTGAAATCCTTAAATCTCACAGTATCTCTTACTATTCTTCCCGACCGTGTTGTCCGCACTCTTTTCAGGCTTGGTTTGTCTTGTGCTTATTATTATTGGGCGTTGTGTCGGGTTTCGTCTTTCTTTTATTTCACCTTCATATTGAGGTTAATCTGTGTTATATGTCTCTTCTGTACTGTGACCATTATTCCTGTATACCTCGCTCTGCACTTCATATGAATCAATCATCATCTCCGTCATCCGATTGCCTTTTACCACTTTCTGGCCCTTTATTTGTGCTTTCATCCCTGCTACATGCTATAGGTGTATCAGAATTTTTGGAAATTTTTGACACCCTTAACACAAAACTGCGAATAAAATATTTTAAAAAAATATATAATTTTTTTTTAAAAGTGGGTTGTTTATTTTCTTTATGGAATATACTTCCAAAATAAACTATTAAAGTTTTTTTTGAAAAATAATAGAAATATTTTTTATTAAAAAAAAACAACAGTGTTTACAAAGTGCCTGCGAGCCTTCAGGCAGCCATTTTTTATGTAATGAAATCAATTGAATTTTACGAGTCAAATATTTTTCAATTTTTAAACTTTAAAAATCCATCAAAATTTTTCTATTGGTTCAATTTTTACAATATGTTCAGGGTCAATGTGAATTATTAAACCTGTTATTTTTTTAAATTTTGCTCTTTGCTCCTTTAATTGAAAAAAAATAGGGTTTGAGTCACATGTTTCAAGTAGTTATTAGCTTGGAAAGATAGGCGGTCTAATTATTCAATATTTTTTACGCATTCTTAAGGTCAGTTTCTGACACACCTACTATATCTCCATGGTGTAACGGTTGAAGTGGTTTTACTTTGTGGTTAAAGGACTGTTCTTGTTTCCTGTTGTCTCGCTAAACAAACTAAAAATTTTGGGGGGCAATTCTGGCTTGAGTAACTCCTCTCTAGTTGGGAGAAGTATTTTTGTTCTTCTTGACATCAGCTACTGGGCTGATGATTAGAGACCTTTAGCTAGTGTATTTCTGTGATCCAACATTGCTAGGTATGGAACCGCCTTATCTTCCATCGCTTTCCAGAAAAGGTTCTTTGCCATCTTTACCGCAGATTCCACTTTGCCATTCGCCTTGCTTTTGTATGGACTGACAAGTGTATGTATGAAACACCACTTTTTTGCAAACATAGAACATCTCTGGTTACTAAACTGAATCCCATTATCAGTTACCACTGATCTGGTATTCCATGTCGTGAAAAATGGTGCTGAAGTTTGATTATTACTGTTTTTGCTTCTGTATTTTGAAGATGATTAATTTCGCAGAAATTGCTCATATAATTAAAAGTACATAGATAGTCTCTATCTGCAAACTTAAAAAGGTCCACTTCCCTTTCGCTCAGAGTCTGTCAGGAACTTCATGTACCATTAGTGGTTCGACTGGATTAACTAATTAGTATTTTCTGCATGTGGGACATTTCGAAAGAGTCTATGATCTCACTGTTCATGTTTGGCCAATATAAGCATTATCTTTCCCCTCTGCAACATCCTTTTATTCCTACGTGTGTGGAATGCAGCTTTTCTATTAGCACAGCCCGCTGGGTCATCGGAACCACTACCCGGTTTTCTCTGAAAATGAACCCATCTTGTACCGTCATTTCATTTCTCATACTAAAGAATGGTCTCACCTCTTGGTCAAGATGTATTTTGTCTTCTGGCCATCTTTTGACAATTACTGCAACTGCTCCATGCTTCTGTCTTCCTTCGTGGTTAAGCGCAGTTCAAGCAGCCTTCTCTCTGTTACAGGAATATATTCAGCTTCCTTGACATCGTCTTCATTGTCAAGATATTCGCCGGTCACTCCATGTATGTAGTCACATAAGCATGTTTTGCAGTCGTTTTGGGCATTCCTCCAATTATTTTTTCATGATCGCTTCTAATGGCAAATGATCGGTCAGTAGTGTTATCCGTTGACCAGAAGTATACTGATGAAACCTCTCACTAGCATAGACTACTAATAGCAGTTCTTTTTCAATTTGGCATATTCGGTTTCTGTGTCGGTCAGTGCACGACTGATATAGGCTATTGGCCTTCTTGCAGTAGTGCAGCCCCCATACCCTTCTCACTTGCATCACATTGAATGACCAAAGATTTCTTGGGGCCATAGTATCTCAGCACTGGTGCCTGACTCACTAACTTCATAATTTTACCAAAAGCTTCTTCATGAATTTGGGATCACGTCCATGGCATATTTGCCTTGACTAAATTTCGAATAAGGGCCATCATTTCAGATATGTGCGGCAGAAATTTTGCCATGTAATTCAGGAATCTAACTAATCGTCGCAGTCCTTATGGTTTTTACCTTCCCAGGATCAGGAAGTAAAAGATATAGATGTTCGCCGTAGCTTCAATTTTCCAGCATTTAATCGCATCCTACGATCACAACATCTCTGCAACAATTTCCTGAGTTTTATGTCATGATCAACTGTTGCTTTCTCTATTGTTTTACCCTTCCCAAACACCAGAAGATCATCTTCTTTGTTAATCGCCCCTTCTAAATCAGATACATTGTTAAAGAGTGCCTTTTGAAATATCTCCGGAGCTGGAGCAATCCCAAATGATAAAACTTTCGACCAAAACCGAGGAAATGGCGTAGTAAATGTTGTCAAGCGACTTCTGGCGTCATCCAATTTTACATGCAAAAATCCATCTAGGAAATCCAGGGTGAAAAATACCTTGCTTCCAGCCACTTCTGGTAGAGAGTCGTCCAGTTTAGGTAGCTGGAAATGTTCCCTTTTCAGAGCTTTATTTAGTGGTCTTGGATCTATGCAAATTCTTAGATTTCCATTTTTCTTCACGACCAGTGCTAATGCATTGCACTTACCCACGGAGTCGGCTCACTTATTGGTTCAGTAACTTTCTTTTTACCAGTTTTTCTAATTCGACTTTTAATTTGCTTTAAATGCCACTGGTATTCTTCGTGTTGCTGCTACATTTGGTGTTTCTCCGGGATCCACCTCCAAATGTACCTCTTCTTGTAATTCGCCTAATTCCTCCTTAAATACCTCTTTAAACTACTTTAGAATGCTTTTCGTGTTCTGGCTGCTGAATTCATCCACTTGGGAAAATTTGGCGACCATTTTGAACTGGTCCTGGTTGATTGTGGTGAATTGCATTTGCCTCAATTTAGGGATGGAAATCCTCTTTCACAATAACAAATTTGACTGCATGTTCTTGTTCAGTTTTGAGGTTTATCATTTTGACTCGACACTCTTCCAATGGCTTCATTTCTGCTCCCTTCCACATAATAAGCGTCTTATTTGAATGCTTTAGTGGTTTCCCATCACGTGCTTCTCATTCACTATGTTTACTGATGTTGCACTATCAAGCTGAACAATAATTGACTTTCCTTTCACCATCACTTACGCTTTTATACCTTCCTGACTCACAGCATTAACCTTTTCTTTGATTGTTACAATGTCGAGTAGTGGTGGTCTTATGTCAGATAATGGTCTGTTTATTTCATCCATGCCCACCTCCGTCATTTTTCTCTTTTTTTTCTTTCCTCCGCAAGACGTACGTACAAATTTAAACAAGAAATTAAACGTTAGTATCTGTTTTTCTCTCTTTTGGACATAGTTTAATCCCTATTAGTCTATGTCATTTCTTTGGATGCCCACGGATTAAACACAACACAACGAACACATGTGCGCGTCTTCATTCTCCACTGAAAACATAAGTGCATCAGAATTTTGGGGGAATTTTTGACACCCCTAAAACTGCGAATAAAATATTTTAAAAAACTCATAATTTCTTTGTTTAAAGTGGGTTGTTCATTTTCTTCATGGGATACACTTCTAAAATAAACTAATAAAGTTGTTTAAAAAATAATAGTATTAGTACTTTAATAAAAAAAACAGTGTTTACAAAGTGCCTGTGCGCGTTCATGCAGCCATGTTTTTACGTAATAAAATCAAACAAGTTGAATTTTTTCAATTCTTAAACTTTAAAAATCTATCAAAATTTTCTGGTGGTTTAATTTTTACGATATTTTCAGGTTCAATGTGAAATTTTATGCTCTTTCCAATAAACCAAAAATAATACACAAGCCTTTTTTTTAATTCACCCTACCATTTTTAAATGTCTATGCAAATGTAAATAATTTATTTTCTCGCCTCAAATGTATATATCACAAATTGAAAATGAAAGATGAATAAATAAAATAAGCAAATTTAAAACAAAAAAGAATAGTTATGTGCAATTTTTTAAGTGAAACTTTACAATCTTGTTATATTGTCCTGACAATTTCGTACAATTACGACAATTTTTTTCTATTTCATTCAAGGTTTTTTTTAGATATTTAGAAAGAATGCACTCCATAAAGATGAAATAAACTATATTAAATCAAAAACGCATGTATTTCTTTGAGAGAAAAAAAATCGAAAATTCCTCGAGTGTTTTTTTAAGGCAAAAACTGATAAGTAAAATATGATCATTTTTCATCTACCGTGACATATTTTTCACGCGCAAGGTTTGACGGCTCACGCATATGTGTGATTTTGTTACGTTTTATAGCCCGTTTATCCATCCGTATTTCCAAACAAAAAGAGAGACAAGAAACACCGGGTTGTTAACACCGGTTAATACTTACGTAATGGCGGTCTTTTCAAATGTTGTTTAAAAAATTATTTTATTTAAAAATACATGAAATATAAAATATGAATATCGACAAATCCTTATAAATGAAGAATGGAAGCATCAATTGATTAGTATTTTATATAGGTGAGTGATTTTTTTGAAAATTTATGTATATTTATTATATTTAGATTAAGTTAAATTCGTTGAATTCCGTGAAATCATTTTTTAAAGAAAACCGATGAAAAAAATATTGTATATTTTTCGATAACACCTTTTATTATTTTAAAGTTTGGTCTTTGCTCCTTTTATTAAAAAAGGGTGAAAATTACATTATATATATTGTTATAGGCTTCGAAAGATAGCGAGTCTAATAAATCACTATTTTTTAATGGCGACCTTTGACCCTCCTAGTAAACATAAGGCCATCAACTCCCCATATTTCCTCCTATAACACAGAACACGCTAGGTAACATACAAATATCCGTGCATGAGGTCGCCAAGCTAATCAAGAACCTTGATTCCAGTAAAGCAACTGGCCCTGACGGAATCCCAATTATAGTGTTAAAAAAGCTTCAAACAGAACTTGCTCCCATACTTACGAAACTGTTTAAGCGCTGCCTTAAGGAGAAGTGCTTTCCAACTCCCTGGAAGACCTCATCAGTTTGCCCTCTATTAAAGAATTCAGGTGATAAGTCATCTTCCTCTCAGTACAGACCAATAAGTCTCCCGTGTATTATGAGTAAGTTGCTGGAATCCATATTAAATAGAGAAATAGTCAACCACCTCAGCAGAAACAACCTTCTTAGTGACACACAATATGGTTTCCGCTCTTCAAGATCTACCGCAGATGTGCTGACGGTTATATCTCACAGGATAAGTGAATCTCTTGAAAAAGGCTATATTTCTAGGGCAATTGCTCTTGACATATCAAAAGCCTTCGACAAGGTATGGCATAAGGATCTACTTCACAAGATTTCCAGCTACGGTATAACTGGAAATGTTTTCTCACTCATTGAATCGTTTCTCTCCGATAGGCTCATAAGAAAAATCAGAGTCCTGCAATAATAATGCTGGAGTCCCTCAGGGGTCAATCCTGGACCCAACTCTCTTCCTGATCTACATCAATGACCTCCCTAAACACATACTTAAATCATTCGTTGACATCTATGCTGATGACACGACCATCTACGGTAACACATCAGACGCTGTAAATGACAAAGTTCTCTCTGATTCTCTCTCCTCTGATCTTGAGTGCGTGGTTCAGTGGGGGAAGACGTGGCTGGTTACCTTTAATGCATCTAAAACCAAACTCCTATCCTTACATCATCAACGCTCTGATCCCCATCTGGCATCAATTGGGATGGATGGCTCTCGTCTGGGAGAGATCCCGTTTTTTGACAAGCTTCTGGGCTTGACCTTTACTCCTGATCTGAAATGGAACACGTACATCAAGTTTGTTGCCAAGGTCGCTGGAAAGATGGTGGTATCCTTCTACCGCTCCAGAAGATATCTCACTACTGATGCAATTCTCTATCTATATAAAAGTCAAGTACGCCCAAGGATGGAATACTGCTGCCATATCTGGGCAGGAGCTACTAAAAACAGCCTATCCTGCATTGACAGAGTACAAAATAGACTTCGTGGCTTAGTGGAGGATGCCCTTTTCTCTACCCTGCAACATCTCTCCCACAGAAGAGATGTTGCGAGCCTATCCTTGTTTTATAGTTATTTCCATGATAGATGCTCGTCTGAACTCCAATCTCTGGTCCCCCCTCGCCAATCTTTCACGAAAAACCCTCGTTTAGCCGAATCCACCGTGAAAAATTTCCCCCACTCTTTATCTGTGCCTAAATCAAAACGTGGATTCCATGAAAAAAAACTTCTTTCTTAGAACTGCACGCCTGTGGAACTCTGTTCCGTCTGCCTGCTTCCCACCTGACTACAACTTGGATGTGTTCAAGTCTAACGTTAACAAATTCCTAATGAACCGTCCCCTTTTGTAAACACTTCGTCAAAACTCCACACGAACGTAATGTACTTGCAATAACCCTTATTCCTGAGTGGCTTTCGGGCCTTGATAAGTGGTGACCACTGTGTAAAAAAAAAGTCATTTTAAGGGGTGAAAACCGTGATTAGTTTCTCATGTAACAGGTACAAGCAAGACCAACATTAAATGTAACAACGATCAACAGTGTCGATGATTTGACTAAGTTGTTTCCAGAACAATTTGACAGAATTGGCAATCCATTGGGTACAAGCCAGAACAACATTAAACGTAACAACGATCAAGTGTCGATGATTTGACCAAGTTGTTCCAAAGACAATTTGACAATAATGAAAACAAGAAGTACGATATAGTCAGTGAGTCGTAGTATGACCTCCATTTTTATTTCCCTAAAATCCCGCCCCAAACGGAAGGGGCTGTTTATCTTAAACTCTGTTGATTAGAGAGTTTTGTAAGGAGAGGCAAGTTGTTCCAAGGACAACATAACAGAATTGGCAATTTTTCGGAAACAATTCAAACTAATACTAAACAATTAATTACAAGCCAAACTAACACTAAATACAGCAATGATCAAGTTTTTACAAGAACAATTTGACAGAATTGGCAATTCTTCGGATATAAGACAGACCCACAACACTAAACACAGCAAATATCAACAGTGCCAATGATTTGATGAAGTCCAAGAACAGAATTTGCAAGTCGGTGAATGTACAGTGAATGAAAAGAAGATGCGGTACCATATATTGACCGATGACGAAAGTTTCCCATTAAGAGACGAGATAAACTACAAGGGAAGATTAAAGGGATTGAAAATATTGGTGTAATAATGAAACTGACAGAAGACACGAATTGGTGTTCAATTCTGGCAATATCAACAAAAACAGATGTTTGCAAATATTTCTAATGTTATCGTATTTAAGTTTTCTAAATTATTATTTCCACTTTGTAATCATAGCTAAGCTAACAAGTCTTAGTGACAACAGTCCAATCAAATGATTTTAATGTGATCGTATGTTAAATATATTAAACATTTTCAAATAGAATTCAACAGTTTATTATTTTTTCACTGTGAAATCAGATCTACGTTAATAAGTTCCTAGTAACAATGATCAATAATTCTGCAATTATTTCATATAATATACAAATGTTAATCTGATACAAATAAGAAAGTATGTTTTAATCGTTTGGAGAGTTTAAATCTTACGAGATAATAAGATCAACAATTTTATACTTAAAATATACTTAAAAAAGAAAATACAACTGCAAGAAACGATTATTAGTTTGTATGAACTCTTGATAAACAAAACATAAAAATGATTATTAATAAATAATTTACATGAATACAACATAATGAACTAAAAATAGAAAATACAACTGCAAGAAACGAGTATTGGTTTTATGAACACTTGATTAACTAACATAAAGATGATTGTTTATTAATAAATAATTTAGATGAATATAATACGGCATAATCATGTTGACACACCAGTTCATAATATAAATATTGTGTAGGATGATACATAACGATAATACAGAACGGGGATGGATAACAACAATATAATACAGGATAATACACTGTGATGGCGACGACGATGACAATTGATGGTGGGGACAGACAGTTAAAGAGGGGGCGTGACTGTTAACGCTTTGGATGAGTGTTACATGTTCATTTACCCAGATGATAGAAGACATCACATTACATTTCGGGTGGATGACTAACGAATACAAAAACTTATGATGATATTTACTCTTCAGGTTGGAAGAGATGGTGATCAGGTATTCGATTAAAAAACTTCAACCAGAACTAGCACCCATACTTACAAAACTGTTTAAACGTTGTCTTAAGGAGAAGTGCTTCCCATCACCCTGAAAGATCTCATCAGTATACCCCGTATTTAAGAATTCAGGTGATCATTCATTCTCCTCTCAGTATAGGCAAATACGTCTCCTGTGCGCCATGAGTAAGTTGCTGGAATCTGTGTTGAATAGAGAAGTGACCAACCATCGCAACAAAAATAACGTACTTAGATACATGCAATATTGTTTCCGTTCTGCTAGATCTACAGCAGATGTGCTTACAGGATTAGTGAATCTCTCGATGGAGGAAACCTTTCTAGGGCAATTACTATTGACATATCAAAGACCTTTGACAGAGTATGACATAAAGTTTTACTTCACAAGATCTCCAATTATGGTATAGCTGGAAATGTCTTCTCAATTATTAAATCATTTCTCTCTGACAGTTGATGGGCAAAAATCAGACGCTCACAGTATTACTGCTGGAGTCCCTCAGGGATCCATCCTAGACCCAACTCTTTTCCTGATCTATATTAATGATCTTCCAAATCACATCCTTACATCATTTGTAGACGCTTATGCTAATGACACTACCATATATGGTAGCATATCTAAGACCGTAAATGACCAAGTTCTCTCCGATTCTCTCTCCTTTGATCTTGAGCACGTGGTACAATGGGGAAAGGAGTGGCTGATTACTTTTAATGCATCTAAAACCAAGCTTCTCTCTTTACATCAACAACGTTCTTATCCCCATCTGGCATCAATTAAAATGAATGGCTCTCGTCATGGGGACCCCTTATGTTTTGAAGCTTCTGGGCTGGACCTTTACTCCGGATCTTAAATGGAACACGTACATCAAATCTGTTGCCAAGGCCGCTGGAAAAATGGTGGGATCCATCAAATGATCTAGTAGATATCTAACTGCAGATGAAATTCTCTATCAATATAAGAGCCAGATACGTCCAAGGATAGAGTACTGTTGCCACATCTATGCAGGAGCTGCTAGAAAGGACTTATCCTGCCTTGATATAGTTCCAAATAGACTTCGTAGCCTCGTAGGAGATGTCATTTTCTCTTCCCTGCAACCTCTATCTCACAGACGAGATGTAGCGAGTTTGTCTCTGCTATATCGTTATTTTCACGGTGAGTGCTCAATCTATGGCCCCCCCGTCGCCAAACTTTCACAAGAAACACTCGTCTAGCTGAAAACAAAATCAATAATTCCCCCACACTTTATCTGTGCCTAAACCTAAACGTAGATTCCACGAAAAACCTTCTTTCTTAGAACTGCACGCCTGTGGATCTGTCTTCCATTTTCCTGCTTTCCAGCTGACTACAATATGGCTATCTGGCAAATTTTTGGACAGGAAAAATAGCACAGAAATGCTGTTTATTGTAAAATGAAATGGGATGTATACATTAATTTTGAATGTTGAAATATTTCCTCGATTGATTTTATAACATCTTTTGCCATATCTCTAGATTGTCAGATGGATAATTCAGGGAATTCTAGTGGACACGAGTGGGACACATTATTATATTCATTTTATTAATCAACCCAAGCAATGCTTAGATTTGCTTGCTTTTTTTTAAACGATCAATGATGGTCGTGTTAATCATCAACTTGCTATTGATACCAACACTTGTTCATAGGTGCTATTGATACCAACACTTGTTCATAGGTGATCATAGTCCAGAGAAGATTTATATGTCTCACTCGTTTTGTTTGTAGAGTTTATTTATCGTTATGTAAAATTTAATGCATCGTTGTAGACAAGGGTGGAGCACATTATCTTTTATTTTACAATGTTGAAATCACGGACTGTTGTTGTTCACTTTGTGTTCTGAGTTCCCATATGACTCACTAAGTTTGATTTTTTATTAACTAAAATATCCACAGACTTTAGAAGAATGTGGCTTTCCCTCAGTGTGAGTTCTTATATTGTTAACTAACATTGATTTTTCAAAACAAGAATATCTACATACCTCAGAAGAATTTGGGTTTTCTTTAGTGCGAGTTCCCATATTTGTCGCTAACAATGATTTTTGAGAACAAGAATATCCACACACTTCAAAAGTATCTGTCTTTTCTATAATGTGAGTTCTTATATGGACTAATAATGATGATTTATGAAACAGGAATATCCTCACACTTTACAAAAATGTGGCTTTTCTCCAGTGTGAGTTCTCATATGTGTCAACACAAACAATTTATCAGAACAAGAATATCTTTACAAAAATGTGGCTGTATAACACGATCAGCCGGTCACTAACATGTGAGTGGCTTCACCTGTTACACTAATAGTCTGATGATGTGACTGTCTTCACCTGTTGCACTAATAGTCTGATGATGTGACTGGCTTCACCTGTTACACTAATAGTCTGATGATGTGACTGGCTTCACCTGTTGCACTAATAGTCTGATGATGTGACTGGCTTCACCTGTTACACTAATAGTCTGATGATGTGACGATGGGTCAGTCATTAGGCTGTGAGTATCAATAGGAAAAAACATACCTGAGATGTTGGATGTAAGAGGCTGTGTGGCTCCATCTTCTCCCAGGAAATGTCTTGATCTTTGGTGGCATTCGGGTTGGAATATTCCTTTTCCTCAGGTCGCCTCATTCTTCAATAAAGCCATTTATGGCAGACAAAAGAACAACACGTGACACAATTGTAATATATATTGTATTAACTATTTATTTTACAAAAAATATATTATATATAACCTATATATATAATATATATATAACCTACCCTAACTAGTGTTGAGGGAAGGGGTGCTTGCTCCCCCATTTACGGAGAGACAGAAATATGGGTGCTCAGCTCATGACGGTCCGGACAGAAAAAAGTCGATCTAGAATTCTGCATTTCTTTGTATCACTACGCTTATGACCAAATCACCACTCGACCATGCTGTAGAGTGTATTAGCAACCAGTGTACTGAGATATAATGCCACAGCTTTTCTCCAGCAGGAATTCTCATATATGCCATAACTGATGACTTTTAAGAACAAGCATATCCACACACTTCGCAAAAATATGGCTTTTTTGATATTTAAAACAAGAATATCCACACACTTCATAAGAATGTTGCTTTTCCCTGGTGTGAGTTTTTTATGTCTCACAAAATTTGATTTTCTACAAAAAGAATATTCACGTACTTCACAAGAATGAGGCATCTCCCTTGAGTGATGTATTATATGTCACTAACGTAGATTCTGAGAACACACACTTCACAAAAATATGGATAACGATAATGTATGAGAACAAGAATATTCACACATATCACAGAGCTCTGGTTTCTTTCTTTTTTATGTATTTTACTACAGTAAGTTTTGAGCTAATCTATGATTCAGTTTTGATTTAATCCTGGATCCGAGGGCTCTTTTAAGAATAGATACTGTTCACTTTATGACTGCTATTTGTATTTCGTTAGAGCTTGGTCTTCCAGAAATTGCTTCAAAGTATTTCTGAAAATTCTTTTTTATAAAGCCAGTGGATCCTATTACAATCGGTAAAATGTTTGTTTCAGCGACCATGTGGTTTTTAGATCATTTTTAGGTCCTCATATTTTTTTTTATCTTTTCCCGTTCAGCTCTATTGAGGCCAAAATCATTTGGGACAGTGATATCGATAATGATCCTTGTTTTTTGTGTCTATCTCGATTTCGGTGTATTTCTTTTTTTTCTTGCAATCTGTGTTGCGGGTTCATCATATACCTCGCCAGTATTTTCCAGTATGACACCCCCAAAGTTGTCAGCAAACTTTGCGACTGAGATTTGTGGGGGTAGGCGTTCATGGATGTCCCTCACTATTTCTATTGTCATATCTGTTGAGCTTTTAATATACTGCCCCATGCTTACTATGGTGGCACGATATGCATGGTTTATTTCAGTGAGACCGAGGCCACCCTTTTTCGTGATAGGTATATCCTGTCTATACATTGATTTCGATATATTATTTAATGTAAGGTTAGGACTTTCCTGGTCTTTGTATCTAACCTATTGATATTGCATTGAGGCCAGTCAATAATACCCATATGTGATGACAGGGATTGCAAGTTGATTTATTGCAGTTGTTTTGTTTTGGGGGCTTAATTCAGATTTGAGTATCTTTTTAAGGCGTGATGTGTATTCTTGTTCCACCTTATGTCTCATTTTTTCATGCTCCACAGTTACATTTTCCTTTATACCGAGGTACTTATATGTGCCATCCTCTCCTAGGTCTTCAATCAAGCCATCATTGAACCGAATATTTTCGGATGTCGTCTTTTTTCCTTTTTTATTGTGCATTTGGCACATTTGTCAAATCCAAACTCCATGCAGACATCCTCTGTAAAAGTCTTTACATTTTCAATCAAAGAGACAAGCTGTTTTTCTGTCTCTGCATAGAGTTTGAGATCGTCTATAAAAAGTAGATGATTTACTCTTTTACTTTTTTCTTTTTTCCTTCCCCTACTAAGACTGTACCCAGCATCACATTTTTTGAGGAGCTTGCTGAGTGGGTCAATAGTAAGAGAGAAAAGCAATGGTGACAGGTTATCATCTTGAAATATACCTCGCTGGACACTGAGATTTGAAGTTTGTATTGTCTCTTCCATGTGGTGTAGAGCCATTGATGTTTGCCACATGGTCATTTGTTTTTTAAGGAATGTCCTTATGCTCTCATCAACATTATATATCTCCAAACATCGCAGTATCCAGGAGTGAGGCACACTATCAAATGCCTCCTTATAGTCTATCCAAGCCATTGATAAGTTTCTTTGACGCTTTTTCCAGTGCTCCAGGATGGTTTTGTTGAGGAGCAGTTGGTCCTTTGTACCTAGTTTATTCCTGGTGCATCCCTTTTGTTCGTTTTCAAGGTACTCACCCTCTGTCAGGTGTTGATAGATTGCATCTGCAATCATTCCTGTAAGCCACTTGTATGTGGTTGGGAGGCAGCAGATAGGCATGTATTTATTGGGCAAGTGAGTCTCTTGGCTCTTGGGTACCAGAGTCGTTTTACCAAGAGTTAACCATTCTGGTGGATCTTCCTCACCGCTGACAACACGAGTAAATGCCTGTGCATAATGTTCATGAAGTGCTGTCAGTTTTTTAAGCCAGAAATTTGGGATCTTGTCAATTCCTGGGCTTTTAAAGTTGCCAAAATGGGTGATTTTTTTCCTTAGAGCATCTTTCGTGATTTTTAGTGGTGGCATATTTTGTTTGCCCTTGACAGCCTCTTTAATTGTATATATCCACTCCCTCTCTTGGTGTTGTTTGGGATCCTTATACAGTGGCCTCCAGAATGACTCCACTTCTTCCTGTAACGGTGGCGAATTTACCTTGATTTCCTCTTTAATTAACTTTCTATACACCATCCTTGGGTTCTTGTCAAACAACCCATTCAATGACTTGGACTCCATTTTCTTTTATTTATTTTTTATTTGTGCAGCTAAAGCTATTATTTCAGCTTGGTTTTCTGCTACCTTAGCGCTTAGCTGCAATTGGTTATGAAGAGAATAGTCAGTTTTAAGTTTGTTCATCTTCTTTTTTAATTTTTTCCCTGGGCTGTCACATAACAGAAAGGCAGATATCCGGGATGTTTCCTTTCGGAGTTTTAATATTTTCTGTTGAAGCCTACTTTTCCCCAGTGTGAGTTCTCATATGTATAACTAAATTTGATTTTCTAGTAAAAGAATATCCACACACTTCACAAGAATGTGGTTTTTCCCCAGTGTGAGTTCTCATATGTCTCACTAACGTTGATTTTTGGGAACAAGAATATCGACACACTTCACAGGAATGGTGCTTTTCCCCAGTGTGAGTTCTCATATGTCTCAATAATGTTGATTTTTGGGAACAAGCATATCCACACACTTCACAAGAATGTGGCTTTTCCCCAGTGTGAGTTCTCATATGTGTCACTAAATGTGATTTTTTAGAACAAGAATATCCACACACTTCACAAGTATGTGGCTTTTCCCCAGTGTGAGTTCTCATACGTGTCACTAAATGTGATTTTTGAGAACAAGAATATCCACACACTTCACAAGAATGTGGATTTTCCCCAGTGTGAGTCCTCAAAAGGTTTACTAAATTTGATTTATTAGTAAAAGAATATCCACACACTTCACAAGAATGTGGCTTTTCCCCAGTGTGAGTCCTCATATGTTTTACTAAATTTGATTTATTAGTAAAAGAATATCCACACACTTCACAAGAATGTGGCTTTTCCCCAGTGTGAGTTCTCAAATGTATCACTAATGTTGATTTTTCAGTAAAAGAATATCCACACACTTCACAAGAATGTGGCTTTTCCCCAGTGTGAGTTCTCATATGTATAACTAAATTTGATTTTTTAGTAAAAGAATATCCACACACTTCACAAGAATGTGGTTTTTCCCCAGTGTGAGTCTTAATATGTCTCACTAATGTTGATTTTTGGGAACAAGAATATCGACACACTTCACAGGAATGGTGCTTTTCCCCAGTGTGAGTTCTCATATGTCTCAATAATGTTGATTTTTGGGAACAAGCATATCCACACACTTCACAAGAATGTGGCTTTTCCCCAGTTTGAGTTCTCATATGTGTCACTAAATGTGATTTTTTAGAACAAGAATATCCACACACTTCACAAGAATGTGGCTTTTCCCCAGTGTGAGTTCTCATATGTGTCACTAATGTTGATTTGTGAGAAAAAGAATATCCGCACACTTCACAAGAATATGGCTTTTCCCCAGTGTGAGTTCTCATATGTATTACTAACTTTGATTTTTCAGAACAAGAATGCCCGCACACTTGACAAGAATGTGGCTTTTCCCCAGTGTGTGTTCTCATATGTATTACTAACATTGATTTGTAAGGAAAAGAATATTCGCACACTTCACAAAAATGTGGCTTTTTCCAAGTGTTTGTTCTCATGTCTCCTTAAGTGTGTTTTTGAGCACTAGAATATCCACACACTTCACAAGAATGTGGCGTTTCCCCAGTGTGAGTTCTCCTATGTTTCACTAAGTTTGATTTTTCAGTAAAAGAATGTCCACACACTTCACAAAAATGTGGCTTTTCCCCAGTGTGCGTTCTCATATGTATTACTTTTATTTTTGAGAACAAGAATATACACACACTTCACAATACTGTGGCCTTTCCCTTTTTGTTTCATTTTACTTCAGTCGAAGTTCTCAGAAATCAAGCAACCCACAAACTGGAGCTAACACTTGAAGTCTATATGAGATACATAGATATTCGAATGTTCCGTTTAAATTCTTTATCTCTCAATCACAGTGTGAGTTCTCAAATACTTCAGTAAATATGATTTTTTAAAACAAGAATATCCACACACTTCGCAATAATATGGCTTTTCCCTTATGTATATATTCATAACTAAATTAAATGCTCAGTGACCAAGATGCTCACTACCAAGTTATAAACAATATGTCATTTTATCCAGACTTTTCAGTTTTAATCTGGAGTTTTTTATGCAAGTCAGATTTTATGCGAAATAAATTTCAATTGTGTTTAACTTTTCATTTATTTGATAAAAGATATTTTGTAGTGTAAAAGTTAAAATATTCTCTATTCTAAATTAGCAGATTTTTATGAAATGTTAAATTCGATATCTCATTATTTATAAAAACATTAAACAAAAATTCACAAATTTAAATATGATGTTCTTATCACTATTTGCTAAACAATCCCGATAAAATAACCCTTCTCACATGTATGTATAATAATGTTGTGGTCAGGTTTTTTTTGTTGTCTGCCACGTAAGGAAATAATTGTATATAGAATAATAATAATAATAATAATAATAATAATAATAATAATAATAATTATGTATAGAATACTGTTTCAGGATAAGGATGATCACTTAATATTCAGTAAAAAAAATTCTAGCAGGAACATCTGCAAATAAAAATAAATGAAATTTAATATTATTATATCATTTTTTATTTTAATCGTGCCAACAAAACAAGAAACATAACTTAATAAAACATTTAAAAATCACAGAAATAAACACTTAATTCAAATTCATATTCTTTAAATGTTAAATACTATTCATAGTATTTTGTAATAGATAAATGAATAATGCAATTAATAAAGTAAAATAAACAATAATAGATTAATAATTTTAGGTATAATAAGCATACAACTACCATCGTTGCTACTGAACAAAAGACGTCAAATAACAGATCTTCACATGCGGACTGTTTCCAGGAGATTTAGTGTAACACCTGGGTCGGTCACACGCCAGCTGATCGTGTTATAATATTGTTTAAATGTTAATATGTAAGGAATTATTCAATAAATCGAAATAAACAATAATATAGTAAGAATTTGTAGGAACAATAATACTATTGTTAATAATAAACTAATATATTGCTAATAATATACATGCAACTACCATAGTTGCTATTAAAATTAATAAAAATATATTGCTAACCATAGAAATATAATAAACAATAATACAATAACAGTGAATTTAAATACTCGGTAAATTAAAGTTAATAATACAAATCAATATATAATCTAGTTACTTAGCAATGGATACTAACATGGTCTTTTGAAATAGCTTTCATTTTAAATAAAATGTATGTAAATATAGCCGCTTATTTATAATGTGTTTGATATTAAACTGGATATTTTCCTACATGACATATTTGTTAATAGTGATAACAGCGAATTTAATACAACAGAATTTTAAGAAAGCAAAGTTTTTTCATTCATAACGAGGTCTCTGAACAGAGAATTAATGAAGATCAACAAGTCAAACAAGTTAATCTTTGTTTCTGAATCTTGCCGATATTTAAGGTGTTTTGTGTAGACAGAGCGGCGACCACTGCTGACTGTAGTGAATTTGACAATACAATCAGCTTATTAACTACTTTAAAGCATTTCTCTCTTTACCATTGAATGTTTTGAGGATTGCTACACCTAATGTTTTATCTGCTGCAATCAATTTATAATGTCGTTTATATACCGTTGAGATGTTAATCCTTGTTTCTGTATCTTGTCGATATTTAATGTGCATTAACTGTCAGCCGTGTTTTGTGTAAACAGAGCGGCAAGCACTGCTTATTGTAGTGAATTCGTCCTTACAACCAGCTTCTTAACGAGTTTAAAGTATTTCTCTTTAAACTATGCTAATTCAATTAACCCTGAGTATCCCTATTGCACTTAATTATACTTTACTGTTTCTATGCAAATTTTACTCAGCCATTAAATTAAGGCTATAAATAAAGGTTGTAAATAAGATGTATGTGTTTAAATTGAATCACAAATTTAAAGCCTTTTTAAAAGTTATGTTTTACAGAATAGTAAAATAATTGTGCAAATTGCACAGAAGTTATAAACTGATATTTTGTTTCATAATATGGACCATATGTCGGTTGCAATAAAATTAGCTATTGTGCAGATTGGTGAACCTTTGTTTTAATTTTGTAAGCTACCACTATCCATTTTATTTGTAGTTTATGATGGTCAGGCTATAAACGTCATAAAATTTGTTTTGAGCTTTTAAGAGCTCTTTTGCAGAATAATAAAAAAAATCGTGCAAATTAAAAAGAAGTTATAAATTCATATAATTGTTACATGTAAAATACCAGACGTTGTTGACGATAAAGTTAGCTAATGTGCAGGTTGACAAAGTCTAGTTCTCATTTTAAGCTGCCAATATCCATTTTGCACGTGATATATGATGTTCAGACCATATGGTATTACGTCATAAATTTGGTAATGGTGTAAGAGTTGTATAGAAAATACATCAACAGTATCTGGGACAAGTTGTATTATGTGTAAGGACAGTGTAACAACTCACCTGTCGATTGGTCCTTAAAATATTTAGGCGTTATATCAATATATATATATATATATATATAATACAATACTCATCTATATATATATATCAATATATATATAATGCAATACTCATATATATATATATAATGCAATACTCATATATATATATCAATATATATATATATCAATATATATATATATATATCAATATATATAATGCAATACTCATATATATATATATCAATATATATATATATATATCAATATATATATAATGCAATACTCATATATATATATCAATATATATATATATCAATATATATATATATATCAATATATATATATATATAATGCAATACTCATATATATATATATATCAATATATATATATAATGAAATACTCATATATATATCAATATATATATATCAATATATATAATGAAATACTCATATATATATCAATATATATATATATATATCAATATATATATATAATGCAATACTCATATATATATATCAATATATTTATATATATATATATATATCAATATATATATAATGCAATACTCATATATATATATCAATATATATATATCAATATATATATAATGCAATACTCGTATATATATATATATCAATATATATATATCAATATATATATAATGCAATACTCATATATATATCAATATATATATATATATATATATATATATATATCAATATATATATATATCAATATATATATATATATCAATATATATATATATCAATATATATATATATCAATATATATATATCAATATATATATCAATATATATATATATATCAATATATATATATATCAATATATATCAATATATATATCAATATATATATATATATATATATATATATATATATATATATATACAGTGATGATCATATTTATTGGCACGGAAAAATAAAAGTTAAATTTTGTCTAATAAATTCTAAAAAAGGGATTAAATTAAAGAAAATAACAAAGTATATTATGTATTTTTAACTGGCCTTTCCGATGCAGCAATCGGATTTTAGAAAAAATAAATAACAAAGGAACAACAAACATAATTGCAAAAAACCCTTGTTCAAAATTATTGGCACGGCTTTGTTTTTCTTTTAGTATCAGTATAATATCAATCAATTTCCGGTTTACGTGCTTTCTGAACATTTTTATAGCCATATTATGCTTGTTTAACGCTAATTCAGTGAATTTTTTTCAGATAATTTTTAGATAGCGATTTATTTAAACTATTAGAAGTGACTAAATTATAATTTTCAATCGCCATGGTTAAAACTAAGGAACACAGCGAAGACGTCAGGAAGCTTGTTGTAGCATGCCATACCAATGGGGAGGGCTATGATAAGATTTCAAAGAAGCTAAACCTTCCCAAATCCACTGTTAGAGCCATAATAAACAAGTTCAAATCGCAAGGCCACGTTATGAGTTTAGAGGGTAGAGGGGAGAAAAAGGATTCTTTCCCCAAGAGATGAACGGAAAATTCTTCGACAAGTAAAACAAAACCCAAGGATCTCTGTTGGGGAGATTGTTGATGAACAGAGCACCTCTGGAGTGAATGTATCTCGACATACAGTTGGTAGAGTTTTGAAGAGAGCTGGTTTAAAAGCATGTCGTCCGAGAAATACTCCCTTATTGAAGCCTATGCACGTGAAAGCAAGGCTAGCCTTTGTAAAACGTCATATTGATAAAGATGTTGCATTCTGGAAACGTGTTCTATGGACTGACGAAACGAAAATAGAGTTATTTGGCCATAATAAAGTGTCTTATATTTACAGAAAATCTGGCGAAGCTTTCCTGCCTAAGAACACCATACCCACAGTGAAGCACGGTGGAGGCAGTTTGATGTTTTGGGGATCCTTTGCTGCCTCTGGACCAGGGCGACTTGTTAAGGTCACAGGTAGCATAAAAAAGGAAGATTATGTTAAAATATTGGATGAAAACCTGAAAGACTCTGCTAAAGAGCTCTCACTTGGTCGTCGTTGGTGATTCATGCAAGATAATGACCCAAAGCATTCGGCTAAACTGACTAAGAAATGGCTTGAAGACAATCATATTAATGTTTTGGAGTGGCCATCACAAAGCCCAGACCTTAATCCAATTGAAAATTTATGGAGAACATTAAAATTGAGGGTAATGCAAAGGAAGCCTAAGAATCTTATTCAATTGGAGGATTATTGTCAGGAAGAGTGGGCTAAAATTACTACTGAAGAGTGCAACAACTTGGTTGTAAACTATGAAAAGCGACTGAGAAAGGTAATCAAGGCCAAAGGCTATACAATTGATTATTAAATAAATCGTGCCAATAATTTTGAACAAGGGTTTTTTGCAATTATGTTTGTTGTTCCTTTGTTATTTATTTTTTTATAAAATCCGATTGCTGCATCGGAAAGGCCAGTTAAAAATACATAATATACTTTGCTATTTTCTTTAATTTAATCCCTTTTTAGAATTTATTAGACAAAATTTAACTTTTATTTTACCGTTCCAATAAATATGATCATCACTGTATATATATATATATATATATATATATATATATATATATATATATATATCAATATATATATATCAATATATATATATCAATATATATATATATATATCAATATATATATATATATATATATATCAATATATATATATATATATATCAATATATATATATATATATATCAATATATATATATATATATCAGTATATATATCAATATATATATATATATCAATATATATATATATCAATATATATATATACATCAATATATATATATATATATCAATATATATATATATATATCAATATATATATCAATATATATCAATATATATATATATATATATATCAATATATATATATATATATCAATATATATATATATATATCAATATATATATATATATATCAATATATATATATCAATATATATATATATATCAATATATATATATATCAATATATATATATATATATCAATATATATATATATCAATATATATCAATATATATACATATATATCAATATATATCAATATATATATCAATATATATATATCAATATATATATATATCAATATATATATATATATCAATATATATATATCAATATATATATATATATCAATATATATATATATATCAA
>NC_136527.1:158405646-158520646 GCF_053919585.1 Euprymna scolopes | reverse complement strand
ACTTATTTTTATCAGATTCGATTCCGTTAACTTTACGATGACCTTAACTTATAATTCCATACTTAAACCTGATGTTTTACATGCAATCAACGACTAACGATGGAAGTGTAGTAGCTGTTTCTAGTTTGTTTGTGCATTTCTGGCTTTACGTGTCATGTTTTGCGCACTCCCATGTATTACCTTCTCCTTTGATAGAGAAGTAACGAAATGTTGTAAAATGTCCCGACTCGCAGATGTGAATATGAGAAAAAAATATAGCAGAACACAAATCGATACTTAACAACATTCAGATCGCCTTGTAATTAGCTTGCACCCTACTATATATATATATATATATATATATATATATATATATATATATATATATATATATATATATATATATATATATATATATATATATACTATGTGTGGCGTACAGGAAAATATTTTTTCTAAAGAAAAAAGTGAATAAAATTTGCTTTTACAAAAATCTGTATACATGAAAGTAAATTAGAATAATAAAAAGTTTGGTGTTTTTATTTTTTATTTTTTTCGTTATTACATTTAAAAGTGTAGTATCTGTTCTTCAGATGCTGCAGTGCTGCACTTCATTTTCTTGTTCTCTTTCGGTGGAGGAGAAATCCTTCACGACTGAGACAATTTTTATTTTTATACCTTTTCTCCACGTTAAAAAACGACCCTGGTGTCTAACTCTGTCCCCTGGAGAGGCGTAGTAAATAGGTACATTTAAAATTGATAAACTAAACCTTTTTTTTCTGTCGTCACAAATATAACTTTTAAAAGTATATTTTATATCATTTACATCTCGACCACGACGACGACGACGACGCCGACGACGCAAATTATCCTATGAGATTAATATATTGAAAAAAGAATATATAGCGTCTATTGGCATTTTTTAAATTACTGCTCATGTAAGGGAAAATAACTCTTTAGATCGTAATTTTTAATTTATTTTTGTTTCATCCGTCCTTTGATATGATAATGGGTGCTTGTGTAGCAGACACAAATAGACCCCTTTTCTTCTCGCGCATTCGCTTCCTCTGAGTGAGTGATGCGCCATGCGGCATTAAACTGTCCAATCTGAGGACTTGCACACGAATACAAATTAACCCCTAGGGACCAGACAGCTTCCGGTCCCAAAAGAAAACTCTCTCTTACGCTACCAGCCTTCGTCGGTGCTAGACGCCTGTTCTCTTCGCTGCTCCTACTAAAGGTATTGAGGACAGCCGCCGGCTGTAACTACCTCGTAAGGCAGTGGAGACACGACTCTACTTACTTCCTTCAGTACGCTCTGCGAATAAACCTTTCCCTTGTTAAGTTGAAGAAGTTGTTTGTCATTGTTCATAGAATTGTGTTATTTTATTTTATTAGGGAAATTCCCCTAAACTTGTACAGTTTAATCAAGACATCAAAAATTTAAAATATTGAAAAAAATATATTGTATGTTATGGATTAAAGTTTTCATGAAAAAAGAAATCAATTGATTTGATCCAGCAGTTATTATTATTATTATTATTATTATTATTATTATTATTATTATTATTATTATTATTTTACCAAGAAAAATCAAATTTTAATGAGATCGATCGGGTAACGGCCATCTTTTTGTTTTTTCGCTTAGGAAAAGGGAACGCCAGGAGAAGATAACTCCAATCACCGTTTAAAGTTTTTCAAATTTTGACGAGATTATTTTGTTTTGAAACATGAGCAGAAAAAAAATACTTATATAAATATGTTTTCACTTATTTTACAGAATTTCTTTGTCCTTTTTAAATCTTTTTTTCATTTTGTCCTTTGTATAAGCCACCCCTCCTCATGTCTCTAAATAGCCAAAATGGCGATGATAGATCGATTACTATAAAATTTGATTTCCTCTATAAGAAAAAGTACTTGATCAAATTAAGTTACTTTTTTTTGGAGAACTTCATTCCATAACGCGTATGTACAATATAACTCGTTTTTTTTTTAAATATTTTTATTTTTTTTATGTCTTGATTAAACTGTACAAGTGCCAATTAATGAAATACAAAACTGATTTAATTACATAAATATGTTTTTGGTTTAGTGCTTTGGTTTGAATTCTAAAAGTTTTCATACGTTTGTATTTGTTCTCAGTGAAAAGATTATGAATTTATGTTGTTCACATGTAAACGACCTTGACATTAAATATTACAGTTGTTATGTCCTTTGGATCGGTGGGAGTTGTCCCCCTTTGTTCAATGTTTATAATGTAAACTCTCGGACGTAAACGTGAATAAACGAGACTTGATCAGTCGGTCATGTTGGTCTGAACGGTCACATATTCTTGTCCTGTTATTATTAATAGAAACCTGACACAACATGGTGTCAGAACAAAGGATTTACTAACAAATGTGAGCAAAATACGGGGAAAGAGTTATACTAAATATCGAGCCTAAGAGCCGTTAAAAAAAAAGAAATACGTGAAGTTCCATAATAATCCCCCAGTATGAATAGCCACATGAGTCCTTTCCATTCGACCAACCCGAGTCATGGGAAAAATGGATACGACAGTTCAACCGTTACCGGACAGTGTCCAGCCTTGATGAAAAACCAAATGCTTGTCAAGTGGACACCCTAATATATTGTATGGGTGATAAAGCCGAAGACATTTTCGCCACATTCAAACTTGCACCCGAGGAAGCCCAGAACTTCAATATAGTGGTAGCAAAGTTCAATGACCATTTCAAGGGTGATACGAACGTAATTTATGAACGGGCCAGATTCAACCGAAGGTGTCAAGAGGAAGGTGAGTCCATTGATTCATTTATCACTAACCTCCACACACTAGCTAAAAACTGCAATTTTCGAGACCTGCACGAGGAATTAATTCGTGATAGAATTGTAGTTAGGTACACAGATCCTAAGCTATCATTGTCTGCAAATGATTCCGGACCTCACCTTGGATGGGGCCATCAGATGCGCACGACAGAGTGAAACAATAAAATCACAACAGCATCTCCTGCGGTCCCCAGAACATATCGTTGGTGAACATCCAGCTGACAATAATATTGCAGTCCGCTACGTTAGTGACAACCGAATTCGCAGACAAGGTCAGGGTAAACACATAACAAGACCCGGGCGAGAACTGCACTACGAAAATCGACAAAAAAATGAGCGCACACAGCAGTATAGACCAGAGGCTGAGTGTCACCGCTGTGGTAACAAAACCCAACACCAGAGACGCACGTGTCCTGCCATCTCAGCCACCTGCCACAATTTTGGTAGGGTTGGCCACTATGCTCAGTGCTGTCGCACACGAAGGCTGCATGAAATTAAACCTAGCTCAGATGACTGTGAAAGCGATCAGAATGCGTACCTTGGTGTTCTGACGATATCAGATATCAGCATAAGTAAGCCTTGGCGAACCAATATCGCTATCAATGGAGTGCCACTGAAATTCAAGCTGGACTCTGGGGCGGATGTGACCGCGATTCCAGAGCACATATATAAGTTACAGAGAGACCTACCAGACCTCTCAGATACCCACAAAATTCTTCATGGTCCAAGACGTAATCCACTCAAAGTGACTGGAGTGGTCACTGCAACTGTCTCGCATGAAGATCTTTCAGCAGAACAGAGAATATTTATTTCCCCAATCTCGAGGAGCCACTGTTAGGAAGGCCAGCCATCGAAGCACTTAAGCTCGTAACTGTCCACCCAGACTTACATACCATCATCAGCCAGAAACGCCCATTCGACCCAAAAATAGAAATTCCAGACTTATTCACAGGCCTAGGCACATTTGGAGAAGAATGTACCATACTCTTACATCCGGATGCGAGTCCATACTCAGTACCCACACAACGACGCGTACCACTACCCTTGATGGAGAAAACACGGGCTGAGCTCCAGAGAATGGAGAAACTGGGGGTCATAAGCAAGGTTGACACACCCACCGAATGGTGTTCCCCCATGGTTGTAGTAGCAAAAGCAAATGGAACGATTAGGATATGCGTAGATCTCACAAATCTCAATAAGTGCATAAAACGTGAACTCCACATGCTCCCTACGGTCGACCACCTTTTGGCTCAGTTAGGGGAAGTAAAAATCATGAGCAAGTTGGATGCCAACAGCGGGTATTGGCAGATTCCACTTTCATCAGAATCTCGTTCGCTGACGACCTTCATAACTCCATTCGGACGATACCAATTCAAGCGCCTCCCGTTTGGTATTTCATCAGCGAGTGAGATCTACCAGAGACGCATGTCACAAGTACTAGAGACCGAAATTGGAGCCATATGCATGCAAGATGATGTTTTAGTATATGGAAAAAACCAACAAGAACATGATGCCCGGCTGAAGAGCACACTGAAAAACATTCAGGCTGCTGGTATTACGCTCAATCCGGGAAAATGCGAAATATCCAAGTCGTCAGTAAAATTTCTTGGACATATACTCAGTGCTGACGGCCTGCGACCTGATCCGGAAAGGCTTACTGGTATCTCGAAATTCCAAACACCAACGAACATGCCACAGCAAAACGTCTGAAAGAGCTGGAGGAAGTTACTAAAACTGATGAAATCAGGAACTGCATATAACAATATGTAACAAATGGCTGGCCATCAAAGGAGCATGTCCCAGCATCAATTAAACCCTATTGGGCCTACCGTGGCAGCATCATGTGTGAGAATGGATTACTGATGTATGGTATACGGATCATAATCCCGTCGCTACTGAGACCGACTATTATTGCCAAAATCCACTGGTCATCAGGGAATTACCAGGTGCAGACAAAGAGCTCACCAGTCCGTATGGTGGCCAGGACTATCTGAACAAATCAAAAGAACTGTAGAAAACTGTCCAAGATGCGCCGAGCTAAGCGACCAACCGCCTGAACCCCTCATGACAACTGAGCTTCCAACAAGACCGTGGCACACTGTAGCCTCTGATCTGTTTGAGTTGAAAGGCAGCAGCTATGTCATACTTGTCGACTACTTCTCTCGATATGCAGAAATCGCCATGCTTACCTCAATGACTTCCAGTGCAATCATACAGAGTTTTAAAGCTATTTTTGCCAGATATGGGGTACGTGTCATCCTAAGAACAGGCCCAGGAAGCCAGTATACTTCGAAGGACTTTGCCAAGTTCGCAAATGACTGGGGTTTTCAGCACGTTACAAACAGTCCCCGCTATTCCCAAAGCAACGGAGCTGTAGAAGCCTGTGTGAAAACAATGAACAGAATTTTAAAGAAGGCAAAAGACCCATATCTTTCTTTGCTTGTACACAGAGCGACACCAATGGACTGTGGGTTTAGCCCCAGCGAACTCTTAATGGGCTGACGTCTGAGGACAAATGTCCCTACTCACCCGGATCTACTTAACCACAGTTGGCCCGATCTTGAGAATGTTTTTTTTTACACAATGATCACCACTTATCAAGGCCCGGAAGCCACTCAGGGATAAGGGTTATTGCAAGTACATTACGTTAGTGTGGAGATTTGATGAAGTGTTTACTTAAGGAGGCGGTTCATTAGGAATCCGTTAACGTTGGACTTGAACACATCCAAGTTGTAGTCAGGTGGGAAGCAGGCAGACGGAACAGAGTTGCACAGGCGTGCAGTTCTAAGAAAGAAGCTTTGTTCATGGAATCCGCGTTTTGATTTAGGCATAGATATAGAGTGGGGGAAATTTTTCACAGTGGATTCAGCTAGACGGGTGTTTTTCGTGAAAGATTGGCGAGGGGGGACCAGGGATTGGAGTTGAGACGAGCACTTGCCATGAAAATAATTATAAAACAAGGATAGGCTCGCAACGTCTCTTTTGTGGGAGAGGGGTTGTGATATACTGATATTGGTGAGAATTATGTGGAGTTATTTTAGCTTTTTTATTGGTGTTTGAGAAAATATATTTTTATATTGGTCAGAATAATAACTGTTTGAGAAAATATATTGTTATATTGGTCAGAATAATAAGAGTTTGAGAAAATATATTTTTTATATTGGTCAGAATAATAAGTGTTTGAGAAAATATATTTTTTATATTGGTCAGAATTTGTTAGTATAGAAGTGTGATATAAAAACAGTGGTGGGCACATAAAAAATATACTTACCTTACGTGGGGGTAACGGTGATCATTAAGGTCGTTCCCCCAGAGCGAGGCCCATCCATTGCACTGCGGTTGGGTTGACCTTTGCGATCGTCCCAAATGTGGACGACTCGGACGTGCTATTTCTAAGTGTGGGGTCTGCGTACGCGCTCACCCTGATAATACAATCAAAATCAGAAATCCTTCCCTACTTCTTCCAAGTACCTCTCACTCGTAGGTCTGTAATCCCTCCGCTTTCTAGGCACCGCCAAAAATGGCCGCAAAATCAAGTTGTTGTTGTTTTTTAAAACTAAATTACATTTATTACAATCCATTATTTCTGAGTAACTTTTTTTTTCCAGAAAGATAAAACCCTGAATTTTATCATATAGAAAACAGAATAATGTAAAACTTTTTCTACTATTTTTAATTCAATTTTAAATGTTAAATTTTCCCAAAAAGTTAACAATTGATATTTTTTGTCTTGCACAAATAACGTACTTAAATATTAAAAAAAAAGGGTTTTTGAAATAATTTATTTATTCATTTATTGTCTAACTAAGATTTAGGATGATTTTCTAAGAGAATATGCAAAAATATTATAATATAAGTACCTGAATTTCAAATAATTCCACTTATTCATATAGGTAACCAGACATTTCGCGTCGCCGTAGAGTTCAGATCGACTCTGTTTACGTTTTCTTTTGATTGAGACGAAAACTATGGAAGACCAAACAGGCCAAAAAAACTTATTTTTCAGTGACGAAAATTTCAATGTATTATTAAGCTGAGGCTGGCCAGTACCAGATGGGTGACCATTTGTATGAGTTTGGTTTTTAATGTGTATGTGTGTGGGGGCCAGGCTCCCCAAAATGGGGGGAGGGGGCAATTTAAAGCAGAATAAAAAAAAATTATTTCAGCGCGTTTGGTCCACCGTAGTCGAAAGGCGGCAAACGTTTCAAACGAGATCGAAAAAAATGATGCTATTTTTAACACAAAGGGCACAATATTTATCGAATTTTTTTTTTTTGTATCGATTATTCAAAGCATGCTCTGTTTAATAATGGTCATGCATTATTCGGCTCGCTAAAAAAAAATTGTTAATTTATTTATCAAAAATTTTAAAATGGCTTTTTTCGTATAAATATAAAAAAATTTTTTTTTTGTTTTGCTTAACTTAAATTAATTATTTTACTTAACATATTCACCGAATTTCACACTTCAAAACTCAAAAGCGGGATAATTAAACACAATCGAAGTTCTGATATTCAGACGTCAAAATAAGGTATGCAAACAATGTTTTTTTTTTTTTTTTTTTTTAATCTATAATTCTGTCCCTTACAACAACACAATATGTTTTGTTCAGTTTCAGATGATTATTTTAAGCATATTTGTTCCCACTTCAAAACAAGGGGGGGTTTTGTAAGCAAAAAAAAATATATATATAAATATCGTTTATGAAAAATAAGTACACTGTTATAAAGTTCATTCTTCTCCTAATAATCGCTGAAAATTTCGTATTGATCGGATAATTACCTGATTTTTGGTAGATTTTTAAAAAGACGGTCCGTCAAAAAGTACTGACCTGCCCCCCCAGTTTTGGCGGTGCCTAGCTTAATCACCCTTAATCTCTGTAATACCAAGAAATACGCCATTTCTCTCGACCATTTTATTATCCACTTCAATTCCAACGTTCTGATTGTATCTAATTTGCATGTAAATGTAATCAACGTTTAATCGTGAGGAATTCGTCTAGCTGTCGCCTACAGCTACTGAAAGTGTCTTCTTTCGATATACAGTGTGGACATAAGCCCTGTTACAAAATTTCTGAACTATTTCTTATGATAATATTAAAATAAATTTAATATTTAATTGTTATTATATGATAATGTAATGTATGATTTCTAATTATTTTTAGAAACAAAAGATGTTAATTTTTACGTGTACAAGAAATATTCAAGTTGGGAAAAAATCAAAATCAACAAAATGTTTATAAAAATGGACGATTACTATTTACCTGTCGAAGTGACTTGTAGGCACCGCCAAAAATGGCCGCAAAATCAAGTTGTTGTTGTTTTTTAAAACTAAATTACATTTATTAAAATCCATTATTTCTGAGTAACTTTTTTTTTTCCAGAAAGATAAAACCCTGAATTTTATTATATAGAAAACAGAATAATGTAAAACTTTTTCTACTATTTTTAATTCAATTTTAAATGTTAAATTTTCCCAAAAAGTTAACAATTGTTATTTTTTGTCTTGCACAAAAAACGTACTTAAATATTTAAAAAAAAGGGTTTTTGAAATAATTTATTTATTCATTTATTGTCTAACTAAGATTTAGGATGATTTTCTAAGAGAATATGCAAAAATATTATAATATAAGTACCTGAATTTCAAATAATTCCACTTATTCATATATGTAACTAGATATTTCGCGTCGCCGAAGAGTTCAGATCGACTCTGTTTAAAGTTTCTTTCGATGAGACGAAAACTATGGAAGACTAAACAGGCCAAAAAAACTTATTTTTCAGTGACGAAAATTTCAATGTATTATTAAGCTGAGGCTGGCCAGTACCAGATGGGTGACCATTTGTATGAGTTTGGTTTTTAATGCGTATGTGTGTGGGGGCTAGGCTCCCCAAAATGGGGGGAGGGGGCAATTTAAAGCAGAATAAAAAAAAATTATTTCAGCGCGTTTGGTCCACCGTAGTCGAAAGGCGGCAAACGTTTTCAAACGAGATCGAAAAAAATGATGCTATTTTTAACACAAAGGGCACAATATTTATCGAATTTTTTTTTTTTGTATCGATTATTCAAAGCATGCTCTGTTTAATAATGGTCATGCATTATTCGGCTCTCTAAAAAAAAATTGTTAATTTATTTATCAAAAATTTTAAAATGGCTTTTTTCGTATAAATATAAAAAAAAAATTTTTTTTGTTTTGCTTAACTTAAATTAATTATTTTACTTAACATATTCACCGAATTTCACACTTCAAAACTCAAAAGCGGGATAATTAAACACAATCGAAGTTCTGATATTCAGACGTCAAAATAAGGTATGCAAACAATTTTTTTTTTTTTTTTTTTTTTTAATCTATAATTCTGTCCCTTACAACAACACAATATGTTTTGTTCAGTTTCAGATGATTATTTTAAGCATATTTGTTCCCACTTCAAAACAAGGGGGGGTTTTGTAAGCAAAAAAATATATATATATAAATATCGTTTATGAAAAATAAGTACACTGTTATAAAGTTCATTCTTCTCCTAATAATCGCTGAAAATTTCGTATTGATCGGATAATTACCTGATTTTTGGTAGATTTTTAAAAAGACGGTCCGTCAAAAAGTACTGACCTGCCCCCCCAGTTTTGGCGGTGCCTATGTCACCTTATAAGCTCCAAAAGCGACAGTTCTCTCTGCACCCACAATTGCAAAGAAACTCATGAGAAATCGACTCTTGTTAAACCTTATTATCAGACAAGGCACGCTCAATAACATCATCTTCACAGATGAAAAGTTATTCTCACTTCAACATCCCACAAGCATCAAAATGAAAAAGTCCTTGTGAGAATACCTGATAATACAGAAAAGATTTTCAAAATGAAGAAATCATCATCAGTGATGGTCTGAGCAGCCATTTCTGAAAGAGGGAAATCTCCATCAATTTTTTAAAAAATGCCAATAGACTATTTTTCTTGTTCTTAACACAGAACGTTACATTGAGGACATTTTTAAATGTGAACTAACCCCATGGTATAATTCTGTATTTGTTGATTGCAAGATGGTGCAAAAAGCCAAACCGCTCAAGTAACACAGACAACTTTAGTCCTGGATCAGCAAACAAGAATGGCCTCATCACGTGATCTTAACGTTCTTGATTATTCTTTGTGGTCAATCATGGAGAGTGAATCCTTCTTTATTTCTTGTCAAAACAAATACATAACAAATAAATATTATCAAAAGCAAGATAAGTTACTTTTCTACCAAACTGGATATTTTTTTGTGTTTTTATTCAATGTAACATTTTTATTCAGCTCGAAAAACATGCAGTGTTTACCGATGTGTTGGAAAATTCAAAATGGCACCGACTGTCACTTTAACACGGTAAGTTTAGCAAAAGATGTTATAAATAATAAACTAGACAAAATACTATTAAAAAACCACCGAATATATGTCAACTTATGTCACGGTATATTGAGCGAATTTCTAAAAGTATTTTGTCTAGTTTATTATTTATAATACCTTTTCCCAAACTTACCCTCTCCGAGAGAGTCGGCCGCCATTTTGAAGTTTCCAATACATCGGTAAACACTGTCAGCTTTTCGAGCTGAATAAACATATTACCTTAAATAAAAACACGAAAAATATGTCCACTTTGGTAGAAAAATAACTTATCTTACCTTTGATAACATTTATTTGTTATATATTTGTTTTATGACAACTTTTTCGAATCTATGTGTACAGTAATACAAACCCTAAAGTTCTTAAAATAAAATTGAACAAATGCCGAGATAAAATGACATTAGATGTTATGTGTGCTGCTATAGATAATTTCACCTAAAAGATTTTTCCCCTATTTTTCTCAATATCTCTTTTCCTACTACCCCACCGTGTATATATATATATATATATATATATATATATATATATATATATATATATATATATATATATATATATATATATATATATATATATATATATATATATATGAATATGTCCCATATTAATATTGCTCTGTCTAAACATTGAGCACTCTTTGGTTGACACATCGTGCTTATGTTTACACGATACTACCAATAATATATATATATATATATATATATATATCAGTATGTATGTATATATATATATATATATATATATATATATATATATATATATATATATATAAATATATATATATATATATATATATATATATCATTACTCTCTACCGCGCTTAATCTGTTGCTTTCTTTCTTTCGAAATCTCTGTTTGCCTCTGTTGCTTCACCTCTTCTTCTGTTTCTCCTTGCTCTCTCTCTCTCTCTCTCTCTCTCTCTCTCTCATTGACCTAATATATCTTTTTTCATTATATCTGTATCCCTCTCTCTTTTCTAATTCTGCCTCTCTCCTAATCGAATTCTCTCTTCCTCGAAACTACTCTTCTTTCCACTCACTCCCAAATCCCTCATTTATTCTAATTCTCTGAGAACTATTCTCCATTCCACCCATTTCTCAACCCATCGTTTTTTTATTGTTCGATTTTTTCCTCCGCATCTGTTTATTTTTTCCTTTGTCATCCACCTCTCATCATGTGGTAATCACAAAGTGGGTGCTCATTTTACGTTACATTATTATAGAAAAGTGATCCCCCACTTTTTTAAAACTAACATTTCTTCATATCTTTGAAACGACTCATTTGCCGTAATTTCAAACGTTATTTTCGTTTTCAGCCCCCGAAAACCTTATTAATTGGTAATTTTAAAGGAATTTTCAAGGGTGATTATTCATATTTACCCTAGTTTTCTTTGCTCATTTAAACTTTTTTTTTAATCATCTGCCCCAGAATACATAGTTTTCCCTTATTTTCAACGCCGATGCCCGGCTTTTTTTTTTACATGGGTGTCACCACTTATCAAGGCCCAGAGGCCACTCGAGGATAAGGGTTAATAGGTATACATTAGTCATTGTGATTTTAGCATAGTAAACAGTGGGAATTTTGTAACTTGGATTACTTAGGGGGACGATTCAGTTAGAACGTGTTCACATTGGACTTTTTTCTTTTTTTTCATAGGTATCAACACATTATCAAGGCCAAGAGGCCACTCAAGGATAAGGGTTAAAGACTGTACAGTAGAAATTGGACAATATAATAATCATTAGTAATGAAAATTTGTTAAATTTCATAACTTATATGGAACGGCTCATCAAGAACTTATTTACGTTAGACTTGAAGACAACCATATTGTAGTCAGCCGGAAAGCAGGAAAACGGAAGACAATTCCACAGGCGTGCAGTTCTAATAAAAAAGCTTTGTTCATGGAATCTACGTTTAGGTTTAGGCACAGATAAAGAGTGGGGGGAATTATTGATAGAGTTTACAGCTAGACGAGTGTTTCTTGTGAAAGTTTGGCGAGGGGGGGCATAGATTGAAGCTCAGTCGAACACTTTCCATGAAAATAACGATACATCAGAGACAAACTCGCAACATCTCTTCTGTGAGATAGAGGATAGAGGTTGCAAGAAAGAGAAAAATACATCTCCTACGAGGCTACGAAGTCTGTTTTGAACTCTATCAAGGCAGGCCAAGTCCTTTCTAGCAGCTCCTGCCCAGATGTGGCAACAGTATTCCATCCTTGGACGTACCTGGCTCTTATATAGATAGAGAATTGCATCAGCAGTGAGATATCTACTGGATCGATAGAAAGATCCCACCATTTTTCCAGCGGCCTTGGCAACAGATTTGATGTACGTGTTCCATTTAAGATCTGGAGTAATGGTCAAGCCCAGAAGCTTGTCAAAACTTGAGGCCTCCTGAAGACGAGAGCCATTCATTTCAATTGATGCCAGATGGGGATCAGAATGTTGATGATGTAAAGAGAGAAGCTTGGTTTTAGATGCATTAAAAGTAACCAGCCACTCCTTTCCCCATTGTACTACCTGCTCAAGATCAGAGGAGAGAGAATTGGAGAGAACTTGGTCGTTTACTGTCTTTGATGTGCTACTATAAATGGTAGTGTCGTCAGCATAAATGTCTACAAATGATGTAAGGATGTGATTTGGAAGATCATTAATGTAGATCAGGAAAAGAGTTTGGCCCAGGATGGACCCCTGAGGGACACCGGCATTAATACTGTGGGCTTCTGATTTTTGCCCCTCAACTACTACTCTTATGAACCTATCAGAAAGAAATGATTTAATAATTGAGAAGACATTTCCAGCTATACCATAGCTAGAGATCTTATGAAGTAAACCTTTATGCCATACCCTTTCAAAGGCCTTACATATGTCAAGAGCAATTGCCCTAGAGAGGTTGCCTCCGTCGAGAGATTTGCTAATCCTATGAGATATGACTGTAAGCACATCTGTAAGCACATCTGCTGTAGATTTAGCGATGTATTGGAAAATTCAAGATGGCGGCCGATTCTCTCTTTAACACGGTAAGTTCGGGAAAAGGTGTTATAAATAATAAACTAGACAAAATACTATTAAAAAAACACTGAATATATGTCAAGTTATGTCACGGTAACATATATTGAGCGAATTTCTAACAGTATTTTGTCTAGTGACGCTAAACACTGTATGCTTTTCGAGCTGAATAAACATGTTAAATTGAATAAAAACACGAAAATTATATCCAGTTTGGTAGAAAAGTAACTTATCTTGCCTTTGGTACCATTTATTTGTTATATATTTGTTTTTTGACAACTTTTTTGACTCTATGTGTACAGTAAAACAAACCCAAAAAAAGAAAAAAAAGGGAAAATAAAAAAGAGATTTAAAATAGTAAAAACTAAAATTTTCTGTTTGTTGACTTTTTGAGGCGCCCCTATTATCCCAAAGAACCAGCTATGTAAACACTTTGCAATATTTTCCAATAATTATTTGCAAAAAAAAAAAAAATGCTTTATGTTTACGATCAATTTTTATTTAAAATTGAGAAATTATTTTCTAAAATATTTTGTTTATATATATATTTACATTTTGTTTTTAAGAAAAATTTAAAAAATATATATTTTTTTAATATTGTTTATAGCCATCTTCATTCGAAAGGGTTACTTTTTGTTAACCTAAATTTGATTTGTTTATGTGAAATGTTTTATGAGAATTATTTGGATTATTCAGACGGATGTTAACAGCAGTTCGACTAGTCCAAATAATTAAATGCCCAGTCTTAATCTTACAGCAAGCCTGAAGCGTTGACAACTATATTCTAAACTTGATAGGAAAACAATTCGGCACGATTAACTAATGGACGGAGATTTTTAGACGAGGAACGAAATAATGATTACACCGTATTACGGTGACCCATATTCTTTGTTCGTTAGCAGTTGATTTTCTATTTAAATAATTTCATATTTTATTAGTGTTTTTCATCTTTTAGTTTTGATTCTTTTATATTTTCAAATATTTTATTTCTTCATGGATTGAGCACACAAAACAAAAAATTGTATCAACTGTCTAAAGAAATCCTACCAAACAAAACAATGTTTGTATTTTGAAGACAAAAGAAAAACGAAATTATCCCGATGATTTTTTCGTAATTGAATTCCAGTAAAAATAAAGGTAAGTTATTATTTTTTTTCTTTCTTTATACACCTAAATTGTAAATATAAATGCTTTATACACTTTAAAAAATTTAAATCCAATAAGTTTTAAATTAATTAGAAACATTAAAATAAGTTTTTTTTTTTATTGCAATCTAATAAAAATATTGATTTCGCCAATAGACGTGAATAAAAAAAAAATGTGTGAAGCTTCCATTTCAAAATAATCTCTTAAAAATATGTTTTTCAATCTAACATATAGAATTTGGTACAATTTTGTGCAAAATTCTATACGTAAACGCCTTTCAATAATTCCACGGCATGCTCCAAACAAGAGCAACCTTCGATAACGTCAGCAGCAGAGGGCCCCTCTGTTGCTGACGTTATCGAAGGTTGCTCTTGTTTGAAACATGCCGTGGAATTATTGAATTTTAAAAATATGTTTAAATAGAGAACATAAAAAATAGACATAAAAAATCTGTGAAGCTTCTATTTCAAAATAATCTCTTAAAATATATTTTTTTAAATCTAACATATAGAATATTGTACAAAATGTGTTTATTTAAGTAAACCTTATAACATAAAAAATAATAATAATTACCATATACACAATAATTTAATTCAAAATAATAATAATAATTACAATATACACAATAATTTAACTAAAATATTAATAATTACCATCTACACATTAATTTAATTCAAAATAATAATAATTACCATATACACAATAATTTAAGTCAAAATAATAATAATTACCGTATATATAATAATTTCATTCACAATAATAATAATTACCATATACACAATAATTTAATTCGAAATAATAATAATTACCATATACACATTAATTTAATTCAAAATAATAATAATTACCATATACACAATAATTTTATTCAAAATAATAATGATTACCATATACAAAATAATTTTATTTCAAATAATAATAATTACCATATACACAATAATTTAATTCGAAATAATAATAATTACCATATACACAATAATTTAATTCAAAATAATAATAATTACAATATACACAATAATTTAACTCAAAATAATAATAATTACCATATACACAAAAATTTAATTCAAAATAATAATAATTACCATATACACAATAATTTAATTTGAAATAATAATAATTACCATATAGACAATAATTTAATTCAAAATAATAATAATTACCATATACACAATAATTTAATTCGAAATAATAATAATTACCATATACAAAACAATTTCACTCAAAATAATAATAATTACAATATACACAATAATTTAATTAAAAATAATAATAATTACCATATACACAATAATTTAATTTTAAATAATAATAATTACAATATACACAATAATTTAACTCCAAATAATAATAATTACCATATACACAATAATTTAACTCAAAATAATAATAATTACGATATACACAATAATTTCACTCAAAATAATAATAATTACAGTATACACAATAATTTAATTCAAAATAATAATAATTACCATATACACAATAATTTTACTCGAAATAATAATAATAATTACCATATGCACAATAATTTAACTCGAAATAATACTAATTACCATATACGCAATAATTTAACTCGAAATAATAATAATATTTACCATATACACAATAATTTAACTAAAAATAATAATGAAAATAATAATAATTACCATATACACAATAATTTAACTCGAAATAATAATAATGATAATAATAATAATAATTATAATAATAATAATAATAATAACCATATACGCAATAATTTAATTCGAAATAATAATAATAAACATAATAATAATTACCATATACACAATAATTTAATTCGAAATAATAATAATAATAATGATAATTATAATAATAATAATAATAATAAAAATAAGATTTACCATATACACAATAATTTAACTCCAAATAATAATAAACATAATAATAATTACCATATACACAATAATTTAACTCGAAATAACAATAATAATAATAATAATTACCATATAGACAATAATTTTGCTCGAAAAAAAAAAAAAAACATATACACAATAATTTAACTAGAAATAATAATGATTACAATATACACAATAATTTACTCGAAATAATAATAATAATAATAATAATAATAATAATAATAATAATAAAAATAATAACTATATACACAATAATTTAACTCGAAATAATAATAATAATAATAATAATAATAACTACCGTATAAACAATGATTTAACTCGAAATAATAATAATAATAATAATAATAATAATAATAATAATAATAATTACCATATAAACAATAATTTAACTCGAATTGTCAACAATTGAGCAGAAAATTTTATTTTTATGTTTAATCAAAGATTTTTTTATTTTATATTATAGATCACTTTCTTATTTATTAACTTTATATTATATATGTGCCTGTTTATCGCCCATCACTAATGGAAGCCAATGTCGAAAATAAATATTGATAAATGTTTATAATTTAAACTAGCATAGTTTACAATCGAAAAAAAAGTGAAAATGATCATAGCTATTTCTCTTTTACTAACTTAAACTTATCAGTATTTTTCTAAATAAATAAACGCTTTAAAATAAGTATAAAACACAGAAAAAAATCTATCCAGGTATGTAGAAAAGTATTATGTTGCCTTTAGTCACATTTACGCATAATATATTCGTTTTTTATTTATTTTACTACTGTTGGGGGGTTGGTCAAAACTATAAAATTATCCTTTTGATTATTAAATTGTTAGGTTAAAGTACGAATTGGTCTGCAAGGATAACCTTCCTAATGCGAGGACTTGTTTTCCAAATAGTAAATAGATTCATATTTGCTCTCTATCACACCCACAACAGCGGGGTTACTGTCCTTAAGAGTATATCTGAGAAAATTGACCTCATTGTCTCTGCTCATCCTTCGGCTACCATTCACATTTGCGGTGACTTCAATGTCCATAATGTGGAATGGCTGACCCACTCAAATAAGACAGATTATGAGGGGAGGTTCTGTCATGATTTTGCCATTGCCTATGACCTCGCTCAGATTGTTCATAAACCTACCCGTGTGCCCGATACTACTGGTCAGTATGCAAGCCTTCTAGACCTTTTTCTCACAACTTTCCCTGAGCTATGTTCATGTTCCGTTCTATCTCCCCTGGCATCCTCCGATCACACAGTTATATCAGTTAAGATAAAAATGAAATTCAATAAGTCTTCAGATGTACCTCTCCACCGTACTGTATATCGATATGGCTGACTGGGATAACTTCCGTAAATTCATATCTGATCTGCTTCTGCATTCCATGTTTAAAAAGGATCTATCCTCTATAGTATCAGACCTTACCGAATGGTAAATTGTAGGCATAGACCGATTCATACCATCCAAAAAATTCCAACAAAAACCTAACAGCAAGCCATGGTTCTCCCCAGAATGTGCTGCTGCCATTGCGCACAGAAATCACTTTTTTCCATAGCTACCAACGTAATAGATGTACTGAGACTAAAGCTGTCAATTGTAAAAGAGTAATAAAAAATGCAAGAGAGCTATATGTTCAGTCTGTCAAATCCAAAGTAGCTGAGCAGCGGCTTGGTTCCCACCAGTTTTGGCAAATAGCAAACAGGATCCTGAACAGATGCATACGTTCTATCCCAACCATCATCAATGGACCTGAGGTAATCTCATCAGCATCCGACAAGGCCAAACTTTTCGCCAAGAACTTTGCAGCTAACTCTACCCTTTTCGAGGAAGGGCATCAACTCCCCATATTTCCTCCTACAACAGACAACACCTTATCCAACATAGAAATATCTGTGCACGAGGTCGCCAAACTAATCAAGAACCTTGATTCCAGTAGAGCAACTGACCCAGACCCATTCCAATTATACTGTTGAAAAAACTTCGACCAGAACTTGCCCCCATACTTACAAAACTGTTTAAGCGTTGCCTTGAGGAGAAGTGCTTTCCAACACCCTGGAAAACCTCGTCAATATGCCCTGTATTTAAGATCTCAGGCGATAATCATCCCCCTCTCAGTACAGACCAAGTCTCTTGTGTGTTATGAGTAAGGTACTGGAATCCATATTAAATAAAGAAGTAGTTAACCACCTCAGCAGAAATAACCTCCTTATGTTAAGGAATAGAGAGAGGGAGAGAGAGAGAGAGGTGAGTTATAGTGTAGACACGTTGACTGGAAGTTAAGATCAGCTGATTGGATTGCGTGCGAGTCATGTGATCAGGTTAGCTGAATCATTGAGATTTGATTTGGACTCAGAAGACAACGGATGGCTTCCCGTTGTCTCCTACTCTTCACTGGGGGGGACGAACGCTGACCTGTGTAGAAGAAGAACCCACACAGGCCGATTTCACTTTCCACCTTCTGCAGGACATCTGGGAAAAGTGAAAAAAACTATAGAACTAATTCCTTGTCTTGGAGTGATTGAATCTTCATCCAAAAACAAGTATCAAGTCTCCCTCCAGGACGAGAAATTCCAGATGGCCCAACATCGAAGAAGCAGAGGTAGGTTCTGAAAATACATGTCACTCACACACGATTCCCTTTATGATACAACAATATAAATATATAGCAACAACAAACACTCAACCCATTATTATACGACAATGTAACACTTAGTGACATGCAATATGGTTTCCGTTCTGCTAGATATACAGCTGATCTGCTAACAGTTATATCCCATAGGATTAATGAATCTCTCGACAGAGGCTTCCTTTCTAGGGCAATTGCCCTTGACATATCAAAGGCTTTCAATAAGGTTTGGCATAAGGGCCTACTTCACAAGATATCCAGCTACGGTATAACTGGAAATGTTTTCTCAATAATTAAATCATTTCTCTCTGACAGGTTCATAAGAGTAGTGGTTGATGGGCAGAAACCTGAGGTCCACAGTATTAATGCTGGAGTCCTCCAGGGGTCCATCCTGGGCCCAACTCTCTTCCTGATCTACATCAATGATCTCCCAAAACACATACTTAATTCATTCGTTGAAATCTATGCTGATGACACGAGCATCTATGGCAACACATCAAAGGCCGTAAATGACGAAGTTCTCTCTGATTCCCTCTCCTCTAATCTTGATTTCTTAAACTTTAATATCGAAACAGGCTTATTTAAGCCATTTTTCACGTGTTCGTGTTCTGTTTTCATCGTTCGTTTGCCTTATGTTTGTTTTTTGTGTTTTTTTTCGATGTTTTGATTACTCCCCCGTCCCGCTTAAGTTTTAACATTGTTTTCTATTTTTACTTCACTTATAACAATCAAACCAGGTCATTGACATTGTCATCGTCGTAACGCTCAACAACTTCCGGGCGCGCACCTCAATTTGGTTCTTATTTAAATAAATTCAAACATCTTTCAGTAATTCATTCTGGCTGGCCGATTTTATTTTCAAACTTCGCCTTAGGTTCTATTCTACCCACCCCCGTTTTTTTTTTTATTTAACACCACACACACCTACAAACACCCGGGCAACCCCGGTTACTCATGCTAGTATATCTATAAAAGACATTTACTGAGATAATAATTCTGTCAATTTTCAGTCTACAGACTCGAAACCTGATATACAGGGAATTGAGATTTGGGAAAATCTTTGTAACCGGTTTTCGGCCAGAAATTTAGCTGTCAAGGGGTGAAAGTTCAACGATTTGACCTTTGAGGACTCTACCAAACTCCTCCGCTAATTTTGGGTATAAACAATTGAAATTTTAGATATAGGTTCCTTGGACATGGAGCTAACTTAATAACTTGATGTAAGCCCAAAACAATAAATATTAAGGGGTCATAGTAGAGGTCAAAGTTTTTTATAAAATTACCTCTGCGGTCTCTAGCAAATTACTCAGACAATTTTTGGTTAAAAAATTTGAAATTTTACATAAAGGGTATTCAGAGATAGGGCAGGCTTTTTAATCGGGTCGAAAATTTGAGCTATCAATATATAACTGTATGTTTGCATGTCTGCCTAAAACTTTCATCCTCAACTGGGCACTTTCCTACAGGGAGGGTTTCCTTTTTTCACCGATATTTTCAAAAGTCATCCCCTCTTTTCGATTGACTAGCCTTAATTTAAACCTATGTCACTTCTGGTTTGGCGGTGGTCGTAACTGCAAAGACGTCACACTTTTTATCTCATTCTTTTCCTCCATCGAGTTTGAGCCTGCCTTCCTACTACCATTTATTTTTTGACAGAAAATAACATAGATTAAAGTGTAAAATTGCGAACAGCAAATGTAAACAAAATAATAAACATCCTTTAAATTGGTATTGCAATTTGAATTTAAACATATTCCATCACTTCCTTATATATGAGTTGCATAACCTCAATTAAAATGCTGTAAATATAACAAAGAGAATAATTCTTAACACTCTATAAAATGAAATGTCGCTGAAGCCATCTTGCAATATCAAAACACTTGTCTCTTCCATGAACAACTTTTGCTAAATTAATGCATTTATGCTTCTCAAGCAAAATAGAAGTGTGAAGATTTAAAGTACCAAAGACTTATGTTATTTTGTGTATCAGATAAGCGTAGATGCGTCAGACAAAAATCATAATCATATCTTTCTTCATCTGAATTTTTAGGTTTATTCGATTTAGCCATTGTTACACACACTTTACACATTAAGAATATAAGGGTCTTTTCTCTAAACAGCTCATACTTCACTGATATTATAACGTCATTATAATAGTCTTTTCCTTAAACAGCTCATACTTCACTGATATTATAACGTCATGATAGTAGTCTTTTCCTTAAACAGCTTATACTTCACTGATATTATAACGTCATTATAATAGCCTTTTCTTTAAACAGCTTATACTTCACTGATATTATAACGTCATTATAATAGCCTTTTCTTTAAGCAGCTTATACTTCACTGATATTATAACGTCAATTTAATAGCCTTTTCTTTAAACAGTGTGTACTTCACTGTAATTATAACGTCATATCATTCTAAATAGCGCTTAATAAACCAAATCTAAAACTATGCCAAAGATCAGAACTATCTCAATACAATACTTATATGTATATACTTTATAAACATTGGTGTCACATCCCAGCCTGCACTTCATAAACAGCATGCAAAATGGTTAATGGCAGCTGAAAAAGATAATTAGGCTTTGTCAACATCTAAACGAACTTTTATTTAAAACCTCTGTTCAATTTGCAAAAACGTTTATTCTATGAAAATAAAACAGTTAAAGTCTCTTTCAAAATGGTGGTCCAATTTTAACTTCAACATGATTGCAGAGTTCATTAACGCATGGTTTACGAAGCACAGGCAGACGTTATTTGCATTACTTCAGTTTAAAGAGCATTTAAAGATTTTACCAGACAAACAGTAAAGAGGATAATTAATGACAATATTGGTATTCAGGACTCTTTTAATAATTACAGCCACCTGGCAATATGGCAACACCCTTATAAAAGGCATTGGTTAATACCAACATTTAAAGATAAAACATTTAAACGCTGATAAGTTAAAGACATGTTGTTACAAATAATTTCAATGTTCAGCTGAATTAGAGATGCACCAATATTTCTCATCAAATAATTATTAGCTTGGAATAATAGATTGACAATTGAGAAATATATGAGAAGAAATAATAAATTTTGTTGTTTCAAACAAAGATGCCGGTATCAAAGTTTATTTAAAACGTAAATGATAGGTTCGGATAATTGTATTTTATCTGTTTATAGCAATTTAAATTGTGATTAGAAAGTCGTACAACATACCGTCTGTTTCAGGAAAGAAAGAAAGGAAAAATTCCGCTCTTCCATTTATGGACTGGTGGTCACCTGAGGTAACTAGATCTGGGGAAATATGCAAATGAGATACAGTCGGTTTTTCAAATAAAAAAAAATGTCAGAGAGAGAGAGAGAGAGAGAGAGAGAGAGAGAGAGAAAGGTGGGGCATATGCGAAAGGAAAAAAGAAAATGTTCCGTTTAAGGCTGGGTTATGGTTAGAAACAAGAGAAATAAGTAATATACGACGTACCGAGCGTATTTGCATCGCTCTTTGGGAAAGAAGAAGGACAGGATGGCTGGCTCATTTATATACCCAAAGAGCATCTTGCGAAGGCAGTGCATGATGGGAGAAGCTATTTTTTTTTATTGTCTCTTCCTTTTATTTTTTTGATAGGAGGATATAAAAGCCAGGAAAAATTCGATGGTCGATTTGAAAAGAAGAAGTCTGAAACGTGCTGGTGTCAAGCGAGTCACTCACTCATTCTGAAGCTCAGAACCGAATCCTGATCGTAACGTCACAAGAAGTAAGTTAAATTTTGCTCATCATCACGTTGGTCGTGATGCATATATGTGAAGTTTATCAAATAGCATTCCACTAAAGTACTTGCTATATTTAAAACCCTTTTTGAGCCTTAACACAAACATAGTTGTATCAGCACATATGCATAACAAATGTATATTGTGATATTTGTAGACATCTACGATACCTGATTGTCTAAGTAATTGGGAGGGTTGGGAAAAATCACCTTCTTTGAATCAGCTTTTGTAATATCTTTAAAGTGTTTGTTAATATATAGTTAAAGATATAGATGAACACTGATAAAAACGCTCTCAATTTCAAATAATATACAAGACAAAATATAAAAAAATATATCGATTTTTCTGTAGCTTTTCAAATGAATTTAATGATGAACAAATTAGGAAAGTTTAAAATATCAAAATAATACATAATCCACACCCAAACCTACTACACATATTAAACTATTCTATCCTTATCAAATCAGGGGAAAAAAGTATTAAAATTTTATTAATAAAAATGTGCAAACCGTAGACCATAACAAAATATAAAATTAATCATTTACTATAATTAATTTAAAACATCTAACCTTATTATATATCAAGTTTGTGTAAAAATAATGTCTTTTTTGACGTTCAATTTCAAGTAAAAAAACGGCATTATTTTTGCACCAATCTAATATATAATAACGAATGAGTTGCTTGATAGAATAACAATTTATGAATTCAATATATATATATATATATATATATATATATATATATATATATATATATAAATATATATATATATATATTTATATATATATATATTTATATATATATATATTTATTTATATATATATATTTATATATATATATATATTTATATATATATATTTATATATATATATATATATTTATATATATATATATTTATATATATATATTTATATATATAACTTTATTTATATATATATTTATATATATATATATATTTATATATATATATATTTATATATATAACTTTATTTATTTATATATATATTTATATATATATATATTTATATATATATGTGTGTGTATATATATATATATATATATATATATATATATATATATATATATATATATATATATATATATATATATGGCAATTGTATCGATATAAGTATTTCTCTTCTGACCAGGATCTAAATCATAAAAACAGGGTTGGATATAATTTCAACAAGATTACATCTTAAGCAAAACCATTATTGCCTGACTCTGTGTCAAACAAGAAATTATCCGATCATTTTGTAATGTTTCGTCAATGAATATCTTAGATTAATTAATCTACAGGTTGTGAGTTCAATCCAATAATATTGACAACAACAAACAAGAATAATACTGTTATGTGAATGCAAATATAAAAAAAGATTAAATTTCATTATTTTTTACAGATGTTCCTGATGGAATTTTAATGGAATAACATTATCTTTAAACATTATTCCATTAACACTTGTTATGTTAATTGGAAGAGTGCGGCGATATCTCTGAGACGATTTCTATACTGGACTCAACTATTGAACGAACTTTGCAACAGTGATAAACGTCATAAAAGATCGCATCACAAATTAAAGAAAAAATTATGTGGCTTTAAAAAAGAAAAATATTGAATACAATTCTATAAAAACATCTTATATGTTTAACATTTGATATAAAGCCTCATCCTCAGCTTGTACAAATTAATGATAAATTTAAAAAAGAGAGAAAGGCATTGTTTTTGTAATGTGGTGACATTCTGAATCATTTTAAAAAAGATATCTCAGTTGGAATATATATGAATATATGTTCAACAGTTGATATAGAGTCCAGTCGTCAGCTCGTACAAACAAGATAATTTGTAACGTGTGTGGATACTCTTGATGTGAAAATGAAGACTTGCGCTCATTATTGATATCACCTTCCCAAATGACTATGGCATTGATGAAGTTGTATGCATAAAAACGACAAAAAATACCAAAAAAAACTAAGAAAACAAATTTAATCATAAAAATCCAAATCTTTACGAAATAATTGTTAGCTGATTTTTTTTTAATAAACTTAAGTAATTAAAAATAGAAAAATGCTACATTCTTGTAAAGAGTGTGGATATTTTTCTTCTGAAAAGTCAAATTTAGTAAGACATATGAGAACTCATACCGGGGAAAAGCCACATATTTGTGAAGTGTGTGGATATTCTTGTTCTCAAAAATCATCGTTAGTAAGACATATAAGAACTCACACTGGAGAAAAGCCATATTCTTGTGAAGTGTGTGGATATTCTTGTTCTTTAAAATCAGACTTAGTTGTACATATAAGAAGTCACACTGGGGAAAAGCCACATTCTTGTGAATTGTGTGGATATGCCACTTCTAAGACATCAATGTTAGTGAGACATATAAGAACTCACACTGGGGAAAAGCCACATACTTGTGAAGTTTGTGAATATTCTACTTCTCAGAAATCATCGTTAGTAAGACATATGAGAATTCACACCGGGGAAAAGCCACATACTTGTGAAGTTTGTGGATATTCTTGTTCTCAAAAATCAACGTTGGTCAAACATATGAAAACTCACACGAGTGAAAATTCATAATTTTGCAGAATATGAAAATAGTCTTTCTTTTCAATCATGTTTTGTGCAACATAAAAAGACAATTATTAAAAACGTTCAAAATATGTTTATAGTATTAATATAAGAATTCACATTTATTCATATGAGACCGTTAAGCTAGACAGTATTACATAAAACACATTTGCTAGGATTGTGTCATTTGATTCTGCTATAATAGTTTATACTTAAAAATACTGCTGTTCAATTTTAATCGTAATGAAATGAAATATTAGTTCTAATTAGGGAACCACTTGATTTCATAAAATAAAAAGCTGAAAATCTGTATTCTTTTTCACTATTTTAATATTTCTATTTTTATAAACAAAATTTAAAAATAACTAACAATTTACAAAAGCCATAAAGATCGTTCCAAATATGGTCTAAGTAGCACAGGAAATAAATAAAATATTAGAATCTAAATAATGCTTTTTAAATGGCATGGTCTCTGAAATAAGTAACGAGTATCCCGTTTGGGTGAGAGTAACTTCGAAATAAATGCAAATCGAAATGAATTCAAATGTTAGATCCAGAAAGAAACTCCTTGATCTTTAAAATCTTATTGAAGTAAATTAAAAAAGAAAAAAATCGAAAACTATTTGACAAATATATCTAATAAAGCAAATCCCATATATATTCAAACACGCTTAAAAGGAATGTCGGTTGAGATGTGAAGGATAACGAAAATAAGCACAGAGTTCAGGTAGATATTGAATATATCTTAATATACACCGAAAACAAATAATGTGAGCCAGGAATAACACTTAGATTACTGATGATATCGTTTGTTACATTTCCGGTATGAAAAAATCACTGCACAGAATAGCAACAAAATTTCTCGTTGAAGAGGTTAGGAGTTTTTTTCAATTTGTTGATTGGTAAGCAGCTGCACATGCTTGGCTAATAAAAGGCAACGTCGTCGTCGGCTCCTAATCGTATCCGAGCATTCGATCCTGTCGTCAAGTGGGTGGGTGCCTATGTGATACATGTTTATACAGTCCGATTCTATGGCGGAAGAGCCGCGGACAGTGCTCTCAGGGGAGGGGAAGGAGATGGGTTTGCTCTCGCTCGCTTCTCCTTCTCCAAGCCTATTCCCTTCTTCTCCTTTCCTCCTCAAAGTACCCACTGCTACGGTGTACAGCGTTCCTCCATGGCATCCTGTCCCTGTCAGCCTTTTCTCACGAGGAGTGGTCGATGTCAGTTGCTGCCAGAGTACGCTTCAGCTGGTCTTTGTAGCGCATTTTTGGTGCGCCTCGTGGTTTGCCTCCTTTTGCCAGTTCTCCGTACGTCATTCTCTTGGGAAGCTTTGAAATTTGCATTCTATGGACGTGGCCTGTCCAGCGGAGGCACTGACGGAAAATAGTGGCCTCAACACTTGTCATTTTGGCACGTTCCAGTACCTTAGAGTTGGAAGTATGGCTCTGCCAGGGTATTCTCATAATGTGCCTTAATTTTGTTTGTTGGAAGCGTTCCAGATGTTTTATTTCACTTCTGCATAGTGTCCATGTTTCACAGGCGTACAGGAACGTGGAGAGGACAATTGCCTGAAACAACATTATCTTTGTGGTCATCGTAAGCGCGTGGTTGTCAAATACGCAGCAGTTGAGTTTGTTCTCCACGTCCTTCTTGCATGTAGGATTAGATGTTAAAATGCTTCCAAGATAAGAGAATTTTTCGACCTCATCTAGTGGTTGGTGTTAATTGTGATATTAAGGGCTGGGAGCGTCTGTCCTGGCAGATGTTGGATGAGGGTCTTTGTCTTGTTCATGTTGACCTGCATCCCAAACCTTTCAGATGCAGAGTTATATGCGTCGCTAACGACTGCAGGTCATCTGACGTCTGATCTGGAGTGACGTTGTTATCAGCATATTTTAGTTCTCACACTTCGCATAAGGTGGTTTTGGTTTTGGCACGGAATTATGCGTGGTTAAAAATTCCTCCATCAGAGTGAAATTGCAGGCCAATTGAGCGTGTGTCTGGTGGAATCTCGCTTAGCATTGCTGCGATAGCAGTGTCAGAAATTTCGTGAAAATAGCGAATAATTCCACCCCATCTTTCCAAGCTTATAACTCCTCGAAAAATGCAATTCAAGCCCTAATTTTTTTTCAATTAAAGGAGCAAGGACCAAGATTTCATTTAAAAAAAACAAAAAAAAACGTGTTTTTTTTAAAAAAGGTTTTAAACTCCGGACTTTACAGGTAAACTTCTACAAGAACAATATGTTCTTTTTGTTTTAAATTTGAATATATTATGTATTGACCTTTTCTCTTCAATTTGTGAGTAAATAATTATGTACTTATGGGGTTCTAAATTAATTATTATTAAACATTTACAAAATGGGAGGCGTGAATTATTCGACCCCCTGTCTTTCCAAGCTCATAACTCCTCGAAAAATGTAATTCAAGCCCTAATTTCTTTTCAATTAAAGGAGCAAGGACCTAGGTTCCATAAAAAAAAGAAAAAACAAATAACGTGGTTTAAAAAAAAGGTTTTAAACTTCAAACTTTACAGGTAAAATTCTAAAAGAACACTGTCTTTTTTTTTTAAATTTGAATATATTATGTATTGACCTTTTCTCTTCAATTTGTGAGTAAATTAATTATTTACTTTCGGGTTACTAAATTAAGTATTTACTTTTTAATAGACACTTAAAAATTGGGATGGGGGGGTCGTGAATTTAAAAAAAATACCCCTTTCCTCTTACTCTCTAATTTAAATTCCCACGTTCACCATAATATTATAAACATCAGCTGCAAAGGGCTCAATCAAGTAGCAACACAACACCAAGAAAATTGCATAAAAATTATGTTTTTGTTTTATTTGTTTTTGTTTTTTAAATTAATAAATGCATTTTTTTTCGTTGAAAATCCATATGAAATGTTCAGCCTCACAAAATAAAAGCGCTTTGGCAACCGTCATCTTCCTAGAGACAAGATTAACAAAATAATTTCGAATCCTATATCACATAAAATGAACCAAATTTCCCTAATCAGCGATATATTGCATAGGGTTCGAGACTATTTTGTCAATCTTTTCTCCAGGAATATGGCGGATTGCCAGTGATTTTGTCCTAACAATTGTGTCTGTTTAATTCGTATTAATACTTATTTATTTCGCATTTATTAAGCTTTATTGAATTAATACATTACCTAAATTTCTGATTTCACCGTTTGTGCAATTATGTCCTCACATTAAGAGAATTAAAAAAAAAAATCGGTAGAGTGTGTTTGTTTTTAAACGGCAAAAACTATTAAATGAATGTGTTCAGTTTTCTGCTACGGTGGCCCAAAAATACTAATTTTGGTTTACAGCACACAATAGAAAGATACATTTATTGTGACGCTTAGCGCCACCGAAGATACAACGTCAAGAAAAGCAAACAGTTATATCCCTTTATTTTAACTGTAAGACACATCTAATCGTGCGTTTTTTTGGAATACTTGCTTAAACAAGCATTTTATCTAAAAAGGACATTGAATATAAATATGGATGAATTCTTAACAATGAAGAATGGAAGTACCCATTGAATAGTACTTTTTATAGGTAAGTGATTTTTTTAATTTATATTTTTTATAATCGAAGTAAGTAAAATTTCGTTGATTTTCTTTAAATCTATTTTAAAGAAAACCGATTTAAAAAAAAACAAATATAGCATTATTTGCTATTAAACCTGTTATTTTTGTTAAAGGTGGTCTTTGCTCCTTTAATTGAAAAAAAATAGGGTTTGAATGACATTTTTCAAGTATTTATTAGCTTCGAAAGATAGTAAGTTGAATTATTAAAGTTCTTATCACGCATTTTTAATGGCCGCTTCTGATACACCTATCGCTCTACTGTTCTCATCTTGAATGATGTTGTAAATATGTTAGGATGCGAGAAAACTAGCTCATAACACAATATCCTCTAATTGTAGATAACTCTTGGGAGTGATGCTCCTTTGATTGCAATGTTGTTCTCATGTTGGATGTTAAGTTCGACTGATTTAGATAATAATAAAATCGTCAGTCTGAAAAAGTAAACAAAATAACCTGGTTTTAATATTTTGATATATATATATATATATATATATATATATATATATATATATATATATATATATATATATATATATTACTAAATTAGACACACAAGAGAGAAATTTAATTTTAATATTTTCATATATTTAAAAAATGTTTTTACTAAATTAGACACACAAGAGAGAAATTTACAAAAGAAATCCCAACAAGCTTTAAGCATTGACAAATATAATTTAAACTCGATATCAAAACAAATTCGACATTTCGGATGATCTCCCAAATCAACAGAGATTATACAATTCCTGTAACGATCCGGTCCGTTAATTTTGCGGTGGGAGTAATGTTTTCTGTAGTTCTAGGAGGTTCGCCATCTCTTTGTGAAGGGGTTAATTAAGGCGTCCTAACGGGGAATACCGACGGGGCTGCCCTGGTATATTTTTCAGGTCAGAGTACCTTTCCACTTCAGCACTTCTCAATCCACCTTTCTGACCCAGATGTCAGAGATCTTGCAGTGGTAGAGAAGTAAATGCCACTGAAATAAAAAAAAAAACGGACTTTTTTCATGAGGAACGGAATAATGATTACACCGTGTTACGATTACCTAAATTCATTATTGTTTAGCAGTTGATTTTCTTTTTAAATAATTTTATGTTTAAATCGTGTTTTCCATCTTTCAAGTAGTTATTAGCTTCGAAAGATAATAAGTTGAATTATTAAAGTTCTTATCACGCATTTTAATGGCCGCTTCTGATACACCTATCGCACTACTGCTCTCATCTTGAATGGTGTTGTAAATATGTCAGGATGCGAGAAAATTAACTAATAACACAATATCGTCTAATTGCAGATAACTCTCTTGGGAGTGATGTCCCTTTGATTGCAATGTTGTTCCTACCTTGGATGTCAAGTTCGACTGATTTAGATAATAAAATCGTCAGTCTGAAAAAGTAAACAACATAACCTGGTTTTAATATTTTGATATATATATATATATATATATATATATATATATATATATATATATATATATATATATATATATATATATATATATATATATATATATATATTATTAAATTAGACACACAAGAGAGAAATTTACAAAAGAAATCCCAACAAGCTTTAAGCATTGACGAATATAATTTAAACTCGATATCAAAACAAATTCGACATCTGATCGGGCGGTTTTTTAATACTTGCTTTTAAAAAAGTATTTTATTTAAAAAGGACATGGAATTTAAAATATAAATATGGATAATCTCTTAATAATGAAGAATGGAACTACCCATTGAATAGTACTTTTTATAGGTAATTGATCTTTTTAAATTTATATATATATTAATTATAATCGAAGTAAGTAAAATTTCGTTGATTTTCTTTAAATCTTTCATAAAGAAAACAGATTTAAAAAAAAGGTTCCATAATTTATCTGAGATAAAACAGAGATTATACAATTCCTGTAACGATCTGGTCCTTGTTAATTTTGCGGTGAGAGTAAAGTTCTCTGCAGTTCTAGGAGGTTCGCCATCTCAGGCTTTGCCTTCTCTCTTTGTGGAGGGGATTAATTAAGGCGTCCTACAGGGGAATACCGACGGGGCTTCCCTGGCACTTTTTGCAGGTCAGAGTACCCTTCCACTTCAGCACTGACTTCTCAATCCAACTTTCTGACCCTGATGTCAGAGATCTTGCAGTGGGAGAGAAGTAAGTGCCACTTAAATAAAGAACGGACATTTTTTCATGAGGAACGGAATAATGATTACACCGTGTTACGATTATCTAAATTCATTATTGTTTAGCAGTTGATTCTCTTTTAAAATAATTTCATGTTTAAATCGTGTTTTCCATCTTTTAATTTTGATTCTTTTATATTTTCATATATTTTATTTCCTAATGAATTGAACACACAAAACAAAATTTGTACCAATTTAAAAGAAAAGCAAAACAAATTTTCTGTTTGAACACAAAAGAAAAAACGAATTTATTCAGTTGGTTTTTGTTTGTATTGCATTACAGAAATGAACGGTAAGTTATTATTAATTTTTGTTGTTGGTTTTATACGCTTAAAAAAAATACATCCAATGACTAAAATAATTTTTTTAAAAATTTTATTTTTATTGCAATCTATTTTTTAAAAAATATATTGATTTCGTCATGATTTATATGTGAATAAAAAATTATTAATCTTCTATTAAAAAACATCTTCTAAAATATATTTTTCAATGTGATATACATTTTTGTTAAAACTGTGTTTTTTTAAGTAAAACTTATGATTTCTGAGAAAATAATAATAATTATTATAAAAACACAATAATTTAATTTGAAGTTGGTTGAATTTTTATACAACTGAGCCAAAAAAAAATGTTCGATATTTGATAGGGTATTTATGCACGTCTGTTACCGTGCTGAAATAATAACTTTATTATTTTGAAAGCCATTCTTAATATGGGAAGAGGAGTGTATTTTGTAACTGTTCTGTGCTTCCACTTACATTTTAATTAAAAAAAATGTTCGATATTTGATAGGGTATTTATGCACGTCTGTTACCGTGCTGAAATAATAGCTTTATTATTTTGAAAGCCATTCTTAACATGGGAAGAGGAGTGTATTTTGTAACTGTTCTGTGCTTCCACTTACATTTTAATTAAAAAAAAAAAGATATAACCTGAAAAAAAAAACATTTAAAAATTGTGCGGTAACAAAAGTCCATAAGCACCTGTAAATTTTTTACCTGTTATGTCGCAAAAAAATTTCGTTTCATTTTTTTAGTACTAGTACACTTAATGATCCGTGCTGAAATAATAAGGTTATTATTTAAAAAGCCATTCTTAACATGGGCAGGGGAAGGGGTTTTGTACCTATTCTATACTTTAACCTTAAAATTGAATAAAAAAATATATCATAAAACTTTAATTAAACTTGGAAATACGATTTAAAAAAATAACGCAGATCAGTAAGTGCACTAGCAGCCATTTTTTAAATGTTTACGATCGAAAAAAAATCAAAATCGACTTTTGTTAAAAGTCTAAAACTATAGACAAAGGAGTAATTAAAAAAATATTTATAAGATTTTAAAGTGGGGAATCACTCTCCTATATAAATGTTCCGTAATATGTGCACCCACTTCATGATTAGTTAGTGGTCGGTAAGACATGTAATCGTTCGAAGTTTTGAAATTTTTGTGGCATGGATTGAAAATTAGATTTATTTCATTTCATTTTTTCTTACGTACATATTTAACCCTTACCCATACCACACGTGTTCTCTATTTTGTTCACTTAACAATTTAATAAACAAAATATACTGTAAGAATATCGTTGGTCCAAACAAAATGTTGCAAAAAATGTCACCATGACATACATTGGTTGGGGTTTTACTAGTATTTTGTTTCATTTTCGAGTTTTGAATGATTTCAAGACTATCTAGATGACCATAGTCATTATTGTCTTGTTCTAACTTGAATTCATCACTAATTTTTTTAAAGTAAATAAACGCTTTAAAATAAGTACAAAAAACACAAAAATTACCAAGCCACATAAAAGAGTACGTTTTTATCTTTAATATATATATATATATATATATATATATATATATATATATATATATATATATATATATATATATATATATATATATATATATATATATATATATTGTCGGATTTTAACCGACTGAAAGAGGGGGCGTTTCTGCAACTCAACGGCTAAACCTGAACTTGACGTAGAAGGAACAAACAATGAAACTCTTAACTTGTGTGGAAAATCCTTCTCGACTTTTCTCGGCTAACTGGAGTTGCAACGTATTGCCTCGTTGCTTACAATGACAAATTGTCTTTGTAATAGTAACTGTGAAACATGTAACTTGACTAAACAAAAAAGTCCAACTAATAGGGTTTTTTTGTATATCCCACAAGTTGATGCTATGCAAAGTTCAGTCCGACCCACGTGGTGGACAACAAACTACTACTACTACTATAAAATCAGTCGACCAAGCACTTTTTAAAACCTTTTGCTTGAACGACTGCCTCCCAGAATTCCACTGCCTCCCCCTCCACATCGAGTTCCGCTCAGTAATAATTACCACAATATATAAGTTATAAAATATATATGGCGATTAAGCAACACTGAATAATCCACGTTTCATCCACTCTAGGGCTAATATATATATATATATATATATATATATATATATATATATATATATATATATATATATACATATATATATATATATATATATATATATATATATATATAATTTTGTTGACAAGAAGATGCAATGATTTCCCAGTATTTATTTACAGGATTTTTTATGTATTAATTAGGTTCATGTATTAATTAGGTCTGTGTAATTTTTTTGGTGTGTGTTGGAAGTTACTTTCGTAGAAATATATTTTGCAGTGGGAAAGTAAAACAAAAATGTAAGGACTTATACCGGCATCCACTTGAAAAGGGATAAACCATGTTTAAATTTATCCAGGTGTCTGTAGTTTTTTTTTGGGGGGGGTAGAGAAGTTTCAATTCATTTTCCAGTACCGTGACGCCAAAATTCTTCTTTTTATTTGTCTCCGTTGATGAAAGGAATATCAGAAGATGTTCGTTTGTCGGAGTCTGAGAATATTATTTCCAAAAAGGCGCGAAGATGTAACATAACGAATATTAGTTTTTTAATTTTATTATTTATTGCCAACTTGTCGACTGAGCAAAATCACATTTCTTGTGTGTGTACAAAAGAGAGAGAGAGAAAGAAAGAGAGAGAGAGAGAAAGAAAGAGAGAGAGAGAGAGAGAAGCAGAGCTAGCAGTTTTTATTTTTGGATATGAAAATGTCTTTTTGTATTTTTGTTTAATAAAATAAATTGTTTTATTTCTAAAGTCGTTACAAACTTATCCAACAAGAGTATTTTTGCGCCTGAAGTAACATTTATTTGTAATATATTGGCTCTATTTTTTTTTTTGACGATTAGTATTAAAAAGACAGAAGTTATCTACCAACCAAAGCCCACCCCATTGCAGCAAGGTGGTGTGAATATTCCGAGACCAGAATATGTGGAACCGCCTCAGAAAATCTTAGTAAATAGACAGCCTCTAAAGTATGTTAAATCCTTTGCATATCTCGGAAGAAAGGTGAATTCGTCAGCATCACTTGATGATGAGATATTGAGCAGAATTTCAAAGGTGACTGATGACTTCGGCAAACTGCGGTCAAGAGTATGGAATGAAAGAGGTTTGACTTTAAAGACCAAAACCTCAGTTTATCGTGCAGTTACTGTTTCGATGCTCTCATATGGATCGGAAGCCTGGACCCCATACCGCAGGCAGATTGAGCAACTGGATACATTCCATAAGTGTTGCCTTCGCAGTATATGTGGATTAACATGGAAAGACAAGGCCCCTAACTCGGGATTCTTTGCTAGGTGCGACATTTTAAGTATTGAGGCCTTCCTGATGAAGTCTCAGCTTCGGTGGGCTGGCCACCTTATTCGCATGGATGAAAACTGTCTTCCTAAGCAACTAGGGTAATCGAAATGTGGGTCATCCATTTCTGAGGAACAGAGATAAGCTGAAAGACAATCTTAAGCATTTGAAGAAGATGCTGCGGATAGAAAATAGTGGAGGGAAAAATGTTTTGCGGGCATTAACACATACATTGACACACAGCTACGAATCAAACACATCTTCATAGAGCAAGAGTAGGAACAGCACCTTCCCAGTCTGTATACTGTGAGTCGTGCGGCTTGGTTTGTGGGGGCAGAGCTGGACTCGTGTCACAGCGAAATTTTGACCCTCATGCGTCGAACACGACGAGAGAGCCCATTATATATAACAGTAAAATATTCATAATAATAATAATAATAATAATAATAATAATAAAAATATTAATAATAATAATAATAATAATAATAAAAGATAAAACATTCAACACGCTAAATTACATTTGTTTGGTTTTTTTTTACTTTACTTCATCCCAAACAAAGCATAAACCTATTTGGGGCTAAGAAACAAGTAGCTTGATTTATGTGCACATTACATTAAAACTACTGAATTTCTGGATATATATATATATATATATATATATATATATATATATATATATATATATATATATACACATAATAGTAAAATATTCATAATAATAATGATGATAATAATAATAATAATGTGATAACAAAGAGCCGAGAAGGGTCAAGGAGGATGGAAAGACCGAAGATAGAGAAATGGCCAGACCTCCGCTGGACAAGTGCGAAAAGAACTTGGATCTTGGGAGGTTTAGTACCACTCAAATTCCAGTATAAACCAATGGCCGCTGCCAGCGAGAAATCAATGGTAAGATGCTGTTGCGACGATGCAAATTTATTTGCAAATGCTATCGAAGGAGGAGGAGAGAGCTGGACGTCTGGGAAGACTTGTTGTCACTCAGTTTCCAGAGAACACAGGTCTCCAATCAGATCGTTGACTTGTGTGAGAGCTCTATGTGAACCAATAATAATAATTAAAGATAAAACGTTCAACACGCTAAGTTAAATGCATATAATTAAAAAAATGAATTGGAGTGAACAAATTAAAACGTGAATGTAATTGATTACTATTTGGGACTAAGAAACGAGTAGCTTTATTTATGTACACATTACATTTAAACAACTGCATTTCTGGATGTTAAGAGAAGCAGAAAACAGGGAGGAAATTCCACAGTGTAGAAGACTGAGAGCTACAACTATAAAGGTAAAAAGGTGGTGTTTTCTGCTTGTTGCATTAAGTATAAGTATGTACTCGAGGATTTACAATAACTATAAATTCATAAGAGCACATTGCATTAAAATGTCAATAGAGATTGGACAGTGTGACGATGGGACAAAAATGAAGTTTGGACGTAAAGGCAATTAGACCTTTTAGATTTGAGACACCTTCTTAACCTGTCTGAAACGAATAGAGTTATTGTAGTTTTATGTGGCAGTAATACTCAATGCATATTCTGATGTAAGCTTGAAAGACGCCTAAGATACTCCAAGTTAAAATTGATTTTCTAGAAGGGTTGAAAAGAATCGCCTTTTTAAGAAGGCTTTGTAATGTTCTCAAATTATTTGCTAATATTCGTATAAATAAAGAAATATATATATAAAATATATATATATATATATATATATATATTAGGGTGAACCGATGTATTTCTCTAAACGCACCTTTGATTGATTAATTAGATAAATTGATAAATTGAAAAAAAAGGATAAATAAAAAAAATAATTTGATTAAATATGTAATTTTGAAAATTTAAAGAATTTTGATAAAAAAATTTAAAATCTATAAACAATGGTAAAATTACTGAATTATTGAAATGATACCGACCGTATTTCATCACGTTTTAAAAACGGTTATTTTATGAAATAAAGAAAAATAACCAGTAAAACGCCCAAATAACAGTCTATTAAATGCTTATTACATTTCAATCATAATTTAAACGGTGTTAAGTGTCAACTAACTTGATGAAATCACAATTAGTTAACAAAAAATATCTAGTTTTAACGCTAGTTTACTTAACACTTATCAAAAGAAAAGAAATCAAGTTATAATGCTATTTAATATTCTAATCAACATTATTCTTCAATATATACAGATTTTTAACGCTAGTTTATTTAGCACTAATTAAAAGAAAAGAAATTAAGTTATGATGCATATATATATATGCAATTAATATCAGATAATGATCTCCCCTTTTTATTCCTCTCACAATTATCTCTTAGAGATTCTTTATTTTTAATTCCTTATTTATTTAAAATGTTAATTGCTAAAGTTTGTCGTTTTTATTTAAATAGTCACTTGATTATTAAATATTGAAAACAAGTTTATTATTGTTTTCCATGTGATAATGTCCCTGATTTGCAATAATTCCATGTATTTGATTTAAAACACACACGCACGCACGCACACACACACACACACATATATATATATATATATATATATATATATATATATATTAGCGCTTGTAATTTTCTGTCCATGATTGAAATAATATTACTCAGACTATTGTAATTACAAATAAACAACAAATTGAACAAACATGAAAATAATAAAACATTATTTTTATTTACTTTTTTTTTCAGATGTTCCTGCCTGAAGTCTTTCGGTGAATTAGAATTGATCTATTTTTTGTTTAGGATTTATTGGTGAACAAATGTATTCTTGTAAAGTATGTAAATATCCTTGCTCTGTTAAATAAAGTTTAATGAACCATCTGACAATTCACATATGACAATTCTCACTTTTATTAGACTAAACATACACTTGTGAAAAGCCATATTCTTGTGAAATATGTGAATATTGTTCTAATAAATTGCATTTTGTTACACATATGGCAACTCACAGTGGAGAAAAGCCATATTCTTGTAAAGAATGCAAATATTCTTGTTCTGTTAAATCAGATTTAGTGAAGCATATGAGAACTCACACTGGTGAAAAGCCATATTCTTGTAAAGTATGTAAATATTCTTGTTCTCAAAAACAAAATTTAGTGAGACATGTAAGAATTCACACTGGAGAGAAACCATATTCTTGTAAAGTATGTGAATATTCTTGTGCCGATGAATCAGGTTTAGTGGCACATGTGAGAACTCATACTGGGGAAAAACCATATTCTTGTGAATTATGTGATCGTTCATTTGCTCAGTGCGAACAGTTAGTGAGGCATATGAGAACTCACACTGGGGAAAAGCCATATTCTTGTGAAATGTGTGAATATTCTTCTGCTCTTAAAGACACGTTAATAAAACATATGAGAACTCACACAGGAGAAAAGCCATATTCTTGTTGCATATGTGAATACTCATGTACTCTTAAATGCAATTTAAAGAAACACATGAGAACTCACAATAGGCAAAAGAAACTGGAATCATAGAGATATATCAATCATACCAGTTTGTATAGGTACTACAGGGCTTATGGAGAAGAACCTGAAGTCCTACCTAACTAATATTTCTGGTGAACCAAGTGCAAAAGAGATTCAGACAATTGCACTCAAGGGAACAACGAGGATACTAAAAAGAGATCTCTGTTGGTTTCAATAAAAAAGCAGGGCAATGTTGGCAGCTGGTCTGGCTGCCCCATACCCAGCGTTACAATCTTCAAAGGAAGAAAATTAATTTAAAAAAAGGCAAAAAAAAATCAGAAGCTCACAGTATTAATGCCGGTGTCCCTCAGGGGTCAATCCTCGGTCCAACTCTTTTCCTGATCTACATTAATATACTAATATTAATACTACAATATGGTTGTCTTCAAGTCTAACGTAAATAAGTTCTTGATGAGCCGTTCCATATAAGTTATCAAATTTACCAAAATTTTCATTACTAATGATTACTATATTGTCCAATTTCTACTGTACACTCTTTAAACCTTATCCTTGAGTGGCCTCTTGGCCTTGATAATGTGGTGATGCCTATGTAAAAAAAAGGCAATATACATATTCTTGTAAAGTATGTGACACATATGAAGATCCACACTGGAAACCGGGCAATATCTGATAAGCTTCCAGACTCCAAGTTTTAAGACAATATATATATATATATATATATATATATATATATATATATATACATACACCAATTATGTGTTCACTAAGAAATAAGAGCAAGCAGAATAACCTCCACAGAGAATGTGAACACATGTCTCACAAGGCATAGAAACGGATTTTATATACTGCAACGGAGCATATTGTTAAAAATCCAAATCCCAAAAGACTAAAAGTGAGAGTTTGGCGGTGCAAACAAAACACCACGGTGGAAAAAGAAGCTCCCAAATTAGCTGGCTTTTGGTTGAATGAAATTGTTTTAGATCAAGCAATTACTTGTCGCCTCTGGCAGAATAATCTGGAGGCTCAATGTAAAATATTGCATAAAAGTAGGGTGAGAGCTAAAGAAATTAATCAGGAAACCCGTGATCAGCTTTCCAGAACTTTTTAAAAGATTGAAAAGGAAAGGAAAAAAGGTTGTTATGTGGATTTAAGTAATAAAGTATAATGAATTCTTTTCATTATTACAAAGAATCCAAATTTTATTATTCTCAGGCAAAATTATTGTGGCCTATTCAAACTTACAATATATAATTCAAATGCCCCACCTCAGCAACATCGATTTTGATATGTAGTATTAGATGAAGCAGATAGTGTTCAAAAACACTAATAACCAATTATCTAGCGAGTCGTTACAGTAGAACGGTTAACATTTTTAGAACTAAGAGCCAACTCTGAATGTTGAACTCAACTCAACGAGATTCTGAAAGTCTTTTTCTGGGAACGTATAAAAAGCCAAGATAATAAGATTATTCAACAAATAAAAGACATTGTGATTAACACAACTTGATTTCAAAATTTGAAAAGGATGATCATAAATTTCGAAATGTGTGATACTTATTTCTGATTTTTTGTTTAGTTCAAGATTCGTGTTGATCATTATAAAAAGTGTAAGTGCAAAATAGTAGATGATTTTTAAAAAAATTTTTAAAAATAAACAGAGAGACCCACTGGAAAGTGAGAAAACTTAAAGAAACAGCTCACATGCTCGGACATAACAACCTACTGAGCAAACCAAGCGTAGAGCTGAATGCAATTTGGACCGTCTAACCTTCCTATACAGATGTAGAGACTAAAATCTCAACCACTAGGGTTGACATTACAAACAACAATGGATTCCAGGAAGGAACGTAGAGTCGCGGAAAGGGCCTCATTCGAGAAAGGATAACTGAATTTAACAAAAACTAAGGAACAAAATCTCCGAGACCTTAACATCGTTCCTTGTCAAGGTGACTCAAGAGAAACACAGGGTGAGAATCCAATCAGATCTGGATAAATCGTACAGACAAGAATATGAGAAGGTCAAAGAACGCCAAATCAAGAAGCTCACAAAGCTCAAAGACCAGAGGAATGTAACATCAAAACACCGCTCACCAGTGAAAGCGGTCATCAACCTCAGCAGCCGCCAACTGAGTCACTCAGAGGAAGCAGTACTAAATAAAGGTCTCAACTTCGCAACAACAACCAAACGCGTTCCATTGTTAGATATCATAACACACATGGAAGATATAGCCTTGAGAATCCCATCTACCCAAGGTGATGAAATAAGATGGAAAGTGAGACAAGTACTCGAGAAAGCCAAGCCTCCTAAATCAAACATCTCTCGGGAAGATAGGCTGGCTATAAGAACCCTACAGAGTGACAGCGGTATAATAATTCTGCCAGCAGACAAAGGCACTGCTACTGTGGTGATGCACATGTCGGAGTACTCTGAAAAAATGGCAGGCCTAATCGCAGATGGTAGCTACAGTAAAATAAAGAAGGCCTCAACTTTGAAAACCGAAAGAAAGCTGTTACAAATCCTTACCAAAAACAAGGAACACATCGCTCCGATGAGATATAGACAGCTGGTCCAGCATTATAGTAAGCTACCACATATGTACGGTATCCCCAAGATACACAAAGACGGTATTCCACTCAGACCCATAGTGAGTTGCCGAGGCTCAGCATGCCACCCACTGAGAAGATACCTTGTGGATATAATAAATCCATTAGCAGGTAAGTCAGCAACACATGTAAAGAATTCTGCCCACTTCACGGAACTGATCAAGAGAGCACCCATCAGTACAAACCAAATGGTAAGCCTGTTCACTAAAGTCCCAACTAATGAGGCACTAGCAGTAATTCAAGACAAACTAGCTGCCGACCTCTCCATAGAAGAGCGCACATGTCTACCATTGCCAAACTTAATGGAACTGCTGACATTCTGCATAGAAACAACCTACTTCAGAATGGGTATTGACCTATATCGACAAGAGGAGGGGTTAGCTATGGGCTGTCCATTATCACCAGTGATGTTGAACATATACATGGAACACTTCGAAGACATGGCCTTAGGTTCAGCTCTCTTAAAGCCAACCATGTGGCTAAGATACGTTGATGACATCTTCATACTCTGGCCCCATCAGGAAGACATCCAGGCTCTTTTAGACCATGTGAACTCAATAAGACCATCGATACAGTTCACAATGGAGAAAGAAAAAGATAACCAACTGGCCTTCCTTGATATACTCATATCATGTACAGAGCATGGGTTTAAGACATCCGTATATCGCAAGCCTACCTTCACCGGACAATACCTAAACTTCAACTCCCATCACCCATACAGTATCAAACATGAAATTGCACGCTGCTTACAACGTCGAGCAGAGACAATAAGTAGCGACACCATTACATACCACCAAGAAATGGTCAGGTTGAAGAATACCCTCCGTCGTAACAACTACCCCGATAGCATACTATCCACCAGACGTGTTAATAGTATAAGAGAGGAGAATGAAACGCAAAAAAACTCCAACGGTCTGCCTACCATACATACGAGGCATCTCCGAAAAGATTCAGAGAATATGTGCCCACTACAACATCAGGACGGTATTCAAGAGCAAGTCAACACTCAGACGACACCTGGTACGAGTGAAGCCCCGCATGGAAGAGAACATGACCAAAAACTGCATATACTCCATCCCATGTAGTTGCAGAAAGGTTTACAAGGGTGAAACATGCCGCCCCTTAAAGTAAGGGTGGAAGAACACCGAAAAGCGGTAATTAAAGGGGAGACGGAAAAATCGGATATAGCCAACCATGTCTGGATGGAGAGGGGGGGACCATCGCCCCTATGGGATGAAGTAAAACATAATAAACAGAGAGACCCACTGGAAATTGAGAAAACTTAAAGAAACAGCTCACATGCTCGGACATAACATAACAACCTACTGAGCAAACCAAGCATAGAACTGAATGCGATTTGGACACCTCTGATAGAGAGAAAACCTTGAATAACAACATAGGTTTAACATTAACAAAAAACAACTAAGAATTGTGCTAGTGACATATGGCCGAGTGGTCCTAGACGTTGTATCAAAGTTTACAGTTACCCAAAGGTGCTGAGTTCAATCCTGAACGAGGCAGTGGAAAAGTAACATTAAAAACAGAGAATCAGCAACTATGTCCTATCTAGAGTCCGAACACGGTACCCCCGTAATAATAATAAAGGGTTGAGTTCGAGACTGTGCCAGTTGACACGGTTAAGATTGGGATTCAAAATTGTTATAATCATACTGCGCGCCTAAATTGTATTTATTTTTATGTTGGAGCGTGAAAAATAAAAAAATAACTCCCACGCAAATTCCGGCATGGCTTTATATATTAAATCGACTCAAAACGAGCGGACGTAGTACAGAGCATCCCACGTGATGTTTCCGTCCAATGGGATTTCTCCAAGGACATTTTTCTAAACTTTTCTTTTTAAGCTCGCTCGATTCAGCCGGTCCAAATAGTATTTAAGCACACACAAACATCAAATCTCTCTCTCAACTGCATTCTCATTCGGACGTTCCATGCGTGTTACTATTTTCACCGCTCCGCGCGCTTCATACAATTTCACAGGCGAACATTACCTATTGCCTCTCTTACCATGTTTTACCATATGAACAGTTCAACAAAAAAAGGCATTCTCCTTTTTTTATACAAACACTTAAAAAAGGACTTCTGAACTGATTATGAAGAGAATTTTATTTTATTTGTTAAGGGTTAGTTTCTGTGAATAAACCTCCGTTTGTTTTGCATGTAAGTCTTCTTTTTATTTTTATTTATTTTTGGAGGAAGTTCGTTCCTAAAAAGGCCTGACGACCCCTACAAGATATATTACACACATTTCTGAAAAGTTTTTATCATACTTGATAGTGTGAAATCTCTGTAATATTATGTTAGCGGGATTTTCCTCCGACAAATGAAACGCATATAATGAAATTTCTAATGAATCTCATCAGTATTTGTACAATGTTTTGTCGACAAACATTGGAATATCTCTATCTCTACCAATGTTAGCCTCAGTAAACATTAAAAACCTTTCGTGAAATTTAATTTTCTTAATTTCTGATTTTTCATCTATTATCAGTATACTAACTTTGACAGATTAATAATCATATTATTTTATTCACGTTTAACTTGTTGCATTCATCATTTTATGTTAATAGTTATTGATAAACAACAGTTTTTCCAAAGGCATTAACTATTATATGTACGTATAAACCATTAGTATTTTCTCACTTATATTTCGTTGTATGAATAATGTTATTGCATGTGTCGAAAACTTACTTGATGATTTCCAACGTGCCTGCCAGCGTGTAATCTTTGAATCGTCTCTAAATGTATTTTATTTCTTTATTCATAAATTTTATTATTTTTACACCATCAAACTTAATGCTTTGCAACATGTCTACATTGAAAGTATATTAGGCCACACAGTTTCAAATATGAACGCGTTAATATTTGTTATAAATTCTCTAAAGAGATTAATAGATGTTAAATTTCTGAATTCATGCGATTTTTCTACTCAGTTGAATCCCATTTAATTAATGACAGTGTAAACTGCTATACTTATTGAAAACTGAAACTATGGTACACAAGTTTTGTCAATATTTTCTTCCGCTATTCATTTAATCTTTAAATCCTGCGGAAGGAAAAGAACACAGCTTATAAAATAATTCCATTTCTAATTAGTTAAACAAACAAACATTTTAAGATATTAAAACTGTCGTAATTGCTAAGCTAAAGTGGAAGACATTCATGTTAAGTAAAATCTACAAAATTTTACTGAATAAAAATAATGTACAGTTTTAATGGTGAGTTTCTGTTAATTTTAATGATGTTGAAATATGAACGCGTTTATATTTGTTATAAATTCTCTAAAGAGATTAATAGATGTTAAATTTCTGAATTTATGTGATTTTTCTACTCAGTTGAATCCCATTTTGCAAATTTCATTGGAGAAGTTGTACTTTTCATTCATTGTTAGACTTACTTTACAAGTAATATTAATTAATGACTGCTATATTTATTGACAAGATCATAAGATGAAAGTATGGTATACAAGTTTTGTCAATATTTTCTTCCGATGTTCATTTAATCTTTAAATCCTGCGGAAGGAAAAGAACACAGCTTATAATTGATTAGCTCAGCTAAAGTAGAAGACATTCATATTAAGTTAAATCTCAAAATCTTACTGAATAAAAATTAATTTACAATCTTAATCGTGAGTTTCTGTTAATTAATTAAATTTTAATGATGTTGAAATACCAGAATTAGAATATTCTCACATTCACAAGAATGTGACTTTTCCAATGTATTTTTTTTATTTCTTGGAAGTGTAAACTGAGGTATATTTTTATACTAAATATGTCTCATTAACTTTGACTTTTCAGATTTTTTGAATATCCAAATATCTTACAAAAATATGGGTTTTCTCCAGTGTGAGTTCTAATGTTTCACAAACATTGATTTATTAGAACAAGTATTTCCACACATTTCACAATAATCTTTTTTCCTTTTTTATTTATTTTACTTGATTAATTCTTAAAAGATCAATAGCCTTCCTCCTTCATGGTTGCAATCTGTATTTCATTACATCTTGATCTTCCAGAAATTGTTTCCAGATATTCTTTTTCAATAGGCCAGTTGTTCCTATCAAAACCGGTATATCTTTCTCTTTCAAAGACCATGTCATCTTATTGGAGTTCTTGGTTATGTTTTCCCGTTCAGAACTATGTAGGCCATAGTTCTTTTGGATGCTGACATCAATAATAAGCAGTGATTTTTCAGGCTTGTTCCATATTGTAATATCTGGCTTGATAGCGTTGTCTTTTATATATCGACCCGCCTGTAGATCCTTGTCACCTTTCAATTTGATGTTTTCTATGCTGGTTAATCTTCCCATATGTTCGGCGATCTGTCGAGCTACATCTCTCCAGAAATCTTCCAATGAGGGTATTTACAAACTTTGTTGCGCTTGGCAATGTAAAGGCTATCTGCCAACAAGGTTTGACATCCCGACATAAAATGACTTGAACTTTCAATCACTGAGTAACAAAACCTACACTGGCCAGCCATTTTTAAAATCCATTTGTGAGTAAGCCGTGAAAGTCTCCCACTTTGAGCCATTGTAGTAAAGTATCCCTGTCTATATATACCTATCTGGGTTTTCTCATTGTGTGAAGCATCCTTGTCTATGTATTCCTTGTTTAGCTCCTTATGTTGTTTCCATCCGTGTTTGCTTGTTTCTATCTCCATTTCGGTGTATTTTTTTCTTTTCATTTGTGCAATCTGTGTCGCCGGTTTTTCATGTATTTGTCAGTGTTCTCCAGTATCCTTCCTCTAAAATTCTCAGCAAGATTTGCAATTGAGGTTTGTTGAAAAAGATGATGATGATAATCGTCATATCAGTTTAACTTATAATTACTGATTATCTTATTTGTATTTGTATCGAGCTTATTAAAGTTATATTGAGGCCAGTCCATAATATTGAACCTGTATGTGATAGGTATTGCAAGCTGATTTATAATTTTGTTTTTGTTGTTTTGTTCAGATTTGATAATCTTTTTCAGACGTACTCCATAATCCTGTTCTGCCCTGTATCTCATTTTAATATGCTTCACATTTACCTTTTCCTTGATACCGAGGGATCTGTAGGTGGAATCCTCTCCCAAATTTTAAATGAAGCTGTCATTGACCCCTTTTTTTTGTTTATTGAAACCAACCGAGAGATCTTTTTAGTATCCTCGGTGTTTCATTAAATGTGAGTTTTCATGTGTGACACTAAATGTGATATGTGAGAACAAGAATATCCACACAATTAACAAGAATGTGGCTTTTCCTCAGTGTGAGTTCTCATATGAATGATTAATCTTGATTTTTTATAACAAGAATATCCACACAATTCACAAGAATGTGGCTTTTCTCCAGTATGAGTTCTCATATGATTCACTAAATTTGATTTATCAGAAAAAGAATATCCACACACTTCGCAAGAATGTGGTTTTTCCCCAGTGTGAGTTCTCATATGTCTCACTAACGATGATTTGCAAGAACAAGAATATTCACATACTTCACAAGAATGTGGTTTTTCCCCCGTGTGAGTTCTTATATGTGACACTAAACATGATCTATGAGAAGAAGAATATCCACACACTTTACAAGAATGTGGTTTTTCTCCAGTGTGAGCTCTCCTATGTCTTACTAACGATGATTTTCGAGAACAAGAAAATCCACATACTTCACAAGAATATGGCTTTTCCCCGGTGTGAGTGCTCATATGTGTCACTAAATTTGATTTGAAAGAAGAAGAATATCCACAGACTTTACAAGAATATGGCTTTTCTCCAGTGTGAGTTCTTATATGAGACACTAAATGATGTTTTAGAGAACAAGAATATCCACACATTTTACAAGAATGTAGTTTTTCTCCAGTGTGAGTTGTCATATGTCTTACTAACGATGATTTTTCAGAACAAGAAAATCCACAAACTTCACATGAATGTGGTTTTTCGCCAGTGTGACTTCTCATATGTTTTAGTAACTTTGATTTTTCAGAAAAAGAATATCCACACACTTCGCAAGAGTGTGGCTTTTCTCCAGTGTGACTTCTCATATGTCTCACTAAGGATGATTTTCGAGAACAGGAATATTCACACACTTTACAAGAATGTGGCTTTTCTCCACTTTTCTGCATGTTTTAATATAATTTATCCTACAAAAATATCCACGTAGTTATAAAATTTTTTCTTCGCAGTTTTAGTCTTCATTTACAGATGTTCCAGCAAAATTTAAAAGCGCCAGCTTCTTTGCAAAAATATCTCATAAGCTTTTTAAGATATCTGCAATTTGTGATTACTTCTCTTCAAACATTTACATTCATTTGAACATTAAACACGTATTGCACAAATATAAACATTATCTTCATGATTATTGAGGTGTTCGGTTATTTCCGTGTATATAGTCATATAGTAAATAATATTTGTTAAATAGTAATAATACAAATACATTTTTGTACAGAAATCTTCGTTGTCTGTGGATGATGATGATGATGATGATGATGATGATGATGATGATCCATTGTTGTCTATAGATGATGATGATGATGATGATGATGATGATGATGATGGTGAACCATTGTTGTCTATAGATGATGATGATGATGATGATGGTGAACCATTGTTGCCTATAAATGATTATGAAGGGGATGATTCATTGTTGTCTAACGAAAAGGATGGTCCATTGAAATTCAATAAAGGCGTTCATAAAGGAATATCTGCAAATAAAAAAACGAAATTCTATATTTTTATCTACATTAAATAATTAATATTCCGTTAGTTTATGTTATTGGATTGAAGACACAACATTTTGATAATTAAATCTATAGTCATATGGGATTCATTAGACAAATAATCATATATCTTATAACTTAGATATTTTATAACTTAGCACACAACCAGTAAATATATGTAATGTTTTAGATACAATATTAAGTCTACACAAGCTAGTGACAATTATACTATATTCATTATGATTTCAAAAGGAGAAAAAACAGTGATAATCAACTCTCTTCCTCTTTTTTCTATTTCTCGATATATAATTCTGTACATACATATAAATAACTGTACATGATTATTATTGTGGTGATAGAAAAACATATTTATATATGAATAAATGGGGGAGTAAAAGGAGTAAAATAAAATAAATTCTTTAAGAAAATAACTGTTTTGGAGCTTATATATATATATATATATATATATATATATATATATATATATATATATATATATATATATATAGGATTCAATAAAGAAAGATTGTGAAGCCCATTCTCATCAGCTTTTCACTGTTCTAGTCATCTCTGTTAAGACACGTCCTCTCATTTTTCATTTGATACGTTGATTTTTCTACAACTAAGATTTATCCCTGTGAGTAACTATTTTTTTAATTGAACCATTTTTTTTTACATACACAGGAAATACCTGCGTCCTCTATCAAGGAAAAGGCATTTTTCAAACCAGCTGTGATAAAAGCAGAACATTAGATTCCAAATCTTTTGTCCTCCTAAAATAGAGAATGGTAATTTTCTTTCTGCTATATTTTAATCCAAGGTGATTTGCGCCATCAAATTGCAATTTTTCTACAACCAACGGTAATACGCTTCTTTAAATCACTATCTCAACTGGACAAAAACGTTTTCGTAATTATTTATTTATTGGCTTTGGATCACTATCTGAACTGGACAAAAACCGTTTTCTGATTTAGTGATTTTTTGTTTTTTATTAAAATATTTTGTTACTTTGCATTCAATAACGTCCTGATTACATGGTTGGTATCTACGTTTCCACACATGACCTTAAAGAACTTTCTCCAACTGAATAATCAATTAACGATCTTCTCTTTTATTTAATATCACACATATTTGTATTTTCTACTAAACATTATTTTATATCACACACACACACATATATATATTTGTATTTTCTACTGAATGATCCATTATTAAACGTTGATATCAAACGCACACACACACATATATAGAAAGTTTTAATTTACTTTTTAATTTTTTTTATTTTACGGTACAACATTTATAAATCGGGAAGACTCTCATCAACAAGCACTTGATAGAACATAGAACACTTGATAGAAATTCAACGATTGACTCCTGATGAGCTTGTTCATGTAAGGGGCCTCTAGAGTCTTCCCGACCTTATTTAAAACGCTATATATATATATATATATATATATATATATATATATATATATATATATATATATATATATATATATAGTAAGTTATAAAATATATATGGCGATTAGGCTACATTGAATATTCCGCGTTTCATCCACTCTAGGACTCTACAGACATGCACATAAGCCTGAAGAGTCCTAGAGTGAATGAAATGTGAAAGATTCAGTGTAGCTTAATCGCCATATATATTTTATAACTTACTATCTCTAGTAGGTATTGAGCACTTGTGAAGACAATACTTAAAGTTTACACATACATTTTACTTTCGTATATCAATTTTATGTGAGTAAATGAAGTAGTTATATATATATATATATATATATATATATATATATATATATATATATATGTAAAATGGGGTAAGAAATTCTAACGAGAGAAAGATGTATATTTAAATAAGGGGGTGGTCACCAACAATGTGTATTTTTTAACATTATTTTATTATTCCGTGTTTTGATTTTTCATTGAGAATTATATTTAGATCATTGTAATAATGTTTTTAAATCATTGCAATCGTTTTTAACGTGTTTCAGACGGTCTGTGAAGCGTCCTCTTCAGAAACTATTTAAAATGTTTAGAATATATTCAAGATGTGTTAAAAATGTAAAAGAACATTTTCGTAGTTCATTTGAAATGTTTCCGAGAGGTAGAAAAATGTGTAAATGATTCTACTTTTCATTCGTATGTTCAATTTTTTTATACTGGTTCATTCGGCTGACTGTGGTCACTACTGTCTTTTGTTTCTCTCTCTCCCTCTCTCTCTCTACTTGTGTTTCTATTTATCTTTCTTTGTTGCTTCTCATGTTTTTCCTTTTTTATTCTTACTTGAGTGGAGGTGAGGGGGCCATTGGTACTTGGTCAACTGGGTGCATAGGGTAATATGTGTGTGTATGCGTGTGTGGGGTGTTTTCTTTTATTGGTTTGAAGAATATATGTTCTGTTTTATAGTATTATAAAGTTATTTGCTTCCCTAGGAAGGTAACTGTGATCAAAGGTCGTTCCTAATGTGTGTGTGTGTGGTAGGGGGGACCAGCTCCTCTGAAATAAGGGTAGGAGTGTTTTCATTCAATTTTGATATTTATTTTTGGATTCTTGGATTTTAGTATTGTGATTTTTCGTTTCAGTCTTAGACTGTTAAGGTATTCTTAATATTATGTTTGTTTAGATAAAGCGGTGTATTTATAAATATACGTAGGGAATTTGTTAATGTTTCTATTTATTTGCCTCCCCATGTGGGTACGACCAGACCCAGGATTGGTTCTTAGTGTGAGGAAAATCTCAGAGGGGAGGGGCCACTTGGAGAGGTATAGGTATGGGAGGAGGGATGATAGAAGGGATGATATTTATCTCAGTCATAAAGGATTTCTCCTCCACTGACTGAGGGTGGAACGAGGTGCTGGAACAGATATTACACTATGGTTCTAGGTGTTTCATAGTGTTGTTGGTTTCGAGGTTAAGTGGGGTTGGTATCGTTCAATATGTTGTATTAGAGACAGGGGTGTTATGTCTATGTGTGGCTGTATGCGTGTATGTCTGTGTGTATGTGTGTGTGTTTTAATGTGTCGGTTCTGATTTATGTGTGAGTGTGTATATGTATATTAACGTGCATTTCATGTTTTTGTGTGTTGATATTAGGGTCTGTTTAGTTCGGGAAAGAATCTTGTTATGAATTTTTTTTTCCTGTGTAAGTAAATAAAAATAATTGTCTGTTTGGAAGATTGGCATTATTTTGAACCTATTTCCACTGCATGTGTGTACGTGTTTTGAAACAGAGGTGTCTGTTATCTGCAATTTTGATGTTGCTCTTATGCAAGGCCACTCTATTGCTGGAAATTTTGGTGGCGCCTATGTAGAATTTATTGCATGCTGTGCATCTTAGTGCATATACTACATTTATGGAGGTGCAATTAAGATCCTTTTTTATTTTGAATGTTTGTGTTGGGTTTTTGAATGCGTATGTGTTTCCTTCTATTATTATGTCACATATTCCACATCGCGGTTGGTTGCATTTTGTAACCCTTTTGTAGTGTGTGGAACGAGTTTTTAGGAAGTTAAGATGTGTTTTAGGTTTTTGGGTTGGCGTTTGCTTTTTATTATTTTAGTTGTTTTAAGTATGATGTTTAGTTTGTCGTTCTGATTGAGGAGGATAAGGTTTTTTTGTTATCTGTGTAAAAAGTTCTGGGTTGTTTGTGTTGTGTGTGGAGACTTATGCTAAAATTTGTTCTTTGTTGTGTTCTTTTGGGATTCTTAGTTGATCTATTAGAATTTTTTCAGCCAGTTCAATACCTTTCTGCATTAGTGGTAGTGGAGATCCTCTTTTCTGCAGGGTTATTTGAAGTTGATTCTAGTCGAACGGAGGTTTCTGTCTGTTACTATGGTGCAGACTCTATGTGCTAGGGAGTAGGGTATTGATTTTAGACAATTTTTAGGATGGTGGCTTTTGAAATGGAGATATTGTTGAGTGTCTGTGGGTTTGTGGTAGATGTCTGTAATTATGTTGTTGTTTTTGATTGTTACACGGATATCTAGGAAAGGTAGTTCTGTGGGGCTTTGTTCTAGTGTGAAGTTTATTTTTGGGTGTAGATTTTGTAGCAAAGTGTGAAGTCCTCTGATATCCCCCATGTGGTCCTCCAGAGGATAAAGCAGTCGTCTAGGTATCTTTTCCAAGATTTTATGAAGAGTGTTTTTATATTGTGCCCGTATTTCTGCTTTATCCTTTCATAAAGAGTCTCTTCTAGGAAGGCGAGTGTAATGGTGGCATATGTTGGTGCCATTTTAGTACCCATTGCTGTGCCTAGTATTTGGATGTAGTTGTCTTTATTGAATTGGAAGGAGTTGTTATTGAAGATTATGTCAATGCCACGAATTGTTTATTGAATCTGGGGTGCAACACAGACTTTACATCCCAGATTCAATGTATCTATGTTACCGCATTATATTTAAATGGTATTTTAAAATTGAAACCCCCCTCCCATGTTAAAAAAGGATTTCTAAATAATAACGTTATTGTTTCAGCACGATAAAATAATGGATAAAAAATATAAAAAATAAACAAAAATCAAACAAAATTCTTTAACAACAAAAAAATTAAATCATGTGTTGATGGTAAACATTATTATTTTAACAGAAATCACATTTTACTAAAATAAACATATTTTTGACGAAAATATAAATGTAAGATTCTGGCACTTGTGCAGTTTAATCAATGCATTTTTAAATGAAAATATCGAAAAAAAAAGGTTATACTGTACGTATCTGTTTTGGACTGAAGATCTAAAAAAAAAAATTTCACTTAATTTGATCGAGTAGGGTTTTTTTTTTTTTGTTTTGTTTTTTTACAGCAGAAAAACACGTTTTTTTATGCCATCTTTAATATTAGCTTCTCTTCCTAAAAATCGAAACTTTTGCTCGGTATCATAACAAATTGTTTTTGTTCGCTGTAAAAAAAAGAAAGAAAGAAAGAAATACTATTTTTAATGTCCTTATTAAACTGTACAAGTACCGAGATTTTTATGATCGGAGCTAAAGCATGGCGGAATCAATATTTTTATTGAATTGCAAAAAATAAAAAAATAAACTTATTTTAATGTTTAAGATTAATTTTAAAATGTACAAAATACAAAAAAAAAACGTACCTTGCATTTCATGAATTCAATACAAAAAAAAAATCAGGATGAATTCGTTTTTGTTTTTTGTTTTTTGTTGTTTTTTTTTTTTTTTTTTGTAATTCTTTTGTGTTCAAAACAGAAAAATTGTTTTGTTTGTTATGATTTCTTTAGTAAATTGATACAACTTCTGTTTTGTGTGTCCAATTCATTAAGAAATAAAATATATGAAAATATAAAAGAATCAAAATCAAAAGATGAAAAACACGATTTAAACGTGAAATTATTTAAAGAGAAAATCAACTGCCATAGAACAACGAATTTAGTTCATCGTAACACGGTGTCACCAATATTTCATTCCTTATGTAAAAAATGTCGGTTAATTAGTTAAGTGTGTCGAATTATTTTGTTCCTTGTGCAAAAATATCCGTATCTGTGTGTCATGTTTCGCGTAATCATCAGTTTAATCTTTATTTTGTACCGCGTGTAACAATGTCCGTTCATTAGTTAAACGTGCCGAATTGTTTTCATATCAAGTTTAGATTATATTTGGGTAAAATCCATTGATAGCGTATGGTGATTATATGAAAAAATAAAGCTGTGTACGCATTATAAATGTTTCTTTTCTGTGTCTTATGTTATACATTAGTACATTAGGGGTCATTTCGAGTTAAAAGTTTATTTACTGCACTCATCTGGACTAGAGAAAATCATGATTTGAATGTGTATGTCTCGTCTAAATAACTAACGATGAATATCTAATATGGCCAACCAGACAGGTGATCAAAAAGTCAGATCGAGTGAACCGGAAAACAAAATGAAATTGACAACTTCTAAACAAAAATGAGTACCTTTTTACTTGACTAAAAAAAACACAAAAAAAACAAACTTACTCGGCGAGAACACGACTGTTTTTGCTTTAATAAGTATTTTTTAGGGTTTGTATTACTGTACACATAGATTCGAAAAAGTTGTCAAAAAACAAATATATAACAAATAAATGCTATCAAAGGCAAGATAAGTTACTTTTCTACCAAACTGGATATATTTTTTGTGTTTTTATTAAATGTAACATGTTTATTCAGCTCGAAAACCATACAGTGTTTACCGATGTATTGGAAAATTCCAGATGGAATCTGACTCTCTCTTTAACACGGTAAGTTTGGGAAAATACTGTTAGAAAATCGCTCAATATATGTTACCGTGACATAGGTCGACATATATTTGGCGGTTTTTTTAACATTATTTTGTCTGGTTTTTTATTTATAACACCTTTTCTCAAACTTTCAGTGTTAAAGAGAGTGTGAGACGCCATCTTGAATTTTCCAATACATTGGTAAACACTGTATGTTTTTCGAGCTGAATAAACATGTTACATTGAATAAAAACACGAAAACTATACCCAGTAAAGTAGAAAAGTAACTTATTTGATAACATTTATTTGTTTTTTATATATATATATATATTGACAACTTTTTTCGTATCTATGTGTACAGTAATACAAACCCATTTTTTATTCAAACGTAACAAATAAAAATTTCAATTTGGCTTGAACTTTGCGGTTTTCGGATAGTTTTTAGCCGGATTTAACTAACAAACAAAACAAAAAAAAGAATTTTGGTACCTATGCACTTGTAGGCACCGCCAAAACGGGGGGGGGGGGCAGGTCAGTACTTTTTGACGGACCGTCTTTTTAAAAATCTACCAAAAATCAGGTAATTATCCGATCAATACGAAATTTTCAGCGATTATTAGGAGAAGAATGAACTTTATAACAGTGTACTTATTTTTCATAAACGATATTTATATATATATTATTTTTGCTTACAACCCCCTCCTTGTTTTGAAGTGGGAACAAATATGCTTAAAATAATCATCTGAAACTGAATAAAACATATTGTGTTGTTGTAAGGGACAGAATTATAGATTAAAAAGAAAAAAATAAATAAAATAATTGTTTGCATACCTTATTTTGACGTCTGAATATCAGAACTTCGATTGTGTTTAATTATCCCGCTTTTGAGTTTTGAAGTGTGAAATTCGGTGAATATGTTAAGTAAAATAATTAATTTAAGTTAAGCAAAACAAAAAAAAATTTTTTTTAATATTTATACGAAAAAAGCCATTTTAAAATTTTTGATAAATAATTTAACAATTTTTTTTTAGCGAGCCGAATAATGCATGACCATTATTAAACAGGGCATGCTTTGAAGAATCGATACAAAAAAAAAAAATTCGGTAAATATTGTGCCCTTTGTGTTAAAAATAGCATCATTTTTTTCGATCTCGTTTGAAAACGTTTGCTGCCTTTCGACTACGATGGACCAAACGCGCTGAAATAATTTTTTTTCATTCTGCTTTAAATTGCCCCCCCCCCATTTTGGGGAGCCTGGCCCCCACACACATACACATTAAAAACCAAACTCATACAAATGGTCACCCATCTGGTACTGGCCAGCCTCAGCTTAATAATACATTGAAATTTTCGTCACTGAAAAATAATTTTTTTTGGGCTGTTTGGTCTTCCATAGTTTTCTTATCATCAAAAGAAAACGTAAACAGAGTCGATCTGAACTCTACGTCGACGCGAAATATTTTGTTACCTATATGAATAAGTGGAATTATTTGAAATTCAGGTACTTATATTATAATATTTTTGCATATTCTCTTAGAAAATCATCCTAAATCTTAGTTAGACAATAAATAAATAAATTAATTATTTTAAAAACCATTTTGTTTTTTAAATATTTAAGTACGTTTTTGTGCAAGACAAAAAATGTCAATTGTTAACTTTTTGGGAAAATTTAACATTTAAAATTGAATTAAAAATAGTAGAAAAAGTTTTACATTATTCTGTTTTCTATATGATAAAATTCAGGGTTTTATCTTTCTGGAAAAAAAAAGTTACTCAGAAATAATGGATTTTAATAAATGTAATTTAGTATTAAAAAACAACAACAACTTGATTTTGCGGCCATTTTTGGCGGTGCCTACACTTATGTTATCGTTATTTTTTCATGGTTTAAGTGCCTTCTCAAATGTTTGAAGTATTTCTAATGTTTTTACTTATATCTATAATCTTTGTCAAAAAAACTCCCCCCCCACAAAAAAGGCCAAAAAATATCCAACAAGAAAATAAAACATAAAATAATCTGAAAAGCACAAAGTTCAAGCAAAAAAAAAAAAAAAAAAAAGGCCAGTTGTCAATTAGATCCCATTTCGTTTTCCTGTACGCTCGATCTGACTTTTTGATCACCCGACTGGACGGCCATATTAGACATTCATCGTTAGTTATTTACACGAGACATACACACTTTAATCATAATATTCTCTAGTTCAAATGGGTGCAGTAAATAAACTTTTCACTCGAAATGACCTCTAATGTACTAAACTAATGTATAACATAAGACACAGAAAAGAAACATTTATAATGCATACACAGCTTTATTTTCTCATATAATCACCATTCGCTCTCAATGGATATTACCTGCATGTGATATGTAATTTCAGTCTAAAATTGATAAGTATCGAAAAAAAAAAAAAAAGGCCAGTTGTCAATTTGGTTTCATTTCGTTTCCGGTACGTCCGATCTGACTTTCTGGTCGGCCATATTAGATATTCATCGTTAGTTACTTACACGAGACATACACATTTAAATCATGATTTTCTCTAGTTCAGATGGGTGCAGTACATAAACTTTTAACTCGAAATGACCCCTAATGTACTAATGTATAACATAAGACACAGAAAAGAAACATTTATAATGCGTACACAGCTTTATTTTCTCATATAATCACCATACGCTCTCAATCGATTTTACCATAAAATATATGAATATATAAAACTAAGATTTATTTATTTTTTATTTATTTGGATTAGTCGAACTACTGTTAACATCCAAGTGCCTATTGAGTAAATTCGTTTTATTGTTTATTTTTATAAAACAAGATTTCTTTCTTGTGTTTTCGTTTTTTTGTTGTTGTTTTTTGCGTTGACGAACTGAGTAAGTCACGCATGTCGAAGTTGCTTTGATTAATTAAACTCTTTACGACTAAGACAATTATTTTTACAATATAGTGTGCCAAATAATTGTGTCAGGCGTCTGTATAATCGTGTTTAATTTTTAGTCGTGAATAATTAGTAAAATCAAGGCACGAACTAATAAAAAAAAATAAACTTGCTTATTTTTTTACACACATTGTTAACGAAAAACAAAACAGAAAATATGACACACAGAATTGGAAAAAAATCATATTAAAAGTATCATAAAAATCATATCAAATAAAAATTTTCTGTTTTGAAAATACTTTTTGTATCAATTTTAAAATGTATTTGCCAAAAATAACTTCTTGATTGAAATTTGAGTAAATTCATTTTATTGTTTTATTTTGGACCAAGTAAAGAATAGATACCCTGTAGCAGAAGACGACGACCGGCGTACATTTCAAGTGGCACTGGTGGTTCGAGCATAACGACATGGCGTAGGTTGTTTGTAAACATGTCAAATAGAAGGCATGGTCAAATGTTTGCGAGCAAGATTTTTTATTAATACATTTACAAACTTTTAAAAATTTAAAATGAAAAAATATATATTTACAAAACATTTTTTGATATACCCATATTTTTAATATTAAATATTTACAAAACTTTTAAAGGTTAAAAAACTTTCTTTTTTTACACAAAACTTTTTACTGTAACAAAACGAACGTATTTAAACAAAATATATTCAAATAAATGGGTGTCTCTCTGAGTGCGTTTCTTTTAAATATATACGAACTTTTAAATAAAACTAATAATAATAATAATAATAATAATAATAATAATAATAATAATAATAATAATAATAATAATAATAAAAAGAATGAGCTATATTAATTACATAACATTAAAAACTGAGGTTGTAACTGAAAATTTCTGACGCTGATTTCTCCTGTCTATTAAAAAATACATAATTAATTTTTTTTTAATAAACTTATTTAAGCCAAACTTTTTAATAGCAAAAACAAAATCTTCGTTTTAATAAAACATCGTTTATTTGCCAAACACAACATCAGCTTATCCTTTCACAATTAGGTTGAGAGAATTGGGTCTTTTTCACAGATAATTTACAACATCCGCCTCCCCTGAAATTACTAGTTTGTCAAGTGAATAAGTCAGAATGCATAGTTCCACTTGTTTTAGATGTCAAATTTCTTGGCTTATGGCTGGTTTGCAACCAATGCACACGAATTCTGGTGTGGAAACTGTTAGAGATCTATATCGAAAAAATACACTTTCAGAAGTTGAAAGTGACAGCTAGTCGGATTTCTTATTCTTACGAGATTTATAGGTTCTGGAAAAAACGTTAGTGATATTTACATGCAGATCAGATAATATCTGGACGTTAGAAATGATGTGGATGATATCCTGGTCGAGAGAAACGGGCTGTTTTGTGGCGTGTATCGAAATAGGCGACTGGGAATAAAAAAAAGAGGATGTCCTTACACAAATCGATGGTTTTCTGCTCAAAAGAAGCGGGGGGGGGATATCTGATTTTGATTGCATTATTGAGGTGAGCGCGTACGCAAACCCATCACTTAAAAATAGTGCACCCGAGTCATCCACATTTTGAATGATCTCAAAGATGAAACCAACCGCAGTGCAATGGAAGAGTTCCGCTCTGGTGGAACGACCATAATGATCACCGTTTAATCCTATGCAATGTTAATATAGGTATTTATTTGCTTCCCCATGAAGCAAATGTGAGACAAGGTCGGTCTTAATGACAAAAAAAAACATTTCCCTAAGACAAGGTAAGCATATTTTTTTTGTTACCACAACTGTTTTTATATCACACTCTTATACTCATCACCAAATGGATATCAATACAATGCTAAAATACCTCCATATATTTTGGCAAATTTTTCATTCATCAATAACAACAATTCATTGCAATATATTTACTATCATTTAAACTTACCAACATTTTCACTAAATTCTTCAATTCTGAAAGAAGCTTACATTTTACCCTACTATGATTCAATGTCAAGGTCGTTTAGAGATGAACAACATAAATTCACAACAAACACAAATCCCGATGGTCTGCCTCATGAATTGTATTTGAGATTTTCTCTCATGTTGATACTGATTCTGATGAATATTCGGTTGCCGAGGGTTTCATCCCAAATCAATTCAAATGCGGAGGAAAACGGATAGGTATTGCAGGAAAGAATTAGATGATTACGGACCCATAACAGCTAAGCACAAAGCTAAAGATTCCGACCAAGTTTCTATCAAATCAGTTGCAGGTTGTAATCGGTGACTTCATCGAACTAAAGCAAAAGTATGGCGTGAATGACAAGCTTCTGGGATTGACTTTTACTCTTGATTTGAAATGGAACACGTACATCAAGTCTGTTGCCAAGTTAGCTGGAAAAATGGAATGGTAGGATCCTATTACCGCTCCAGAAGATATCTCACTGCTGATGCAATTCTCTATCTATATAAAAGCCAAGTACGTCCAAGGATGGAGTACTGCTGCGACATCTGGGCAGGAGCTGCTAAAAACAGCATATCCTGCCTTGACAGACTACAAAATAGACTTTGGGGATTATTGGGCATGTCCTTTTCTCTTCCCTGCAACTTCTCTCCCGCAGAAAGACGTTGCGAGCCTATTTTTTCTTTTATCGTTATTTCCACAACTGGTGCTCGTCTGAGCTCCAATCTCTGCCCCCCCTCGCCAATCTTTCACGAAAAACACCAGTCTAGCTTAAACCACTGTTAATAATTTTCCCCACTCTTTATCTCTGCCTAAATCAAAACGTAGATTCCATGAACAAAGCTTCTTTCTTAGAAATGCACACCTGTGGAACTCTCTTCTGTTTGGTTGTTTCCCACCTGACTACAACTTGGAAGTCTTTAAGTCCAACATAAACAGATCCTGATAAACCACCCCCTTAAGTAAGACATTTTATCAAATCTCCAATACTAACGATTACTACGATATTATCCCATTGATTACTGTACACACAATAACCCTTATCCCCAAGTGGCTTCTGGACTTTGATAAGTGGTGACAACCCTGTAAAAAAAAGAATGGGAGATCGATTTAAAAGAACCATACCGTCTTAGAGAGATTCATGAAAGACGACACGGAAGCTGCGCTGATAAATTTAGATCAGTCCCAAGCTTTTGATTAGGTCAACCACTGGCATCTATTCTAGTAGCAACCAGATTCAAACAGGACTTTTACAAATGGATCTCCATATTGTACCGGGTGTCAATGGCAGCGGTATATGTAAACAGAAACATTCAAAATCCTTCGCCATCTCTCGGTTTGTGCGTCAGGGCTGCCCACTGTCTCCTCTGCTTTACGTCTTTGTGTTGGAGCTGCTATTTCACAATCTAATGCGTGATGTGGAATCTGGTCCTGCGTGGAAAATTGCTCTACCGGCTGAGTTGAAAGCCAGGGTATCTGCATTCGCTGATGACATACCCGTTTTTTTTGTCATGATTCAAGGACATCATCGGACAGTGCCAGTGGTCTCATACAGTATGAAAGAACCATAGGTCAAAATGAACCGCAGCAAGTCAACAGGTTTGTGGTTGGGGGCCTGGAGGCGAACCGACACCCTTTCTGCTTCCTTCAGCTGGACGGACGGCCTGTTTTGGATCTGCGGCGTGTGGTTCAGACCAGGTTTTCAGCTAAAAACGAATTGGTCTGAGGTAAAATAAAAAAATCAAACCCGCTGTCGACTCGTTGCATGTTATATGTAATTTCATTCTTAAATTGATAAGTATCGAAAAAAAAAGGCCAGTTGTCAATTTGGTTTCATTTCGTTTTCCGGTACGTTCGATCTGACTTTCTGGTCGGCCATATTAGATTTTCATCGTTAGTTACTTACACGAGACATACACATTTAAATCATGATTTTCTCTAGTTCAGATGGGTGGGTGCAGTACATAAACTTTTAACTCGAAATGACCCCTAATGTACTAATGTATAACATAAGACACAGAAAAGAAACATTTATAATGCGTACACAGCTTTATTTTCTCATATAACCACCATACGTTATCAAGGGATTTTACCATAAAATATATGAAAATATAAAACTAAGATTTATTTATTTTTTATTTATTTGGATTAGTCGAACTACTGTTAACATCCAAGTGCCTATTGAGTAAATTCGTTTTATTGTTTATTTTTATAAAACAAGATTTCTTTCTTGTGTTTTCGTTTTTTTGTTGTTTTTTTTTGCGCTGACGAACTGAGTAAGTCACGCATGTCGAAGTTGCTTTGATTAATTAAACTCTTTACGGCTAAGGCAATTATTTTTACAATATAGTGTGCCAAATAATTGTGCCAGGCGTCTGTATAATCGTGTTTAATTTTTAGTCGTGAATAATTAGTAAAATCAAGGCACGAACTAATAAAAAAAATAAACTTGCTTATTTTTTACACACATTGTTAACGAAAAACAAAACGGAAAATATGACACACAGAATTGGAAAATAAAATCATATTAAAAGTATCATAAAAAATCATATCAAATAAAAATTTTCTTTTTTGAAAATACTTTTTATATTAATCTGAAAATGTATTCGCCAAAAATAACTTCTTGATTGAAATTTGAGTAAATTCATTTTATTGTTTTATTTTGAACCAAGTAAAGAATAGAGACCCTGTAGCAGAAGACGACGACCGGCGTACATTTCAAGTGGCACTGGTGGTTCAAGCATAACGACATGGCGTTGGTTGTTTGTAAATATGTCAAATAGAAGGCATGGTCGAATGTTTGCGAGCACGATTTTTTAAAAATATATTTACAAAACTTTTTAAAATTTAAAATTAAAAAAATATATATTTACAAAACATATTTTGGTATACCCATATTTTTAATTTAAATATTTACAAAACTTTTAAGGATTAAAACAATTTTTTTACACAAAACTTTTTAATGTAAGTAACAAAACAAACGTATTTAAACAAAATATATTTAAATAAATGGGTGTCTTTCTGAGTGCGTTTCTTTTAAATATATACGAACTTTTAAATAAAACTACTACTACTACTAATAATAATAATAATAATAACAATAATAATAATAATAAAAATAATAATAATAATAATAATAATAATATTAAAATAAATAAAAAGAATGAGCTATATTAATTACATAACATTAAAAACTGAGATTATAACTGAAAATTTCGGACGCTGATCTCTCCTGTCTATTAAAAATACATAATTAATTTTTTTTATAAACTTATTTAAGCCAAACTTTTTAATGGCAAAAACAAAATTTTCGTTTTAATAAAACATCGTTTATTTGCCAAGCACAACATCAGCTAATTTCATTCACTATTAAGTTGAGAGAATTGAGTCTTTTTCACAAATAATTTACAACATCCGCCTCCCCTGAAATGATTATTTTGTCAACCGAATAAGTCAGAATGCATAGTTCAACTTGTTTTAGATGTCAAATTTCTTGGCTTATGGCTGGTTTTCAACCAATGCAAACGAATTCTGGTGTGGAGACTGTTAGAGATCTATATCGAAAAAAACACTTGTAGAAGTTGAAAGTGACAGCAAGTCGGATTTCTTATTCTTACGAGATTTATAGGTTCTGGAAACGACGTTAGTGATATTTACATGCAGATCAGATAATATCTGGACGTTAGAAATGATGTGGATGATATCCTGGTCGAGAGAAGCGGGCTGTTTTGTGGCGTGTATCGAAATAGGCGACTGGGAATAAAAAAAAAGAGGATGTCCTTACACAAATCGATGGTTTTCTGCTCAAAAGAAGGGGGGGGATATCTGATTTTGATTGCATTATTGAGGTGAGCGCGTACGCAGACCCATCACTTAAAAATAGTGCACCCGAGTCATCCACATTTTGGACGATCTCAAAGATGAAACCAACCGCAGTGCAATGGAAGAGTTCCGCTCTGGTGGAACGACCATAATGATCACCGTTTAATCCTATGCAAGGTTAATATAGGTATTTATTTGCTTCCCCATGAAAGCAAATGTGAGACAAGGTCGTTCTTAATGACAAAAAAAAACATTTCCCTAAGACAAGGTAAGCATATTTTTTTTGTTACCACAACTGTTTTTATATCACACTCTTATACTCACCACCAAATGGATATCAATACAATGCTAAAATACCTCCATATATTTTGGCAAAATTTTCATTCATCAATAACAACAATTCATTACAATATATTTACTATCATTTAAACTTACCAACATTTTCACTAAAATACTTCAATTCTAAAAGAAGTTTACATTTTACCCTACTATTATTCAATGTCAAGGTCGTTTAGAGATGAACACCATAAATTCACAACAAACACAAATCCCGATGGTCTGCCTCCTGAATTGTATTTGAGATTTTCTCTCATGTTGATACTGATTCTGATGAATATTCGGTTGACGAGGGTTTCTTCCCAAATCAATTCAAATGCGGAGGAAAACGGATAGGTATTGCAGGAAAGAATTAGATGATTACGGACCCATAACAGCTAAGCACAAAGCTAAAGATTCCGACCAAGTTTCTATCAAATCAGTTGCAGGTTGTTATCGGTGACTTCATCGAACTAAAGCAAAAGTATGGCGTGAATGACAAGCTTCTGGGATTGACTTTTACTCTTGATTTGAAATGGAACACGTACATCAAGTCTGTTGCCAAGTTAGCTGGAAAAATGGAATGGTAGGATCCTATTACCGCTCCAGAAGATATCTCACTGCTGATGCAATTTTCTATCTATATAAAAGCCAAGTACGTCCAAGGATGGAGTACTGCTGCGACATCTGGGCAGGAGCTGCTAAAAACAGCATATCCTGCCTTGACAGACTACAAAATAGACTTTGGGGATTATTGGGCATGTCCTTTTCTCTTCCCTGCAACTTCTCTCCCGCAGAAAGACGTTGCGAGCCTATTTTTTCTTTTATCGTTATTTCCACAACTGGTGCTCGTCTGAGCTCCAATCTCCCCCCCCCCCTCGCCAATCTTTCACGAAAAACACCCGTCTAGCTGAAACCACTGTTAATAATTTCCCCCACTCTTTATCTCTGCCTAAATCAAAACGTAGATTCCATGAACAAAGCTTCTTTCTTAGAAATGCACACCTGTGGAACTCTCTTCTGTTTGGTTGTTTCCCACCTGACTACAACTTGGAAGTCTTTAAGTCCAACATAAACAGATCCTGATAAACCACCCCCTTAAGTAAGACATTTTATCAAATCTCCAATACTAACGATTACTACGATATTATCCCATTGATTACTGTACACACAATAACCCTTACCCTCAAGTGGCTTCTGGACTTTGATAAGTGGTGACAACCCTGTAAAAAAAAGAATGGGATATCGATTTAAAAGAACCATACCGTCTTAGAGAGATTCATGAAAGACGACACGGAAGCTGCGCTGATAAATTTAGATCAGTCCGAAGCTTTTGATTAGGTCAACCACTGGCATCTATTCTAGTAGCAACCAGATTCAAACAGGACTTTTACAAATGGATCTCCATATTGTACTGGGTGTCAATGGCAGCGGTATATGTAAACAGAAACATTCAAACTCCTTCGCCATCTCTCGGTTTGTGCGTCAGGGCTGCCCACTGTCTCCTCTGCTTTACGTCTTTGTGTTGGAGCTGATATTTCACAATCTAATGCGTGATGTGGAAAGTCTGGTCCTGCCTGTGAAATTGCTCTACCGGCTGAGTTGAAAGCCAGGGTCTCTGCATTCGCTGATGACATAACCGTTTTTGTGTCATGATTCAAGGACATCGTTGGACAGTGCCAGTGGGTCTCATACATTATAAAAGAACCACAGGTCAAAATGAACCGCAGCAAGTCAACAGATTTGTGGTTGAGGGCCTGGAGGGGAACCGACACCCTTCCTGTTTCCTTCAGTTGGACGGACGGTCCGGTTTGGATCTGCGGCGTGTTGTTCAGACCAGGTTTCCAGCTAAAAAACGAATTGGTCTGAGGTAAAATAAAAAATCAAAGCCGCTATCGACTCGTGGGCTTGAAGAAAATTATCCTTTAAGGGTTGACTGGAGTCATGCGACACCTACATTTTTATGCTCATCCTTTAACGACTGACTGTACTTCCTCTACTTGCAAACTATCTAAAATCCCTATAGAGCGAGCTGTCCTTTTTTCTTTGGGGCAAGGGGAAACATTGGGTTCACATACCAGTCTATGTTCAGTATCCGTTTGAAGGAGGCTTGGGGCTGCCAAACTTGATGTGTCAATGAGATGCCGAGAGGCTGGCTTTTTTGACAGTGAAGTCTGCATGGGACGCTGTACTCGAGACCATTTTCCCAACCTCATCTTTTACCACATGGTCGAGGTACATCAAAAGCCATGGAGCAACATACAGATCTTGAGAGTGTAAAGTCACACAAAAGAAACTATCAGGGTTCAGAGACCTTTCACGACTTACAAGAAATGAACTCCAGAAGGAACTAGTGAAAGGAAGTCACTGATGACCTGCTCGTCAACATATGGAGAAGATCCGCTACCAGTCGAGCTTGGCGCCAAGTCCAAGTCATCTCAACAACTTCGAGTTTTCCTTGACCTAGAGGTTTCCTACATCATCCACGGCACTAAGCAACCATAGGGCAGGGAGAAACTAGTTGTGATTCTCGTGATCCTGGCCATAGACAGAATGGTGATATAAACGTTGAGACATCATGAGGAGGATGAGATTGAATTTTTGCGGATCAGGACTTGACTTCTGTCTTCAAGTACAAGCTTAAGGTAAAGATCAGATGTGACAGGAAAAGATTACTTCCAGCAACCTGTGGTCGAACATAGACAAAACAAGTAAATCATGCATGGTCTCCCGTGAGTACACAGTGGACGAGACATAAAAATGACTAAGTTCAGCATCCACCAAATGGACGTCAAATCCTGGGGAAAATTGGCAAATGGCAGAGTTTTATGCCTTAGCATATGTAAATTTTAGTTCTGTACCATGCAGAAAATAGTTTTTACTAAATCCATCATTTGCCCACCTCCCAAAAGTCCCCAAGGCCTTAACATATTTAAATTTGAGTTGAGCATCCTGCAAAACTGCTAAACAGACATAAACAGATAATTTTGGACAAATATGGTAAAATAGTCCCAAAAATAGAATGTGTTTATTAGCCCTAAAAGAACCACTGGAACACACCCAATAGTTATCGTGAAGTATAGACAAACAAAAATAGAAATCAGTTTTGAGAAAGTTTTATAAAAATCAAAGGTCTCAATTTATTTAATAAGCACAAAAGTGTCAATTTTAGTCATGTTAACCTAAAAGGTAACCGTCGGGGGCAACCGGAGTTTTCTCGAAAAGCCGTTCTGTTATTTTTTTAATCATATCATATGCTTAATGTTTGTGCAAAATTTAAAAAAAATTCCAAGGCGTGGATGTAAAGGCGAAGGGACAAGGGTGTTAGGGGACCAATAATGAGTCGGTGCAAAGGTAGAGGTGCCAATTTGGAGTTTGTGTTTCCCGCCTGACCATGACCCACACAGTGTCAAATCTTGCCAGACTCTAGACTCCTAAAATGCCTAGATTAAGTTCTTAGCTAGCCGAGTTAATGACCCTCTCCAGCCGTGATAAGAGACCTCAAAGAATCCCTCATCCACACTTTTCTTTTAAGTCCAGGGCCACTATAATAAGTGATCCTTCCTTCAAGCAACTTAATATACACTCCGACTCCCTTTTTCTTTCATCGCATCAAGAATTCAACCTGCTTGTAAAATTTGATGAAACTTTTTTTTATCTTTCAAAACTTTTTTATCTTCCAAAACATTTTATCTTGGAAAGATAAAATGTTTTGTTAAATGAGTTTAAAATGTAGCAATAATAAATAAATCAGGATATAATAAAATGGAAAATATTAACTTGATACCAATAAAATGTATTGTTTAATTATTTTCAAGTATAACAATTATAAATAAATCAATATATAATAAAATTGTAAATATTAATCTGATACAAATAAAATGTATTGTTTAATGATTTTAAAGTATAACAATTATAAATAAATCAATATATGATAAAATTGTAAATATTAATCTGATACAAATAAAATGTATTGTTTAATTATTTTCATTGTTGAAAGTTCTCAGTAAGCACTGTGATTGCGAATCCTTGGATTTGACGTTCTCAGTAACATTTCCATTTTTAAACTTTTTATGTACTGCCCCATGCTTATTATGATGACATGTTTATTTTACAGTGAGACATAGACTTTATTATTTTCATGCTACACACATACTTTGAACAAATATGGTTTTTGTCATCTGTTATTTTTTAACGCATTATTCACGAAAAATTATTAAAATAGTGGATGGATTTTTTTATTTTACACATTGCATGAAATGAAAATGTTCAATCTTGGAACAAATATTTAATTTTTGAATGTTTTTAAAAGTTTAGATATTGTCAATTTAAAGACGTGTATCTGTATTCACAGCAGGTCTTCCATAAATTTTATTTATGAATTTTTATAGATTTTATTAGTCCATTTGCTCTTAAAACAATCGTTGTAATGTTTATATCTTTTTAGATTTTGTCGTTTTTAACAATTTTATACTTCCTCTTGTTGTATTTTATGCTTCGCTGTTGTGTGCTCATGACAATATTCATTAAGAATACTTTCACCAACCATTGTATTATATTCTCTGCTTTCATTTGTTTCATAGTTTAATCACACACGAGTCTTTTTATTGTGTTCTATGTGATACTAATAAACTAAAATTTATCTTCTGAATAAATGCAAATTGTTACACTAAAACGATACACATATTTCGCAAGAATATTCAACAACTTGTGTGTCTCTCTTTCATTAATTAATAAAAAAAGAATATGCACACATTGTTCACGTAATTGACTTTTTCGCTTTGCACTTATGTGGCATTTTCTGGGTGTGAGTTCTCATATATTTCACTAAATTTGATTTCTGAGAACAAGAATATCTAGACAAGCTGCAAGCATATGATTTTTTACTTTTTTTATTTTACATTTGTTAGTTTGTAGAGATCAAGGGGCTTCTTCCTTGGGATAACACATGATTCTATTATAGTTTAAATTTACATCCGAGGGCTCTTTTAATCGCATATGTATAACTAAAGTTGATTTATTCGAAAAAGAGTATTCACCCACTTCACAAGAATATGGGTTTCCCCTTTTTTGTTTTATTTTACTTCAGTCGAAGTTCTCAGAAATCAAGGGGCCCACAACCTGGGGCTAACACTTGAACTCTATATGAGATACATAGATATTCGATCGTACAATGTAAGTTCTTTATCTCTCAAATATATATGAGATACATAGATATTCCAGTGTTGCATTAATGTTCTTTATCTCTCAAGCACTGAGTTAGTAAAGAAATTTAGAACATAATTTTCCTCTCCCCAATTAACCATTTTTATACGTTGTAGTATAGCTTTCATGTTGGTCTCATGGTCTTACTGGATTCCAGGACAAGAATTTTTCTAATCTGGTGGAGTATCCAGCTTCGTGCTATTACTTGAGGAAATATCACTTGGAGAAGGTGCACCACTCCTCGGAAAAACTGTGGGGTAGCCGTAGTGAGATCTTTCCCTAGTGTGAGTTCGCATATGTATATGTTTTGTATGTATATATGTTTTGATTTTTGAGAACAAGAATATCCACACACAGGAGTGTGGTTTTTCCCTTTTATGTTTTATTTTACTTCAGTCGAAGTTCTCAGAAACTAAGGGGCCCACAACCTGGGGCCTACACTTGAAGTCTATATGAGATACATAGATATTCGATCGTACAATGTAAGTTCTTTATCTCTCAAATACTGAGTAAGTAAAGTTTTCCCCAGTGTGAGTTCGCATATGTTTCACTAAAGTTGATGTTTGAGCACAAGAATATCCACACACTTTACAAGAATGTGACTTTCCCCTTTCCTTCCTTTTCTCTCCAGTGTGAGTTCTCATGTGTGTCACTAAACATGATTTTTGAGAACAAGAATATCCACACACTCGACAAGAATATGGCTTTTCCCCAGTGTGAGTTCTCATGTGTGTCACTAAATGTGCTTTTTGAGAATAAGAATATCCACACACTTCACAAAAATGTGGCTTTTCCCCAGTGTGGGTTCTCATATGTTGAACTAAATTTGATTTTTCAGAACTAGAATATCCACAAACTGTACAGGAATGCGGTTTTTTCCCAGTGTGAGTTCGCATATGTTTCACTAAAGTTGATGTTTGAGCACAAGAATATCCACACACTTTACAAGAATGTGACTTTCCCCTTTCCTTCCTTTTCTCTCCAGTGTGAGTTCTCATGTGTGTCACTAAACATGATTTTTTAGAACAAGAATATCCACACACTCGACAAGAATATGGCTTTTCCCCAGTGTGAGTTCTCATGTGTGTCACTAAATGTGCTTTTTGAGAATAAGAATATCCACACACTTCACAAAAATGTGGCTTTTCCCCAGTGTGGGTTCTCATATGTTGAACTAAATTTGATTTTTCAGAACTAGAATATCCACAAACTGTACAGGAATGCGGTTTTTCCCCAGTGTGAGTTCTCATATGCTTCACTAAGTTTGATTTTTCAAAACAAGAATATTCACAAACATTACAAGAATGTGGCTTTTCCCCAGTGTGAGTTCTCATATGTCTCACTAGATGTGATTTTCGAGAAAAAGAGTATCCACACACTTTACAATAATGTGGCTTTTCCCCAGTGTGAGTTCTCATGTGTGTCACTAAATGTGCTTTTTGAGAACAAGAATAGCCACACACTTCACAAGAATACGTTTTCATGTTGCTTACCAAAGTTAATTTTCTGAGTCTAAACTATAACTGTTATCTATTCTAACTTTTGTAAGAGATTTTTTGTGTTAGACTTTCTTGTACTTTAAAAAAAACACACTGTATTTTAAACATATTTTTCTGCAATTCAATCTCTTCATTATTTCACAGTAATGTGCGGATTTTTACAGAATTTCAAAGGATTTGTTAAATAATATCCAGTAAAATAAATGTTTTCAATGATGTTACTGCAGTCTTCCACATAAATCAATACTTTTCCATGTAATAATGTTTTAAGAAAATCATCCAATAGATACGTTCAAGCATGAACATCTGTAAATTAAAGAAAAATAAATAAATCAGTAGTTTTAGTATATCAGAATTCTGTTTGTTTATTGTTGTCAAGATTAATTTTATTCAAAACACATAGTAAAATAACGGGATATTTTATATCAGCTAAGAAGCTGTTGCTACAGACATTTATTACGATATGATATATCTTGGAGAAAATGTTATTTAGTACTTTTTATAATTTTTATATTTGTACGGAAACATGCGCTCTCACAAACAATATATATATATTATTTTTTTATTTATATTTGTGGGAAAAGAAAAAACAATCATACAATCAAATGATAAATACACAAGCACACACGCATATTATTTTTCCAGAGTAAAAAAACCTTAAAAGTAAAAATGATTTAATTTCCACAGGGTTGCTGATAACTCGCAATTTTAACCTGTTCTTCGCATTTTCTGTTATGATCAACTGGTGATATGAATGCATGCTAAACAATCAAATTTCAAAATGTTACACAACAACATGTTACACAACAACAAATGCATGTTACACAGCAACAAACTAACAATCATGGTATTGCAAACAACAGCGATTTAGTGATGAAAAGAATAATTAATGTTCCAAAAACACAAGTAATTAATCATTCAAGATGATAATACCGGAAAACTAAACACGTTATAAGAACCAGTAAGCAACTCTAAACTCTACAACATTCTGAAGGATTGTTTCTAGTAACCGCCAACTCTCATTTCGCCATTCACAAGGTAAGAAGTTGAAAATATATGCATATATACACATATATATATATATAGATAGATATACATATGTATATATGATGATGATTGCAAGTGAAAGTCCATGAGCCGAAAATGACTTTAGCAAAATTCACATGCTCGAATAGACATGACACTGAAGACGGTCAGTGGTATAAATACATATATATATATACATGCACGTATACATACACATACACACATATATATAATCCACATATATGCATACATACATACACATTACATAATATGCATACATACACATACTTATACATACATAAACATACACAAGACGGTCATTGGCTTACAAATATATAAACGCAAATATACATATATACACATACACATCTGTAAACATACACACATATATACATACACACTGCATAATAAATATACATATACAAACACACATATATATACACATAAATACACATATATACAAATTCATGAACACATATACATATACGTACACATATGCACATATATATACATACACTTACCTACATATACATACACGTATACATATACATACACGTACATACATATGCACTCATACACATATACATACACGTACATACATATGCACTCATACACATATACATACATGCACATACACATATATATGCATGCATACACATACACGCATCTACATACATACATACATGCATAAATACACACACATATATACACATACACACATGCATATGCATACAAACATATATACACACATACGTATATGCATACATATACACATAGATATGCACAGATATACATACACATGTACATAAACATACATATACCTATATATACATATATACAGAGATACATGTAATGATGGTAGATCAATTATTACATGCTTCCAGCATTTCAGGCCTACATGCGTCACTACTTTTCCATCGCAATAGGACCATTTTTTATAGACAAATGCCTGAGGGAGTATCTATACAAGATGGTGTTACAGAGGTTTAGCTTTGTACGACAGCTAAATCTCTCTTTCAGTTCAAAATGTTGACATCCAGCAACAAGCTTAGTGTGTTATAGATTATTGTATTATTGGTGTGTGTAGGTAAAAGAAGATGTCTGTTTATGAGAGAAAGGTCTGGTGTGTATGATTTTTTATTATTATTTATTCTGGAAAATATTTGTGTGGCTTTTCTCTTAGCATTCAATATGAAAAGCCACACAAATATTTTCCAGAATAAATAATAATAAAAAATCATACACACCAGACCTTTGTACGGCAGCTAAATCTCTCTTTCAGTTCAAAATGTTGACATCCAGCAACAAGCTTTGTACGACAGCTAAATCTCTCTTTCAGTTCAAAATGCTGACATCCAGCAACAAGCAAGAGCAAGATAGCCAGCAACATGTCAACATGCAGACCAGCTTAATGCGGGTACTGGTCTCTCGCTTTATGTTTTTTTAACTCAGAGATTGGCTTCTCCTAGAGTGGTTGCTTTCACCACGGCTTATGGGAGTTCTCTACACCCCGGATACACATGGAAATAAACACATGCGTACATACAGATGTACGCCAACATGCATATGCATGTGCACACACATGCAAACATAATCACATAGAGGCACACAAATATGCATATACACACATATGCATATACATACGTATACACACATATACATATAAAATACACATGAAGGAACATTCCAAAAGTCATAAATAGTAAGTAATCAGCGACTGGACCATTTTTGTCCCTTTTTCCTTCCTGATCTTTTTCTTCTTTTTTTAATAAAAAAGTTTGTTCTAGATTCATACTTCTGCAGCACATGACAATAATGTTGACAAACTCACATAATTTTCCAAATAAATCAACGTATGAATCGACAAGAATACACTCCCACTGAAAATGATTTAAAGGCGCTTGTATCCACGTCGATTCGTACAAACATTAAACATGATATGAGTAAAAAAGTAACAGAACGGATTTTCCGGGGAAACTTTGGTTGCCATCCTAGGGGTGACTTTTTGTTAAAATGGATAAAATTGACACTTTTGTGCTTATTAAAAAAAATTGATGCCTTGGATGTTTATAAAACTTTCTGGAAAGTTATAATTTACTGATTTTTATACAGTTTTGGTTGTCTATACTTTGCAATAATTCTTGGGTGTGCCCCAGGGGCTGTTTTAGAGCTGATAAAAACACTCCATTTTGGGGACTACTTTACCATATTTGCCCCTAATTGTCCGTGTATCTCTATGTATTAGCAGTTTTGCATGGTGCTTAACTCAAATGTAAATATGCTAAGGCCTTGGGGACTTTTGGAGCTTAATGGGGGGGGCAAATATTTGATAAATGACTATTTCTTTTTTCTATGGTACATAACTCAAATTTACATATGGTAAGGCCTAAAACTGCACCGTTTGTTTGTTTTCACCAGTATTTGACGTCCCTTGGGGACTTTGGGGGCTAAATGGTGTGGGGAAGGGGCAAATGGTGAACTTAGTCATTTTTTTTATGCCTCACTCATAATGGACCATGCATGCTTCACTTGTTTAAATTTCAACTTTAAATTATTTATCCATTTCAGTTTCTAACCTTTAACAATCACAAAGGGGGGGGGTGCTTTTGCATCTGTCTCCTCGAATAGGGTGGCATTGAAGGTAAGTAATATTTTTTTATAATTTCAAATGAAAATTCCCCCTCATTGATAATAATTTTAATATTTAGAAAGCCAGTCATAACATAAAGTAATGCATACTTTTACCCAACAATTTAATTAATAAGTGTCATTTTATAGTTAAGACTAAAATAATAATAAAGAAAACATTATTAAAAATAAAATCAATATATTACAAATAAATGTTAGTAAAGGCGAAAAAAACATTTCTAGGAGAAGCCCTTGTGTGTGTTATTCTTTCACCTAACAATTTAATTTAAAAAATGAGCCATTTTATTGTTTAGGCCAAAATAACAAAAAAAAGTATTAAAAAATAAAACAAATATATTACAAATAAATGTTAGTAAAGGCGAAAAAAACTGTTCTAGGAGAAGCCCTTGTATGTGTTATTCTTTCACCTAACAATTTAATTAAAAAAATGAGCCATTTTATTGTTTAGACCAAAAAACCAAAAAAAAAGTATTAAAAAAATAAAATCAATATATTACAAATAAATGTTAGTAAAGACGAAAAAAACGTTTCTATGAGAAGCCCTTGTGTGTGTTATACTTTCACCTAACAATTTTAATTTAAAAATGAGCCATTTTATTGTTTAGACCAAAATAACAAAAAAAAAGTATTAAAAAATAAAATCAATATATTGCAAATAAATGTTACTAAAGACGAACAAAAATTTCTAGGAGAAGTCCTTCTGTGTGGTATACTTTCACCTAACAATTTAATAAAAAAAGAGCCATTTTATTGTTAAGATCAATATAACAAAAAAGAAAGTATTAAAAATAAAATCAGTATATTACAAATAAATGTTACTAAAGGCGAAAAAACTCTTCTACGCAATTGGATAAGTTTTTTACGTTGTATACTTATTTTAAAGCGTTTATTTACTTTGAAAATTTAATGATGAATTTATGTTAGAACAATAAAACATGGCTATGACCATTTTTAATTTATTTTCGATAATAAACTACGCTTAGTGAAATTATAAAGATTTACCAGTATTTGTTTCTACATTCAAATTCTACTAATTTGTGATGGCCAATAAAATGGATACACATTTTAAGTAAAGTTTATAAAAAAGAAAGTTGATGCGAAACTCTTTTGTGCTTAGTTGTTTAACAATAATGAAATTATGGTAATCTCCAAAAATACCGTTAGGGCTTACAACATGGCCGCCAGAAAAGTCAACAAAAAACAATGTTTACAAAATGTCTACGCACGTTTAGCAGTATCAGAATTTTTGTAGGAATTTTTGACACCCCTAACACGAAACTGCGAATACAATATAAAAATCTCGTAATTTCTCTGTTAAAAGTGGGTTATTTATTTTCTTTATGGATTATACTTCCAAAATAAACTATTACAGTTGTTTTAAAAGTAATAAAAATATTTTTATTTTTTTTTTAAAACAGTAATGAATTTTCCGAACTCAATATTTTTCAATTTTTAAACTCAATATTTTTAAATTTTTAAATTTTAAAAATCTATCAAAATTTTTCTATTGATTCTATTTTTACGATATTTTCAGGGTCAATGTGAAATTTTATGTTCTTTCCAATAAACCGAATATAATATTTTAGACAAACGTTTTTTTTAAATTCACGCCCCCCCATTTTCACGCCCCCCCATTTTCACGCCCCCCCCATTTTGAAATGTCTATTAAAAAGTAAATAATTAATTTATGTTTAATAGGTTTATATATCACAAATTGAAGAGAAAAGGTCAATAAATAATATATTCAAATTTAAAACAAAAAAAAAAATCAGTTTTTTAGAAATTTACCTGTAAAGTCCGAAGTTTAAAACCTTATTTTATAAGAACACATTTTTTCTTTTTGTCTTTTTTTTTTTTTTTTAATGAAACCTTGGTCCTTGCTCCTTTAATTGAAAAAAAAATTAGGGCTTGAATTACATTTTTCGAGGAGTTATAAGCTTAGAAAGATAGGGGGTCGAATAATTTACGCCTCTCATTTTGAAATGTCTATTAAAAAGTAAATAATTAATTTATGTTTAATAGGTTTATATATCACAAATTGAAGAGAAAAGGTCAATAAATAATATATTCAAATTTAAAACAAAAAAAAAAATCAGTTTTTTAGAAATTTACCTGTAAAGTCCGAAGTTTAAAACCTTTTTAAAAAAAAAAAAACACATTGTTTTGTTTTGTTTTTTTTTTAAATAAAACCTTGGTCCTTACTCCTTTAATTGAAAAAAAAAATTAGGGCTTGAATTACATTTTTCGAGGAGTTATAAGCTTGGAAAGATGGGGTGGAATTATTCACTATTTTCACGAAATTTCTGACACTGCTAACGCACGTTCGTAGACATTTTGTAAACATATTTTAAAAAAAATAAAAAAATAATACTTCTATTATGTTTTAAACGACTGTAATAGTTTATTTTGGAAGTATATTTCATAAAGAAAATTGACAACCCACCTTAAAAACAGAAATTACGAGTTTTATATATTTTATTCGCAGTTTTTTGTTGACTCTTCTGGCGGCCATGTTGTAAGCCCTAACGGTATTTTTGGAGATTACCAATATTATTTGTTTAGAAATCATAATTTTTACTTTAATAAACACATGTTGTACACAGTTGAAAAATATATCTTTAGAGCTTTTTTTTTTAATGTGAGATTAATCCTTGTTTATTAACGTCTATTCTAAAGTATGGCGAAATCGATTTTTTCGCCCGACTGCTTTTGTTTTTTATATTTAAAAATTTATTGGGTGTAATTTTATTTGAAAATTTATTGGATGCAATTTTTTAAAGATTTTTTTTAAGTGTATGAAGAAAAAATATAACTTACCTTTCATTCGGGATGAATTCGTTTTTCTTTTGTGTTCAAAACAGAAAATTTGTTTTGTTTGTTTCGATACAATTTTTGTTTTGTATGTCCAATTCGTTAAGAAATAAAATATATGAAAATATAAAAGAATCAACATTAAAAGAATAAAAAAACACGATTTAAACGTGAAATTATATAAAAAGAAAATCAACTGCTAAAGAACAAAGAACATAAGGTCATCGTAAAACGGTGTAATCATTATTTCGTTCCTCGTGTAAAAATGTCCGGTCATTAGTTAAGTGTGCCGAATTGTTTTCCTATCAAGTTTAGATAATATTTTCCAATATTTTAGGCTTGTTGCGATTTCTTTTGTAAATTTATATGTGTATATATGATTCTTAAAAATGAAAATATAAAAAACAGGGTTTTTTTTTCTATGACTGAATGTTTTATTATTATTTGGATTAGTCGAACTACTGTTAACGTCCAGGATACATTACATTACACGGTGTAACACTGATTATGAACCGTCAAGAGTTATCGAACCTAACAGGGCATAACTGCAATACTGACAACATTAGTCTGATTAATCCAAATAATTCTCATATTAAAAATATTTCTCATTAACAACTCAATGAGAGGAAGGAATTGTACAAACGACGATAAATGGATTTGAACCAAGAAAATAAAAAAAAGGTACATTTTTTTTATATTAGGTCCATCATGTTAATCATGTGGTTATTATTTTAATTTTTTTTTGTATTTTTTTTAGATTAGGCCACCTCCACAATTTTATTTTAAATTACAACTTTGAAAGTTTTCGACTATGCTGAATACGGAACTCGCATTGAAATTTTGCAGAAATAAGAGGTTAGCGAGATATAAAAAGTTGTATTATGCATTGTATTCTTTGGCGGCCATCTATGTTACGCGCGCGCTATAAACAAATCTATGCGTGTAACAAAGATGGCCGCCAAAGAATACAATGCATAATACAACTTTTTATATCTTGATAACTTATTATTACTGCAAACTTTCAATGCGATTTCCATATTCACCAAAGTCGAAAAACTTTAAAAGTTGTCATTTAAAAGAAAATTGTGGAGGTGGACCTAATCTAAAAAAATACAAACAAAAAAAAATAATAATAACCACATGATACATACGAAACTTGGACGATGACTGAAATAAAATCGTATCTGAGTTAATTTAGAAAACGAAACCCAACAGAATTTGGCCACTTTACAAATGTAGACTTTGCAGGTCTTGTCATCCAGGACAATATTCCAAGACTTTCTAAAGATATCAACCGAGGTTCCTACCACCACCACCACCACAACAACAACAACAACAACAACAACAACAACAACAACAACAAAAAAGGAGACCTTCCTTATCTCAGCTTCGTGTACATTGCTCAAAAACTTCTGCCATCGATCGGAGCCAAACTGGAAACATCAACAAATGCGAGTTTGTCTATTGAAGATATGTGCTGTAGATAGCCAATGATGCAAATAGAAACCTTTGATAATCGCTAAGAGATGAATGTTTATCCCGATAACATTGTTCGCTCACCATCCCCATTTAATTAAGATAATAATGTACATAATTAGCTTAAATATCCGTAGTGTCTCTTACTGCTGTGGTAGATGTGTCAGAAATTTCGTGAAAAATATTGAATAATTCCACCCATGTCTTTCCAAACTTATAACTCCTCGAAAAATGTAATTCAAGCCCTAATTTTTTTCAATTAAAACAGCAAGGACCAAGGTTTCATTAAAAAAACAAAAAAAAAACAACGTTTTTTTTTTGTTTTTTTAAAGGTTTTAATCTTCGGACTTTACAGGTAAATTTCTGAACATATTATTTATTGATCTTCAATTTGAGATATATAACACTTTGGTGAGTAAATTAACTATTTACTTTTAAATAGACATTTCAAAATGGGAGGCGTGAATTAATTCCGTCCCCTGTCTTTCCAAGCTTATAACTACTCGAAAAATGTAATTCAGACCCTATTGTTTTTTTCAATTAAAGGAGCAAGGACCAAGGTTTCATTTAAAAAAACAAAAATAAACAACGTGGTTTGTTAAAAATAGGTTTTAAATTTCGGACTTTCCAGGTAAATTTTTATTGATCTTTCATCTTCAATTTGTGATATATAAAACTTTGGTGATTAAATTAATTATTTACTTTTTAATAGACATTTAAAAATGGGGGGGGGGCGTGAATTAAAAAAAAACATTTGCCTAAAATATTATATTCGTTTTATTGGAAACCACATTATTACACTACTAAACTTGCAACTTATTGTTATCAAACCCAATTTTATTATACTTACAACTCAATTCCTGTGTGCCATGTTTCGCCTAATCATCAGTCTGGCGAGATAAATGGAGTCTTTACTTTCAAATTAGTCCTCACGTGGTAATGAGGACGTGTGCTTCTCGGTCATTTTTTTTTGTTTGTTTGTTTGTTTTAGGTCAGATTGCCACGTCCACATCTCCCTCCCGGGGTGATCCAGATGGAACCTAGCGACCAGATCGCACGAGGCCATCAGGTCAGACAGGCTGCTTTCACCCCCCCCGACCCTCTAACCCCCCCCCCCCGACCATATCTATGCTCGGGTCCAGGATGGCATTCCAGTCCCCCATTAAAACTACCCGCTCTGGACCCGAAGAGAGAAACACCTCCACCCGCCGAAAAAAGGGAACCCTCTCGCTGGGGAAGTTAGGCGCATAAACTGCCACGATCCGAAACGCGCCGCTTTTAACGGCAACATCGACCACGACCAGCCTCCCATGAGCGTCCGCGTGGACAAGTGTAACCGTCGCAGACAGAGTGTGACTCACTAGTACAGAAACCCCCCCAGCTCCGGAGGCTGCCATATGCTGAGTAAACATCAAAATCGTTCACCAGCACATCGCAGTTCCCGGCCCCAACAAAGTGGGTTTCCTGTATGGTGGCTAGATCTACCTTAAGGGCCACGAGATCCCTCAGCACGTGAGCAGACTTGCTTCGGGATCTCATGCCCCGCGCATTTAAACTAGCTAGATTTAAGCTCGTTTCCATGTTTCCACTACCTAGTAGTATTCGTCTACTAGGGGTCTAAAGTCCTCGGGGGTCAGGACGTTGAAGGCCTGACCGAGACTGCCCGTGAGCAGGTCGGACGTAAGCCGTCCGTCTCGAGCCAGGCCCCCCACGTGTATAAAGCCACCCCTCCTCGTGTCCCCAAATAGCCAAATTGCGATGATTGATCGATTACAATAAAATTAGATTTCCCCTGTAAGAAAAAGTACTTGATCAAATTAAGTTCCTTTTTCGGAGAACTTCATTCCATAACGCGTACGTACAATATAACTCGGTTTTTTTAAAAATATTTTTATTTTTGTATGTCTTGAGTAAACTGTACAACTGTTTGATTTAATTACATAAATATGTTTTTGGTTTAGTGCGTTTTTATTGGTGTTTGTCGGTGGTTAGTATAGAAGTGTGATATAAAAACAGTGGTGGGCGCATAAAAGAAATTATACTTCCCTTCCGTAGGGGGTAACAGAGTCGAGATCAAAGTGTAGTATCTGGAGGGGTGGCTTTATACAAAGGACAAAATGAAAAAAAGATTAAAAAAGGACAAAGAAAATTCTGTAAAATAAGTGAAAAATATTTTTCTTAGTATTTTTTCTGCTCATGTTTAAAAAGAAAATAATTTCGTCCTAATTTGGCAAACTTTAAACAGTCATTGAAGTTATCTTCTCCTGGCGTTCCCTTCTCCTAAGCGAAAAGAAAGATGGCCGTTACCCGATCGATCTCATTATAATTTGATTTTCCTTGATAAAAATATAATAATAACTGCTGGATCAAATCAAGTGATTTCTTTTTTCATGAAAACTTTAATCCATAACGAGTACATACAATATATTTTTTCGATATTTTAATTTTTTGATTTCTTGATTAAACTGTACAAGCACCCATTAATCATATCGGGTTTGTATTACTGTACACATAGATTCGAAAAAGTGGTCAAAAATTAAAATATACAACAAAGAAATATTAACTGTAGCTATAAAAGTTACTTTGCAACCTACCTGAATCATTTATTAGTGTTTTTAAGTAGTTTTAAATGCTCTTAATTTCATACCAAATATTAACTTTTTACGAGTTGTAAGAATTCAAGATGGCCAAAATTACTACCCCCCTTCTTCTTCGAAGAGAGAAGCCTCGTTTTCAAATTATAGTTCGCGCATATTTTTTGGGGAGGAGCTTGCCTCGTTTTCAGCACGTGTGTCTGCGGACATATGTCTCTGCGGACATTTTGGGTTTACATGTCTCTGCGGACATTTTGCGTTTCCATTTTTTTTGTTTACATTTTTAGAAGTTCCGTCCTCATACTGAAAGTATTTGTAAACATTACATTTAATTTAGATATTTATTGCGCACAAATACTTTTTAGTTTTTTTTTCTTGGGGGGGATAACATATAAAGTGGTTAAAACGGTAAATATTTTTTTAAGTTTACATTTTTAAGAAGTTTTGGTACTAGTGCAGAGTAGTAACCTGGACGTAAATAATAACGTTATTATTTAAAAAGCCATTCTTAACATGGGGAGGGGAGGGTGTTTTGTACCTATTCTATGCTTTAATCTTACAATTGAATAAAAAAAACACACCATAAAACTAATTAAACTTGGAAATACGATTTGACACGGTAAGTTTGGGAAAAGGAATTATAAATAAAAAACTAGACAAAATACGGTTAAAAACTCGCTCAATATATGTTTCCGTGACATTCGTTGACATGTATTCAGTGGGTTTTTAACAGTATTTTGCATATTTTTTTATTTTCAACTCCTTTTCCCAAACTTACCGTGTTAAAGAGAGAGTAGGTCGCCATTCTTAATTTTCCAATACATCGATAAACATTGTATGTTTTTCGAGCTGAATAAACATGTTACATTAAATAAAAACACTAAAAACATATCCAGTTAGGTAGAAAAGTAACTTATCTTGGCTTTGATAACATTTATTTAAAAACAATTTGCGCTTGAGCCATTTTTTTTTTCTCAGAAATTGGAAGTCGTTAGGTTTCAGAAAAATACAGTTTAAGGAATCGATGGATATAAATTTAGAAGTTTCGGAAAAGTGTATGATATAAATTTAAGTTTCAGAAAAGTGTATGATTTAAAATTTAAGTTTCCGAAAAGCGTATATTACTGGATGAAACATGCAGAAAAGTATGTTTGCAATATCGTGAAAATGTGATATTCGTTTTCAGCACACCCGAAAATCCGTGATGTGCTGAAACAGAAACTAGGAACAGTAATTTAAAAAATGCCAATAGACGCTATATATATTTTTTTATATGTTAATCTCATGGACTAATTTGCGTCGTCGTCGTCGTCGTCGTCGTCGTCGAGGTCGTCGTCGTCGTCATCGTCGTCGAGGTAATCGATAATATAGCATAGTTCCTGGCTTTACTATAACAGTTATTTAGGCAAACAACGCTGATAATTAATGTAAATGATATAAAATATACTTTTAAAAGTTATATTTGTGACGACAGAAGGAAAACAGTTTTAGTTTATCAATTTTAATGTAATTAAGAAAAAAAACAAAAAAAAACACCACCGTTTTTATTCTGCTAATTTGCTAACGCTCTTTCAAAAACAAATTAAAAATAACCCAATTTTTATGTGTAATTATTTTATACACTAGAATCATGTATACAGATTTTTGTACGAATAAATTTTATTCACTTTTATTTTTGAGAAAAAATGTTTTTTTTCAGTACGCCAGACACACTTTTACAAATATACAGTAGGGTGTTTTACTGTACACATAGATTCGAAAAAGTTGTCAAAAAACAAATAACAAATAAATGTTATCAAAGTAAAGATAAGTTCCTTTTCTACATAACTGGATATGTTTTCAGTGTTTTTATTTAATGTAACATGTTTATTCAGCTCGAAAAACATACTGTGTTTTTAATGATGTGATGTATTGGAAAATTCAAAATGGTGCCCGACTCTCTCTTTAACACGGTAAGTTTGGGAAAAGTGCTATAAATATAAAACTAGACAAAATACTGGTAGAAACTCGCTCAATATATATTACCGTGACATAGGTTGACATATATTCGGTGGTTTTTGAATAGTATTTTGTCTAGTTTATTATTTATACCACCTTTTACCCGAACTTACCGTGTTAAAGAGAGAGTCGGGCGCCATTTTGAATTTTCCAATACATCAGTAAACAATGTATGGTTTTCGAGCTGAATAAACATGTTACATTGAATAAAAACACGAAAAATATATCCAGTTTGGTAGAAAAGTAACTTATCTTGTTTTTGATAAGATTTATTTGTTATATATTTGTTTTTGAGAAAATTTTCGAATCTATGTGTAAACCCGTGCAAGCAAATTACAAGGCGATCTGTATGTTGTTCAGTATCGATTTGTGTTCTGTTATATTTTTCCCATATTCCCATCTGCGAGTGGGAACATTTTACAACATTGCGTTACGTCTCTGTGAAAGGATACCTCTGTTACAACATTGCACTACTTCTTTATCAAAGGAGGAGGTAATACACATGGGTGAAATGCGCAAACAAACTAGAAACAGGTACTACACTTTCATCGTTAGTCGTTGATTGCATGTAAAACATCAGGTTTAAGTCTGGAATTATAAGTTAAGGTCATCGTAAAATTAACGGAATCGAATCTTATAAAAAATAAGTCGCAATTTTCATAATGTAATCATGTGATTATTGTTTTGTTTCTTGTTGGTTCAAATCTAGTTTTTGTTATTTGATTGACTTCGCTATTTGTTCAATTCCTTCCTTTTTTAATTGTTTATGTGAAATATTCAGTTTTGCATTTTTTATATTTGGATTATTTGAATTACTGTTCTCATCTTGGATGTAAACAGTAGTTCGACTAATCCAAATAATAATGAAATGTTCAATCTTTTACACGAGGAACAAAATAATGATTACACCGTTTTACGATGAACAAAAGTTCTTTGTTCTGAAGCAGTTGATTTTTTTCTTCTTATAATAATTTCACGTTTAAATCGTGTTTTTTGTCTTTTAATTTGGATTCTTTTATATTTTCATATATTTAATTGCTTAATGAATTGGACACACAAAACAAAATTTGTATCAATTTACTAAAGATTATATTAAGAAATCCTAACAAACAAACAAATTTTTCTGCGTTGGACACTGAAGAAAAACGATTTTTTTTGTTTCGTTTTAAATTCCTGGAATGGAAGGTAAGTTTATTTTTTTTCACTTTACGACAATATTATTCAACAACTTTAAAATAAACTTAAATATGAAAATAAGTTTATTTTTTTTATTGCAATCCAATAAAAATATTGGTTTCGTGAATAAAATATATATGAAATGTGACCATGTGGGTCAATGTCAAGTTTCTTTCCAACTCCTCAAAAAACTTTAAAATGACGACTTTTCTAGGTTTTCAATGATGCTGAAAACGAATATCTCATGTAAATTTGGGGCAGATAAGTAGTTTTCATGATATGAAGAAATTACTTTTTAAAAAAGTGTGGGATCATTGTCTTATACAAATTTCACGTAAAAAAAGCACCCGCCGTCTAGTAATTTCGTCATATAAAACAAGTTTGAAAATGAAAAAAGGTGAACGAATCTCTTAGTAAAAAACAGCGCCGGTGTTTAAGAGTGCTGAAAACGAATATGACGCTGAAAGTTAAGTAGCTAAATTAACTGAAAGTTAAATAGCTAAATTCTTTTAATAATTTCTTTATGATATGAAGAAATTACTTAGTGACCAAAAAGTGGGTGCTCATTTTACGTTACTTTTATATAGGAAATGATCCCCACTTATTGAAAAAGTAATTTCTTCATATCATGAAAACTACTTATCTGCCCCAAATTTAAATGTGATATTCGTTTTCAGCATCACCGAACACCTATTCAAGTCGTCACTTTAAAGTTTTTTAAGGAGTTGGAAAGAAACTTGACATTGACCAAAATGTGTTTAAGTAAAATTTAAATATTAAAATAAGTTTACAATATGTAAGGTAAGTTATTTTTTACGCTTAAAAAATCCCATTAAATACCTTTTAAAATAATAATAGTTCTTTTATTACGTTTACATAAGATGATTTTTTTTTATTACGTTTACGTAAAATGATTATTTTATTACGTTTACATAAAATGATTCTTTTATTACGTTTACATAAATGATTCATTTCGTTTACATAAAATGATTCTTTTATTACGTTTACATAAATGATTCTTTTATTACGTTTACATAAAATGATTCTTTTATTTCGTTTACATAAAATGATTTTTTATTACGTTTACATAAAATGATTCTTTTATTTCGTTTACATAAAATGATTTTTTATTTCGTTTACATAAAATGATTCTTTTATTTCGTTTACATAAAATGATTTTTTATTTCGTTTACATAAAATGATTCTTTTATTTCGTTTACATAAAATGATTTTTTATTTCGTTTACATAAAATAATTCTTTTATTTCGTTTACATAAAATAATTTTTTATTAAGTTTCATAAGATAAGCACATAATGGAAACTTAATAAAGAAAAATAACATAAAATAAGAAAAAAATAATTGATAAATGTTTACAATCGAATTTAACATAGTTTTACTGATAAAAAATAAATCAAATAAAATAAATTTTTTGTTTGCCATTACGTCTGAAAAGCCATTAAAAATATTTCGAAAAATAGAATGGAAAAAAATTATTATTGATGCCTTTGTTTCATAAATTAAACTAAAAATGAGTACCCACACCTTCCTAATCTTTCTAATAATATGTGATTCAATCTGATATTTAGATTTTTTATCAAACGTGAGTTTATTTACTTTCGTTTTCTTCTGAGAAAATAATAATGTTTACCATAAACAAAATAAGTTGATCAAAAGTTTGTCGAATTGTCAGACAACTGGGCACAATTTTTTTTTCATATTTTTATTGTTTTTTTTTTAATATTTTTACAAATACTTTTCTGTCCATATTTACCTTATATGTCGATAGAGAAGTGTTTTAATTTTGATATTTTATTCAATATTTGGCGTTTTCGAATAAGGATAATTTTATTTAATAAAGTTTACATAAAATGATCCCTCATTTATTGGGCATCACTAATTAACAGAAACTTTATATAGAACAAAATATTTTTAAATATTTACAATCGAAACCAGCATGGTTTGTTGGGTTTTATTTAAAAGATTTTTTTTCTTTTAGATGTAGTTTTATGTCAACAATTATCTATTATGTCGCTAAATCATAATGTTTATAATAAACGCAATAATTTGATTCGATTTGCATTTCTAAGAGTACTAGGAGTCGGAGTCGGAATTATTTTATCAGACTCCGACTCCTTAAGTCCAATAAATTTACTTTTTTACAAAGGTCTCATGTTTGGTTTTACCTTTTTTTTAAAATTACACACAACACGGCACATTGGCACTTTGATGTAGGGGGCTAATATCAGGGACCTAAGTTGCAGGGACACTATGTAGGGAGTTGAGCAGCAAAATGTTTGTTTACATTACACTTGAACTTCTGCATGTCAGTACAGATGGGGAAGCAGGAAGCCAGGAGAGAATTTTTAAGTCAAGCAGTAGGTGTATCAGAATTTTTGTAGGAATTTTTGACACGCCTAACACGAAACTGCAAATAAAATATTTAAAAAAAAACTCGTACTTTCTCTTTTAAACGTGGGTTGTTTATTTTCTTTATGGATTATACTTCCAAAATAAATCATTAAAGTTGTATGAAAAGTTATTCTTTATTAAAAAAAAAAACTAATGAAATTAATTGAGTTTTACGAGTTCAGTATTTTTCGATTTTTAAACTTTAAAAATCTATCAACATTTTTCTTTTGATTCTATTGTTACGATATTTTCAGGGTCAATGTGAATTTTTATGCTCTTTCCAATAAATCGAATATAACATTTTAGACAAACGTCTTTTTTTAATTTATGCTCCCCCATTTTCAAATGTCTATTACAAAGTAAATAATTAATTTACTCACCAAAGTTTATATATCACAAATTGAAGACAAAAGATGACTAAATAATATATTCAAATGTAAAACAAAAAAGTAGTATTTCTTAGAAATGTACCTGTAAAGTCCGAAGTGTAACACCCTTTTTTTAAACCACGTTGTTTCTCTTTTTTTTTAATTGAAACCTCGGTCCTTGCTCCTTTAACTGAAAAAAATAGGGGTTGAATTACATTTTTCGAGTAGTTATAAGCTTGGAAAGGCAAGGGGTGGAATTATTCAATATTTTTTCACAAAGTCTACACCTAGTCCAGCAGTTCTAGGGAAGAAACTATTAGAATAGAAGGTTTTCCTACATCTAGGGATCTCTACTGTGTTGGGGTGGGACTTTGCTGCTTGTCGGGTTTGTCGGGGGTATTTTCATTAAGGGGGTACAATAGCTTGTAGTTCGTCAGATCATCCACCATTAAAATATGGCAGTACTTGTAAAACAGGCAAAAACCATTAAAATACTTGTAAAACAAGCAGAGGGATGCATTAAATCATATTAAATTTAATAAAAAAATTATTAATAATGATAATCATATGAAATAATATTTAATTCAATAAAAAAAAAATTTATAATGATAATCATATGAAATAATATTTAATTCAATAAAACAAATAATAATAATGAAAATCATATGAAATAATATTTAATTCAATAAAAAAATTAATAATAACGATGATCATATAAAATAATATTTAATTAAAAAAATTAATAATAACGATAATCATTTGAAATAATATATATTCAATGAAAAAATTAATAATAATGATAATCATATGAAATAATATTTAATTCAATAAAACAAATAATAATAATGATAATCATATGAAATAATATTTAATTCAATAAAAAATTAATATTAATGATAATCATATGAAATAATATTCAATTCAATAAAAAAATTAATATTAATGATAATCATATGAAATAATATTTATTTCAATAAAGACTCAATAATGATAATCATATGAAATAATATTTAATTCAATAAAAAAATTATTAATAATGATAAACATATGAAATAATATTTAATTCAATAAAACAAATAATAATAATGATAATCATATGAAATAATATTTAATTCAATAAAAAAATTATTAATAATGATAATCATATGAAATAATATTTAATTCAATAAAAAAATTAATAATAATGATAATCATATGAAATAATATTTAATTCAATAAAACAAATAATAATAATGATAATCATATGAAATAATATTTAATTCAATAAAAAAATTAATAATAACGATGATCATATAAAATAATATTTAATTAAAAAAATTAATAATAACGATAATCATATGAAATAATATTTAATTCAATGAAAAAATTAATAATAATGATAATCATATGAAATAATATTTAATTCAATAAAAAAATTAATAATAATGATAATCATATGAAATAATATTTAATTCAATAAAAAAAATTATTAATAATGATAATCATATGAAATAATATTTAATTCAATAAAAAAAATTATTAATAATGATAATCATATGAAATTATATTTTATTCAATAAAACAAATAATAATAATGATCATCATATGAAATAATATTTAATTCAATAAAAAAATTATTAATAATTATAATCATATTAAATAATATTTAATTCAATAAAAAAATTATTAATAATGATAATCATATGAAATAATATTTAATTCAATAAAAAAATTAATAATACTGATAATCATAAGAAATAATATTTAATTCAATGAAAAAATTAATAATAATGATAGTCATATGAAATAATATTTATTTCAATGAAAAATTTAATAATAATGATAATCACATGAAATAATATTTAATTCAATAAAAAAATTAATAATAATGATAATCATATGAAATAATATTTAATTCAATGAAAAAATTAATAATAATGATAATCACATGAAATAATATTTAATTCAATAAAAAAATTAATAATAATGATAATCATATGAAATAATATTTTATTTAATAAAGAAAATTATTAATAATGATAATCATATAAAATAATATTTAATTCAATAACAAAATTAATAATAATGATAATCATATGAATAATATTTAATTTAATAAAAAAATAATAATAATGATAATCATATGAAATAATATTAAATTTAATAAAAAATTAATAATAATGATAATCATATGAAATAATATTTAATTTAATAAAAAATTAATAATAATGATAATCATATGAAATAATATTTCATTCAATAAAAAAATTAATAATAATGATAATCATATGAAATAATATTTAATTTAATAAAAAAAATTAATTATAATGATAATCATATGAAATAATATTTAATGAAAAAATAATAATAATAATGATAATCATATAAAATAATATTTAATTCAATAAAAAATTAATAATAATGATAATAATATTAAATAATATTTAATTCAATAAAAAAATTCATAATAATGATAATCATATGAAATAATATTTAATTCAATAAAAAAATTAATAATAATGATAATCATATGAAATAATATTTAATTCAATAAAAAATTAATAATAATGATAATTATATGAAATAATATTTAATTCAATAAAAACTCAATAATAATGATAATCATATGAAATAATATTTATTTCAATAAAAACTCAATAATGATAATCATATGAAATAATATTTAATTCAATAAAAACTCAATAATAATGATAATTATATGAAATAATATTTTATTCATTATAAAAACTCAATAATAATGATAATTATATGAAATAATATTTAATTCAATATAAAAAAACTCAATAATAATAATAATCATATGCAAACATTAGGTGTAACAATCCTCAAAACTTTCAACGGTAAAGGGAGAAACACTTTAAAGTGTGTAACAAGCTTGTGGTAAGGACGAATTCACTACAATGAAGTAATATTAAATTCAATAAAACCCAATAATAATGTTAATCATATAAAATAATATTTAATTCAATAAAAAACTCAATAATAATTATAATAATATGAAAACATTAGGTGTAACAACCCTCAAAACATTCAACGTCGTTAACAAGCTGGTTGTATGGACAAATTCACTACAATCAGCAGTGCTTGCCGCTCTGTCTACACAAACAATGGCCGACAATTAATGCACATTAAATATCGGCAAGATACAGAAACAAAGATTAACTTGTTTGACTTGTTGATCTAGTGTTACTCTTCATCAATTCTCTGTTCAGGTACCTCGTTATAATACATCATCCTATTCCAGTGCCTTTCTATTCTCTAAAAAATAGAAAAATAATTAACGTTCTAAATATAATACCATTTTTATAGATTTATTATCAAATGTGCTGATCTTACATGTGATTAAGTTTTAAGAAATATGTTAAACTTAATTAGAGATGAACAGATATTTTTCACCATTGGTTTGGAATAATAGGATTGACACTTTGAGAAATATACGAGAAGAAATAGAAAATGTAATTGTCCCAAGCAAAGAAAATATCAATCTATATGTGGTAGTTGTATTGTTATAAAATGTTTAGTTAAAAATCAAAATAATATAATTAGGTTAAATGTTTGTTATATGTTAATAATAATTTAAATATTTTGTCTTACTAATATTTAAATATAAAACATTAAGTATGCTAATAATATAAGCACAGTTAATTGAAGCCTAAGTTAAAATATTTCATCAGTTCATTAAGGCATGCGTTGTGAAACATAACCTCAATTTAATGTCCTGGTAAAGTTTGCTATACAAACAGTAAAGATGATATTTAATGACAATATGTTTCGTTGAATTAGCATATCTTTCAATATGGCACTTACCTATCCACTGCTAATTTTATTACTTAAAATCATCTCAGCACTATAAAAACGACATTCAAAATTGATTGCAGCAGATAAAATATTAAGTGTAAAAACCCTTAAACCTTTCAACAGTAAAGGGAGAAACAGAGATTTCTTAAAACTCCTTAAAAATAGGAAACAGAATAAACTTTCTAAGTATAAAACAATTAACTTTCTAAATATAAAACCATTTTTTAGAAATGTATTATTAAATGTGCTGATCTTACATGTGATTAAGTTTTAAAAAATATGTTAAGCTGAATTAGAGATGAACGGATATTTTCTTCATTGGTTTGGAATAATAGGATTTACACATTGAGAAATACACGAGAAGAAATAGAATATGTAATTGTCCCAAGCAAAGAAAATATCAATCTATATGTGGTAGTTGTATTGTTATAAAATGTTTAGTTAAAAATCAAAATAACATAATTAGGTTAAATGTTTGTTATATGTTAATAATAATTTAAATACTTTGTCTTACTAATATTTAAATATAAAACATTAAACTCGCTTATAAGTGAAACGTCTATGATTCCAAATAATTTTAACGTTCAGATGAATTAAGAATGAACAAATATTTTAAGATAAAACATTCCAATCCCAATTTTCACTATTTTCGTCTCAAACAATAGAAACCTTACAAGCATCAACAAAAAGAATGGTTGGATTTTGATGTTTGTCCGATTGATCAGGAGTATGTAGGTTGAGAGGATACAATATATTTCTATCAGGAGTAAGTACGTTGGTGCAGAGCATATACTTGAAACTTTTTTAGATGTCGAAGACAAATATGGTCTTGGTAGCTGCACGAAGCCATATTTGGCAACAATAAGCAATACATATGGTAATATTAGCTTTGTAAACGTATACGATACTCTTTTGTAATTTTCTAGCAAGGTTTAAGCTGGCTTTGTAGCATCCTTACTATGTTAATTGTGTATTAACAAATTATTAAATAACAATTTTGTTTTAACCAATAGTAAAAGATTAAATATTAACTTGCTGATGAGTTAAACACATGTAGTAACAACAATTTCTATGTTCAAATGAATTAGCGATAAACTTTATCTCTCAACTTCCAGCAACATAAAGATTAAATATTAACTTGATGATGAGTTAAACACATTTAGTAACAACACTTTCTATGTTCAAATGAATTAACGATAAACAGATATCCTTAAAAAATCTATAAATTTGAATAATATGCTTTAAATTTGATAAATATATACGGAAAATAAGAAATAACTAGTGAAAATTTTATGTACAGATTTTACTCTATGTTTTCCAACCTAATTAGTAATGTTTTTGGTAATAAATAAATCCCTTTTTAGTAAGTGTTGATAATGTTGAGTAATTTACATATTCCGTTATCAAGTATTCCTTATATACAGTATATGCATGTGCTTTAGGAAGACAGAAACAAACGTTTTCTGGTGAACCTATATTTCGTTCATTATAATAATGACAAATATTACATTAAGATTGTCTCACACGCACACTCACACACATAATCACACACATACTCGCACGTGCACATTTTCCTTAAAACAAAATACGTTTATAAAGTATATATTCAATAAACATTACAATTGCAAAGGTTTATTAAATTCATGTGTTTCATTGCATAAACCAATCAACTCATCAAACTTTTCATCAGTTTATCAAAGAAAATGTTCACTTTTTTCTTGGTTAAAAAGAAAATGTAATTTTAAAGCTCATTAGAAAGGTTTAAAAGATATAAACATCTAAAATTCAAATAAAAAAGTAAAGGAAACGTAATTTTAAAGCGAATGAAAAAGGTTTAACGAACAATAAAATATCGACTGGTTATAGATACAACATTAATACAAAAGAAAGACAAAAGTTTAGTTCGTATACAATGAGTTAAATAGGTTTATTGTACATATTTAAATCCATACTAAGCTTTCAGCATAAATAATTTATATTAATAATTTATACAAGGTGAAAATAATTAGCATGAAACATCATAAAGAAGATAAAAAATATACGAATAATAAAAATACGCTTAAAACGTGGTTGAAATAATTCGTTGAATGCTAGTAACAATTTGTTGAATTTCAAAAATAAAAAAAATTATTTTAATAAAAATTAAAATAACTGCTAAAATTCTGTAACATTCACAGATTTCGAGAGCCTTTTTGCATACAACTATGCATTATCAAATGTTAATTAAAACAAAATAATTGCGATAATCGATTATTAAAACTGATTAATGCATTCAAAAACGTTCGATGAAATAATTTGTTGAATGAAAAAAAAATAAATTGCGATAATCGATTATTAAAACTGTTTATATCATTTGTATAATAAAATATGGGAATGATAATAATGCATTCAAAAACGTTGGATGAAATAATTTGTTGAATAAAAAACTGTTGAATTTATTAATAAAAAGTAAAAAAATAAGAACCTTATTCTGTTGTATAAAATTCGCTATTATGAGTAATGTTACGAAAATACACAGTTTAATACAGATACAGGTTGTTGCACGGAGCCATATTTGGCGACAATGCAAAATACATATAGTAATCTTAGCTTTGTAGACTTTGTAAGAAATTGTCGATAGTTTTAATAAATTTACATATTCATATATACAGTATATGCATGTGCTTTAGGAAGGCAGAAACAAAAGGTTTCTGATGAACCTAAATATATTTATAACAATGGTAAATATTACATCAAAATTTTAATACACGCGCGCACATTTTCCTTAAAACATATTCGATTATAATTAAGGCAATCTTTAAATTGCAACAGTTTATTAAGTTCACTGAAAATAGTTTACACTTTCAGAGGATATGTTCCTTTATTAAACATTTTATTCACATTTATATTTTTAAATTACTGCGTCTTACATGTGTTTCATTGAATGGCATAAACCAAAGAAATCATCAGACTTTACATTAGTTCATCAAAGAAGAATATGTTCACTTTTTTTTCTTGTTTTGAAACGCAGTTTTACAGCGAATTAAAATGTTTTAAAAAGCGTAAAAATCGGAAACCCAGTAATAAACAATGATATTAAAATATTACATTTCATTTATTTTTTATTTGCAGATGTTCCTGCTTGAATGTTTTTAATGAATATTAAGGGAGTATGTTCCTCCTTAAACAGTATTCTTTGCACAATTATTTCCTTACGTGACTGACAAAGATTAAATGTATCCAGTTCATTGGAACGCTATAGAAAGTAACGAGTGTTTTGGATGGGTTCGATAATTCGTTTACTGAAACTAGAGAAACAGAGAAAAAAAGCGTATATGCATGCACACACCGCAAAACAAAAACAATGACAACAAAGAAAAAGTTTCTATTCAAAAAAGGATTTTATTTATTCAACAAAATGTTATTAAAAAAACAGCTGCACACAACTATTTATTAGAAATATATTTGTGAAGAGTTATTTTATCTGGATTGTTTAGCAAATAGTGATAAGAACATCACACATATTTAAATTTGTGAAATTTTTGTTTAATATTTTTATAAATCGTAAGACATCGAATTTAACATTTCAGAAAAATCTGTTAATTTAGAAAAGATGATATTTTAACCTTTACACTAAGATATATCTCTTATCACAAAAATGAAAAGTGATACACAATTAAAGTTTATTTAGTATAAAATCTAGCTTGCATCAACAACTCCAGATAAAACTGAAAAGGGCATGATAAAATGTCATTGTTTATAATTTATTAGTGATAATCTTGTTGCAGGAGTAATTTAATTTAAATATGAATATACAAGATAGGGGAAAGCCATATTCTTGTGAAGTGTGTGGATGTTCTTTTTCTCAAAAGTCACATTTAGTGGCACATACGAGAACTCACACTGGGTAAAAGCCACATTCTTGTGAAGTATGTGGATATTCGTTTTCTGTGAAATCATCGTTAGTGACACATATGAGAACACACACTGGCGAAAAGCCACATTCTTGTGAAGTATGTGGATATTCTTTTTCTCAAAAGTCAAACTTAGTTGTACATATGAGAACTCACACTGGGGAAAAGCCACATTCTTGTGATGTATGTGGATATTCTTTTTCTGTTAAATCAAATTTGGTGATACATATGAGAACTCACACTGGGGAAAAGCTACATTCCTGTGAAGTATGTGGACATTCGTGTTCTCGAAAATCAGACTTAGTTATACATATGAGAACTCACACTGGGGAAAAGCCATATTCTTGTGAAGTATGTGGATATTCTTGTTCTCAAAAATCAAAATTAGTTATACATATGAGAACTCACACTGGGGAAAAGCCACATTCTTGTAATGTATGTGGATATTCTTTTTCTGATAAATCAAATTTCGTGAGGCATATGAGAAATCACACTGTGAAAAAACTGGGAGAGAACTTGAATGCCTACTAGACACTGTTCCCGAGGGACTAAGATCTCTCTTACCGGAATTTGTCAGAACAACCTGGCATGAGGATACTTTTTCCATAGAAGTAAACCCTGACCAAATATTCAAAATCACACAGTATTCGTTGCCCAAATAAGCTCTCCTCGTTATGGCTAACCCATATTACCTTTTACGAGAAATGGTGCACCTTCTCCAAGTGATAATCCACCAGACTAGATAAATACTTGTACTGGAATCCAGTAAGACCAAGAGACTAAAATAAAAGATATATTACAACGTATGAAAATGGTTCATTGGAGAGAGAAAAATTATCTTCACAATTTCTTTAATAACTTAGTGTTTGAGAAATAAAGAACTTAAGTGGATCATTCGAATATCTATGCATCTCATATATTTCAAGTGTAAACCTTTAAGACCATTTATTTTTGAGAACTTCGACTGAAGTAAAATAAAACAGAAAAAATGAGAAATTCTTGTGAAGTGTGTGGATATTCTTTTTCTATAAAGTGAAAACTCACACTGTGAAGTGCGGGGATACTCATGTTTTTAAAATCAGACTTAGTGATACATAAAAGATGGAACAAGCCTGAAAGAACTGCGCTCATTATCGATGTCACAGTCCCAAATGATTTGGACCTTTATAGAGCTGAACGGAGAAGATAACAAAATATCTATATATAGTTCCTAACTGCTGTTTCCGACTGATAGTACAGGAGCCCTCACTCTTATGTAGAACTAAGAGCAGCTGCTCCATCAACAGTTGAATATTATCGGGATATTTGTAGGGATATGTCGCGCATGGAACGGGCCCCAACACTCATCCACAGTGGGATTTTCTGATGTCACAATCTTATAACCAAGGTGAAAGCTGATGTTCTTGTATTACATTTCTGATATTCTGCACAACCACTTGTCCAGCATTTCTCATTCGCCCTAACTAAAACCTTTAAATCAAATAAAATTAAATGACTGTTCAATCGAACATTACGTTTAAACCAGGACCAAACTCAAAGAAAGCCAACCTGCCTCCTCTCTTGAGGCTTGCATTCACGAATATCCACGGGCTTATAACTAACTTAGTGCACGAACACGTGACGCCAATATTTTTCACAGCTTTAGTTGGATAAACTGCTTCCAAAATTATCCTACACGATGTTCTTCTTTGTTTGAGATAAGGATCTGACGCATTTAACGGAGACCCTGCAGAGACTATCATGCTCTCGAGTCTTCCAACGTTTACAATCCTCTGGATTAAAAATCAATGTTGCAAATTCAGTGCCAGTTCTTCAAAAGTGCAAGCAATCCATGATTTCCCGTACCCACTTCATTGTGTCAAATTTGTGATTAGATTCGAGTTCACATCACCTGTCCAAACTCACAGACTCACTCCGTACATGTAAGAAGACCCTTTTCTCTCTCAGTCGAAACTCTAACATCTTTCCACAAAAATTCTCTGGTGAATTTCCCGACCTGACAGCTAAGCTGTTTCTTTCTACAGATGCTTTTGATGTAGCTGTTTGTGCCGTACTCAACCAGGCGGTAAATGGTCACAAACAAGACCACTGTCTTTCTTTTCTGTTAAGTTGATCAATACTCAGCGCAAATACAGCATATTTGTTCGAGAACTACTCGCCATGTACTTAGCAGTAAAGCATTTTTGTTTTATGTTGGAAGGGAGACAATTCACAATTTTCACCGATAATAAACCTCTGATCGCTTCTCTTAGATCTTCCACCTTTAGTAAACATACATCCAGAGACGCAATATTGTTCCGACATTCAATATTTACAAGAAAAAAAAACGAATGTAGCTGACACTTTTACCGCTTCTGTGACCGCAACAGTTTTGATGATATCACGACTGAACAGGAATGACATACTTTATGTCGAAATCAAACAAATCTGCTAACAAAGACTCCTAATCCTTTTTCAGAAGGCTAATCTGGTGCGATATGTCTGTTGCACACCAAGGACCCTACTTACCTCCTTCTTGCTGTAAGAAAGTATTTCAACACTTTTCCAACTTGACACACCCCAGCAACCATGCAACAGTCACAGCTCATGTTTTTGCTTAGCATGAATGTCAATATACGTGGATGAAGTGAGGCATGTATTTCATGTAAAGCTACAAAAGTTCATATAAACTCTCTGTACATGATGCACGTTTCTCTCAAGATCACCTGGACATTGTTGGACCACTGCCACCTTTTGATGGTCATCGCTACATGCTCACCTTGGTAGACTGTTTTACACGTTGGCCAGTAGGAATGTCTTTGTATGATACCACTGTTTCCACTGACAGATGTTTCCAGTTTACATCACAAATCTTCAGAGACCTTTGCCAATCCTTCAAACTTTCTCACATAGCAACAACCGCCTATCATCCATCTGCTAATGGGTTGCTAAAGAGCTTTCACCATCGACTTACAGCTGCATTAACAACTCAAATCAAACTGCATCGCTGGAGCAAACACGTGCCGCTCAGGCTCTTTTCCATTTTTCTTTCCTTTTTGTTCCAGCTATCGCGAGGGGTTATTAACGTGTTTTGTGTCTAGCTTGGACACTCAGACAAAAACAAGCTAAGCACAGTAGCACACACACACGTAAAATAAGATCACCAGGCAGAAAAAATTTGAAATCTTATTCTCCATTGAAAAAACATAAATTTGCAACAAAAATGTGAAAACTTATTTTACATTGAAAAAATATATAAATTTGCAACAAAAATTGGTATAAATATATTTTATAACAAGCAAAACATTTCTTCAGATGAAATAAGAAAAAGATTAATTAAATATTTTAATAAAGCAGTTATGACTGAAATAAAATTAAAATCCAGTCTTTAATATTAATCTTTATTTTTACAATTATAACTGATTTTTCTTATGTTTTGTAAAGATAGATCAAAAAATTTTGATGAGGAAAAATGACACTGAATGATTATGTAGCAGAGTGAAAAGCAATTTATTTTACTTTCAATCTTTGTATTCATGTTCTTTTTTGTAAATCAACGATCTGATTCCCATCTAGCATCAATGGAAATGAACCGCTCTTGTCTTGAGAAGGCTTCATATTTTGACAAGCTTCTGGGTTTGACCTTTAGTCATGATCTGAAATGGAACACGTATATCAAACCCATTGCCCAGCTCGCTGGAAAAATGGTTGAATCATTCTACCACTCCGGTAGATCTCCCACTCCTGATGCAATTCTCTATCTATATAAAAGCCAGGTACATCCAACGATGGAGTACTGTTGCCAAATCTATGCAGGAGCTGCTAGAAGCAGCTTATCCTGCCTTGACAGAGTTCAAAATAGACTTCGTAGCTTAGTGGGAGATGCCCTTTTCTCTTCCCTGCAACCTCTTTACCACAGAATAAACATTGCAAGACTGTCTCTGCTTTATCGTTATTTTCATGGCAAATGATCATGTGAGCTTCAATCTATGGTCCCACCTCACCAAACTTTCACGAAAAACACTCATCTAGCCAAAACCACTATCAATAATTTCCTACACTCTTTATCTGTGCCTAAACCTAAATGTGCATTTCATGAACAAAGATTCTTTCTTTTAAACTGCACGCCCGTGGAACTCTTTTCTGCTTGGCTGCTTTCTAGCTGACTACAATCTGATTGTCTTCAAGTCCAATGTAAACAAGTTTTTGTGAAGCCGTCCCCCTAAGTAATCCAATTTATAAAATTCCTACCATTTATGTTTACTACGTACACCCATTAGCCATTATCCTCAAGTGGCCTCAGGGCCTTGATAAGTGGTGATTCCTGTGTAAAAAATACTTTAATATTTCTGAATACAAAATATTCTAATAAAATATTTAATAACATAATCTGTTATTGTCTATTCAAATATTATTTTCATATTTGTAAACAAGTTAATTATGCACAAAGTAAGGGAAGACAATTCACAATTGATTTGTTTTATTTATTTATTATAAGAAAATAAAAGGGAAAATATATTTAACCACCACGTATTAATATTAAAGAAAACATTTTACTTTAAACATCTTGACATTAACATATGTAGACAGAATTCATTAATCATTATTTCAGTTATTAATATCTGACCTGAATCAGTTCCCTTGTTCTCATTTAAATTTTCATCTAAGAAAGGTGGTTCGACTGTACATATTAGTAGGCCATAGGACAGGTAAAAACATGCATTGTAATATACTGGTGTATATACTTATATAGATAACGTGCATACGTGTTCATGTAAGTTTATCTCTTTTATGTAGGTGAACTGGATTAGGTTTGCCAGAGTGTCGCATTGTTACTATATGCTTTTTATAAAGTCACGTGGCTGTGTAGTGGAACTGGATTAGGCTTCAAAGAATGTGGCATTGATCCTATATATATATATATATATATATATATATATATATATATATATATATATATATAGTATAATAATATAACGTCACATTGCTCTCCTGGTGTATACATTAAGCATTTTTTCAGTTATTATATCTGAAATAGTGCTTGAAGCGACCTTACTCATCTGTCTTGTTCTCATTTCAATGACCTGTAAGAAAGGTGCTCTCTAATGTGATATGTTCGACTGTACATATTAGTAGGCCATGGCACAGATAATAGCATGTGTTGTAGTATACTAGTTCATATATACACATGTAGTATACTGGTGTGTATATGCATATACATAACGTGCATATGTATGTGTCAGGTTGTATTGCGTCTATGTAGCCGTGTTCATGTAAATTTATCTATTAATGTATGTATAATGTTTTCTTTTCTACTTTGTTAGTATACAGCGTCTGTGGGTTTCTGTGTGCGGATGGATACACATATCAACACTGTTTAACAAGAACCGTATGCGAGACAGTTCTTTTAACATGACGAATAGACATCTTTGCATTGCATATCACACAAAAGGGAAACATACCTTATCCCATTGACCTTCGCTCTGTTGGTGGTTTTTACCTTACAAGAAATACATCTTCTGAACGAAACACTATAACACAAATATATATAATTATATAACTTTATTCAATGTCTGTGACTTTTCTTTCAGTTGCACCCAATTATAGTCTTTGTAATTATTTATTTACTAATATTATATTATTCTCTTTTTCTCTTTATTATGACAATATTCATTTAGAATTGTTGCATCAATCATAAGTCATTTCAAGTGTGTTCCATGTAATGCTATCTAGTTTGAAGTTCTCAGATAAATAAATGCAAATTTAGAATAAGACTATAAACATATTTTGCCAAAAATTATATATTTTACTAATTGTGTGATTTTCATATGCATCAATGAACTTGATGAAAAAATAAGAATATTCACAAATTGTTCTAAAATATGAATTTTCAAATGTTGAGTTTCATGTTTCATTAACTTTTCATTATTTATAAGAAAAAAGGCACACATTCTATAAGAATGTGGCTTTTTTATCTTCTAATTTTCTTATCACTTTGTTTTTGTTGGGACTGGAGCCTTCCACCAGATTCCAAACATTCTCAAGTTAGTTTAGTTAATCCAACTGAAAGATCTTTTAAAAATTCTAACCGTCCATTATTGTGCAATTGTTTGTATTTCTCTTTCGCTTGGTTCACCGAGTATATTTTCCAAATAGTTTTGGAAATTCTTTTTCAATAGCCTGGCTGTTCCTATAATGAGTGGAATGACAGATCTTTTGATTCCAGTTTCTGTTCATGTCGTACATAAGTCCTTGCTATTTTGTTATTTTCTTCCTCTCAGCTCTGTTCAGGCCAGCATCATTAGGGACGCTTACTTTAACTTGAGTTGCTACTTTCTCCCTCTTGTTCCATATCAATATGTCCGGCTTAATATCCCGTTTTCTATGTATGTAGATGTAGAAATTTCGTAGTCATAATGGATGGTGTATGACTTATTACCAACTGTTGTTTCTGATACATATTCCCAAGACTTGCTAATACATGGAATATTCAAGATCTTACAGTGGAGTTATTTACACACTACATTATGTAACATTGTATAATAGTCGTTCCCCAACAGGGCATTACAATTAGATGTCAAGAAGCTAACATTCTTTACTTCTGTGTGGCAGAATCAGCAATTGTTGTTATTGCTGAGTGAGTTCTCATGTGTCTCACATAATTTGTTTTTTAGAACAAGAATATCCACACACTTCACAAGTATGTGGCTTTTCCGTTTTTTTTTAATTTATTTTACTTTTGTTAGTGTGAGGAGTTAAAGGGCTTCTTCCTGGAGCTAACACTTGATTCTATTAGTTTTAAATTTATATCCGAGGGCTCTTTTACGAATAGACACTGTTCCCGTTATGACTGCTATATGTATTTCCCTTCAGCTTGGTTTTCCAGGGATTGCTTCTATTTCTGAAGATTCTTTTTTATTAGGCCAGTTTCTCACGTCAAAACGGGTATAATGTTTATTTCTTTCAGAGACCATGTCATTTTAAGATCATTTTTACGGTCCTGTAGTGTGAGTTCTAATATGTATAAATAACATTGATTTTTTTAAAGCAAGAATATGCACCCACTTCACAAGAATGTGTTTTCAGATCAATTTTAGGTGCTGATATTTTGTTATCTTCTCCCCTTCTGCTCTATTAAGGCCAAAGTCGTTTGGAACTGTGTGAGTTACTTATGTCTAACTATGTCTGAATTTTGAAAAAAAGAAGATGCACACACTTCGCAAGTATGTGTGTTTTCACCCAGTGTGAGTTATCTTATGGCTGACTAAACTTGATTTTTAGTAAAAGAAGATCCACACACTTCACAAGTATGTGGCTTTTCCCTGGTGTGAGTTCTCATATGTCTGACTAAGTCTGATTTTCGACAAAAAGAAGATTCACACACTTTGCAAGTATGTGGCTTTTCCCCAGTGTGAGTTTTCATATGGCTGACTAAGCTTGATTTTTGAGTAAAAGAAGATCCGCACACTTCACAAGAATGTGGCTTTTCCCCAGTATGAGTTCTCATATGTGTTACTAAAACATGTTTTTGAGTAAAAGAAGATCCACACACTTCACAGGTATGTGGTTTTTCCCCAGTGTGAGTTCTCATATGTCTGACCAACTCTGATTTTCGACAAAAAGATCCACACACTTCACAAATATGTGGCTTTTCCCCAGTGTGAGTTATCATATGGCTGACTAAGCTTGATTTTTGAGAAAAAGAAGATCCACACACTTCACAAGAATGTGACTTTTCCCCAGTGTGAGTTCTCATATGTGTGACTAAGACATTTTTTTGAGTAAAAGAAGATCCACAAACTTCACAAGTATGTGGCTTTTCCCCACTGTGAGTTCTGATATGTGATACTAAATCTGATTTTTCAGAACAAGAATATCCACACATTTCGCAAATATGTGGCTTTTCCCCAGTGTGAGTTCTAACATGTCTGACTAACCCTGATTTTTTAGAAAAAGAAGATCCACACGCTTCACAAGCATGTGGCTTTTCCCTAATGTGAATTTTCTTATAGCTGACTAAGCCTGATTTTCGACAAAAAGAAGATCCACACATTTCACAACTCTGTGGCTTTTCCACAGTGTAAGTTCTCATATGTGTTAATATATCTGAATTTTCAGAAGAAGAATATCCACAAACTTCGCAAATATGTGGTTTTTCCCCAGTGTGAGTTCTCTCATGTCTCACTAAGTTTGATTTTTTAGAAAAAGAAGATTCACACACTTTACAAGCATGTGGCTTTTTCCCAGTGTGAGTAAGATTATGGCTTACTAAGCCCGATTTTCGGGAAAAAGAAGCTCCACACACTTCACAGGTGTGTGGCTTTTCCCCAGTGTGAGTTCTATTATGTATAACTAAGTGTGATTTTTGAGAAAAAGAAGATCCACACACTTCGCAAATATGTGGTTTTTCCCCAGTGTGAGTTCTCATATGTATGACTAAGCCTGATTTTCGAGAAAAAGAAGATCCACACACGTCACAACTATGCGACTTTTTTCCAGTGTGAGTTCTCATATGTATGACTAAGTGTGATTTTTCAGAACAAGAATATTGACACACTTCACAAGTATGTGGCTTTTCCCCAGTGTTAGTGCTCATATGTCTTGCTAACTCTGATTTTTAAGAAAAAGAATATCCACACACTTCACAAGTATGTGACTTTTCTCCGGTGTGAGTTATCTTATGTCGGACTAAGCTTGATTTTTGAAAACAAGAATATCCACACACTTCACAACTATGTGGCTTTTCCCTAGTGTGAGTTATCTCATGTTAAACTAAGACTGGTTTACTTGAAAAAAAAGATTCACACACTTCACATATATGTGGTTTTTCCTCACCGTGAATTCTCATATGTTTCACTAAATTTGTTTTTTTTTGGAACAGGAATATCCACACACTACACACAAATGGCGCTTTTCCTTAGTGTGAGTTCTCATATGTATGACTAAGTATATATTTTGTAGAACAAGAATATCCACACACCTCACAAGTATATGGCTTTTCAGGAGTGTGAATTTTCATATATATTGTCTCTTAACACCACATACTTTTCTTTTTACAAAAATTTTCTTATCGCTATAAAACTACACTGCTGTAAAAATATAGTCTTAGTGCCAAAAAAATATAGTGCTGTAAAAATATTGTCTTAGTGCTATAAAACTAGTGTTGTAAAAATATTGTCTTCTTAAAGCTAGATACTTTTCTTTCTACAAAACTTTTCTTAGTTTAATAGTTTCGAGTGCTGTAAAAATATTGTATTCTTAAAGCCACATACTTTTCTTTCTACAAAATGTTTCTTAGTTTAATAGTTTCGAGTGCTGTAAAAATAGTGTTTTCTTAAAGCCACATATTTTTCTCACTACAAACTTTTTCTTAGTCTTATAGTTTAGAGTGCTGTAAAAATATTGTGTTCTTAAAGCCACATCCTTTTTCTCCTACAAATGTTTTATAAGTTTTATAGTTTCTGATGCTGTAAAAATATTGTCTTCTTAAAGAAGAACACACACTTTTCTTCAATTTGGTATTTGATGAGCTTTTGTCTCTATTCAGCAAAAATATATTACCTTTAAGATGTGTTATGTTTTCACGAATGTTTCACAAACTTCATTAAAAAGTATAATCTTGCAGCAGATGTCGGTGTACTCTTTCAAATGAAGTATTAATTGTGTATAGGATGATGCTTAGGAAAATGAGACTCCATTAAAATTGAATAATAGCGTCCAATCAGGAACATCTGCAAAATTAAATGAAATTCAATATTGTTAATATTTGTATTAAAATATTAGTAATATGTTTGTTTATTGTTATTAATATTATTACATTGCATTCAATATCTAGATTAATTTAATCTAAAAACATTATACGAGACACTTTACAAAAATAAACAGATATTTTATAACTTGACACATATGCACTCCATACAGGTGTTATTTTAAGATATAGTCCTGTTGAAATTATATCAAGCATTTTTTTCTGACGAGCATTTCAGTCCTACCTTGCCCGGGTATTTGGAGGTGTAAGTTAAGCCAAAAAAAGAAAGTAAATTTTTCTTAATTTTGACCCCTATTATGACCCCTTAATATTTATTGTTTTCGGCTCAAATAAAGTTATTAAGTTAGATCCATGTTAAAGGAACCTGTATTTAAAATTTTAAGTCTTTAGACCAAAAATTGGCGGAGTTTGGTAGAGTTCTCAAAGGTCAAATCGTTGAATTTTGCCCCTTAACAGCAAATTTCTGGCTGGAAAAGGATTACAAAGATTATCCCACATCTCAGTACTCTGTAAATCAAATTTCCAGTCTGTAGACAGAAAATTGACAGAGTTACTGCGTAGGGAAATGTACACAGACAGACACGTTCACTTTTATAGATACACAGATGTGAATCAAAATGAGAAGAAAAACATATATTACAATATGGATGGCAATGATTGATGAGAATGCAGTTGGGAGATTTGAAGTTCGTATCTGTCGTGGTTACAACCTGACGAAGGCCAGAGGAATAGTTGGCCGAAATGTTGTGAAACAACAACTAATAAAGATGAGAATAATAGTCCGCAATAAATAAATTAATATAAATAATACTCATCTCAATAATGAATTCCAATTAAAATAAAAAGAAGTGTGTAGCAAATTTGATACAATTGTAAAATTGATATAATTTTCCAAGGGTAAAAATTACATGTTTGGAATTTTACTAATCAATGTTTGACCTATGTTATTTCCTTTCATATATTCATTCATATCTGTTCCTTTTTACAGTATGTTTTATTGTGTAACGTCTATTAAACTATGTTATTTCCTTTCATATACTCATTCATATCTGTTTCTGTTTACAATATGTTTTATTGTGTAACGTCTATTAAACTATGTAATTTCCTTTCATATATTCATTCATATCTGTTCCTGTTTACAATGTTTTATTGTGTAACGTCTATGAAACTGTTAATTCCTTTCATATATTCATTCATATCTTCTCTTGTTTACAATATGTTTTATTGTGTAACGTCTATTAAACTATGTTATTTCCTATCATATATTCATTCATATCTGCTCCTGTTTACAATGTGTTTTACTGACTAACACAATGAACACCATTCCTAGCACATGCCATCCCCCTTAGCTGGACATTTTGAGGATGCTTGAGTGTCATATATGCCAGTGTAGTTGGATTGGGCTGAGTTTTTTTTCTGATAGGTTGAGGGTACCGGATTGAGTTTTTTGGCTGCTGTTTACAACTGATAGTACAGGTTCCCTAACTCTTTGGTAGCGTTTAGAGCGGATGCTCTATCAACAGTTGTATAATATTAGGATGATTCTAGTGCCATGTAGTGAATGGAAAGAAACCCTGCACTCATCTTTGCTAGGCTTAACTGATGCTACAATCCTTGTAGATGAGGAGTCAACTGATGGTCTACTTGGTATTCTGCACAACCACTTGTCTTGCCATAGGACTCAGACATACATAATCACGGGCTTGGAGTCTATATTCAAAACACACTCCTCCTGACAGGAGAAACGAAACTAGAATCAGATTACCATACTTGTATGTGATTCAGACTTAACATGCAATATTAGCTACTTGTATTTTCTCTACTGCTCTCCCTCGACCCAAGACTTTACCCTAATATACAAAGTCTCTGACAACATAGATACAGCATTCTCCCTTGATAATACGCACAAGTACATGTAGTTAGTGAATTCTGTGTCCACTACTGTAACTGGCTTAGATTCTTTCTTTTAACAGACGCAGCTGGTAGCACAACACATAGCTTCTCTATATCTCATTCCCTATCACAAACGCTTACATTTCCCACATGTTTCAAAGACCAGCAAGATCAACATGCCTCACTTCTAGATCTATTTCTGACCACCAATGATTATATAACAAATCCGCAAAACCCACTCTGGAATGCTGATCACGTTGTGATAATTATAGAAATAACCCCAAATTCTTGATGCAAAACTGAAGAGCCACTGTTAAAAACCAGGAGTTATTTCGAAAAAGGCTGACTAGGAAGCCACCAGGGATCTCATTATTGATGCCCCATCCGGAAATGTCTTTTTTCTTCCTGCTGAACAGTGCAAATGAGACACTGAATAGTTCAAAACTGCAATTGAATCACATGTTCCCCCACGGAAATTCTATGGCAAGCGCCACTCTCTCCAATGGTTCATATCTACTTGTGCAGCTGCCATTGCTCAATCTCAATATGTGTACCACAGATTAAACCGACAAAAGTCTAGTTTAAACAGGCAGAAGTTTATAGAAGCTAGAAGTAATTGTACGAAAGTAGTCCATCACCTTACAGTTGCTGAACTTCTGACCAACAATTAATATGGATTTAGGCAGGCCTGTTCCACAGCAGATATCCTGACTGTAATCTCAGGGAAAAGCGGCATCCCTCGATATATCTAAGTCTTTTGACAGGGTTTGTCACGATGGTCTTCTAAGGAAAATCAGATCATGTAGTATCACTAGAGGAATACATAATGCAATTACATCCTTTTTAAGTAAGAGAAAAGTCCAAGTTGCCCTCGATGGTCATACATCTAAACAATATGATATACATGCGGGAGTAACTAAGGAGTCTATCCTAGGACTTGCATTATTCCTGATATTCATAATTGACCTCCCTGATAGAATCATTTCTTAGATGGGAATATTTGCTAATGACACTACTATAACAGGCACGAGGGGAAAACAAATAAGCACATATCTAAGGGAATGGCAGAAACATTGGATAAAGACCTCCGATCTCTAGGTGAAATTGAATTTAAAAAAAATTATGTTGAATTATATAGAATAGTGATTCATATTCAAAAACCTAAAAAAAACATTTATTATTATTTTTTTAATCCATTAGTAAATATTTTTAAGGCGTAAAAGCCAAAATGAAGTCATTTTTTGCATTTGGTAGAGATTAGGTAAATTCCATTGGGTCACATTGTAAAGGCTCACAAATATTTTTTTTACATAAAATTACTGCTAATTGGTGATGACCAATAAATATGTGCTCATTCTATGTAAACTTTACAAAAGAATTTGATCAATGTTGTAAAATCTTAAATATTTTTTTACATAAAATTATGGCTAATTGGTGATGACCAATAAATATGTGCTCATTCTATGTAAACTTTACAAAAGAATTTGATCAATGTTGTAAAATCTTAAATATTTTTTTGACATAAAATTACTGCTAATTGGTGATGACCAATAAATATGTGCTCATTCTATGTAAACTTTACAAAAGAATTTGATCAATGTTGTAAAATCTTAAATATTTTTTTTACATAAAATTACTGCTAATTGGTGATGACCAATAAATATGTGCTCATTCTATGTAAACTTTACAAAAGAATTTGATCAATGTTGTAAAATCTTAAATATTTTTTCACATAAAATTACTGCTAATTGGTGATGACCAATAAATATGTGCTCATTCTATGTAAACTTTACAAAAGAATTTGATCAATGTTGTAAAATCTTAAATATTTTTTTTACATAAAATTACTGCTAATTGGTGATGACCAATAAATATGTGCTCATTCTATGTAAACTTTACAAAAGAATTTGATCAATGTTGTAAAATCTTAAATATTTTTTTTACATAAAATTACTGCTAATTGGTGATGACCAATAAATATGTGCTCATTCTATGTAAACTTTACAAAAGAATTTGATCAATGTTGTAAAATCTTAAATATTTTTTTTACATAAAATTACTGCTAATTGGTGATGACCAATAAATATGTGCTCATTCTATGTAAACTTTACAAAAGAATTTGATCAATGTTGTAAAATCTTAAATATTTTTTTACATAAAATTACTGCTAATTGGTGATGACCAATAAATATGTGCTCATTCTATGTAAACTTTACAAAAGAATTTGATCAATGTTGTAAAATCTGAAATATTTTTTTACATAAAATTACTGCTAATTGGTGATGACCAATAAATATGTGCTCATTCTATGTAAACTTTACAAAAGAATTTGATCAATGTTGTAAAATCTTAAATATTTTTTTTACATAAAATTACTGCTAATTGGTGATGACCGATAAATATGTGCTCATTCTATGTAAACTTTACAAAAGAATTTGATCAATGTTGTAAAATCTTAAATATTTTTTTACATAAAATTACGGCTAATTGGTGATGACCAATAAATATGTGCTCATTCTATGTAAACTTTACAAAAGAATTTGATCAATGTTGTAAAATCTTAAATATTTTTTTTTACATAAAATTACTGCTAATTGGTGATGACCAATAAATATGTGCTCATTCTATGTAAACTTTACAAAAGAAATTGATCAATGTTGTAAAATCTTAAATATTTTTTTACATAAAATTACTGCTAATTGGTGATGACAAATGAATATGTGCTCATTCTATGTAAACTTTACAAAAGAATTTGATCAATGTTGTAAAATCTTAAATATTTTTTTACATAAAATTACTGCTAATTGGTGATGACCAATATGTGCTCATTCTATGTAAACTTTACAAAAGATTTTGATCAATGTTGTAAAATCTTAAATATTTTTTTTACATAAAATTACTGCTAATTGGTGATGACCAATATGTGCTCATTCTATGTTAACTTTACAAAAGAATTTGATCAATGTTGTAAAATCTTAAATATTTTTTACATAAAATTACTGCTAATTGGGGATGACCAATAAATATGTGGTCATTCTATGTAAACTTTACAAAAGAATTTGATCAATGTTGTAAAATCTTAAATATTTTTTTTACATAAAATTACGGCTAATTGGTGATGACCAATAAATATGTGCTCATTCTATGTAAACTTTACAAAAGAATTTGATCAATGTTGTAAAATCTTAAATATTTTTTTTACATAAAATTACTGCTAATTGGTGATGACCAATAAATATGTGCTCATTCTATGTAAACTTTACAAAAGAATTTGATAAATGTTGTAAAATCTTAAATATTTTTTTACATAAAATTACTGCTAATTGGTGATGACCAATAAATATGTGCTCATTCTATGTAAACTTTACAAAAGAATTTGATAAATGTTGTAAAATCTTAAATATTTTTTTTACATAAAATTACTGCTAATTGGTGATGACCAATAAATATGTGCTCATTCTATGTAAACTTTACAAAAGAATTTGATAAATGTTGTAAAATCTTAAATATTTTTTTTACATAAAATTACGGCTAATTGGTGATGACCAATAAATATGTGCTCATTCTATGTAAACTTTACAAAAGAATTTGATCCATGTTGTAAAATCTTAAATATATTTTTTTTACATAAAATTACTGCTAATTGGTGATGACCAATAAATATGTGCTCATTCTATGTAAACTTTACAAAAGAATTTGATCAATGTTGTAAAATCTTAAATACTTTTTTTACATAAAATTACTGCTAATTGGTGATGACCAATATGTGCTCATTCTATGTTAACTTTACAAAAGAATTTGATCAATGTTGTAAAATCTTAAATATTTTTTACATAATTAATAATTATAATTAATGATGACCAATAAATATGTGGTCATTCTATGTAAACTTTACAAAAGACTTTGATCAATGTTGTAAAATCTTAAATATTTTTGTTGCATAAAATTACGGCTAATTGGTGATGACCAATAAATATGTGCTCATTCTATGTAAACTTTATAAAAGAATTTGATCAATGTTGTAAAATCTAAAATATTTTTTTACATAAAATTACTGCTAATTGGTGATGACCAATAAATATGTGCTCATTCTATGTAAACTTTACAAAAGAATTTGATCAATGTTGTAAAATCTTAAATATTTTTGTTGCATAAAATTACGGCTAATTGGTGATGACCAATAAATATGTGCTCATTCTATGTAAACTTTACAAAAGAATTTGATCAATGTTGTAAAATCTTAAATATTTTTTTTACATAAAATTACTGCTAATTTGCGATGACCAATAAATATGTGCTCATTCTATGTAAACTTTACAAAAGAATTTGATCAATGTTGTAAAATCTTAAATATTTTTTTACATAAAATTACTGCTAATTGGTGATGACCAATAAATATGTGCTCATTCTATGTAAACTTTACAAAAGAATTTGATCAATGTTGTAAAATCTTAAATATTTTTTTTTACATAAAATTACTGCTAATTGGTGATGACCAATAAATATGTGCTCATTCTATGTAAACTTTACAAAAGAATTTGATCAATGTTGTAAAATCTTAAATATTTTTTTACATAAAATTACTGCTAATTGGTGATGACCAATAAATATGTGCTTATTCTATGTAGACTTTACAAAAGAATTTGATCAATGTTGTAAAATCTTAAATATTTTTTTTACATAAAATTACTGCTAATTGGTGATGACCAATAAATATGTGCTCATTCTATGTAAACTTTACAAAAGAATTTGATCAATTTTGTAAAATCTTAAATATTGGATAAAACATAATTTGAAAGCCGATTTATCAGAATTTTTGTCGGTTTCCGACTACTTGTTAATCGTATTTGAAAGATTAGAAACTAAAGTTAATTTTCGAAAGAAAAAAAACTATTTGTACACGTGAAAAAAAAAGTTATGAAAGTGTTTTCACGGCAAGCTAACTAATTCAGCTAAATTTTGAAGTTAAAGAAATTCATTGTAAAAATCGTTTAAAAGATTAATATTAGTTTTCTGTTTCTATTTCAAAGATAATTAGTAAAGTCCTAAGATATTGAATTAAATAAAAAAAACACCTTGTTTATACAAAACAGAGCTTAATTAGCCCTAAAAAATCAAGTAATTATGTCATTCGGCAAAACGCAACCGATAACAGGTTGTAAACATGATTATACGGAAGGCCTAAATTTCAGCGAATCAAAACGCTGTTTAAAAATGAAGTCATGATAGTAAAATGAGGTGGGGGGGGGGTCAGATTTCCTCTTCTTTTTTCCTCCAGACGGTCATTCAAACATCACAATTCTGAACGTTGGTATCAATTTTTATCATAAGTTTCAATATTGTTCAATATTATATGAAACAAAATTATGTGATTATATAAAAATTATGTGACGCCGAAAGTTTCACATTCTTGCGAGTGAGGAAATTATTAAAATCTTGCATATAAAAGTTATGCGAAATCTGTAATTTAAAGAAAGTAGAAATATTTTTGCTATTATAATTTTTTTTAGTGTGTGTGAAGATATTAAATGAACAATGCTTAATTCAATGATAATATCGGTAGTTCGAGAAATTCATTTTCGTTCGATTTATATTGAATTTATTAATATGGACTTGAGGGCTTTTTTCGTAATGTTACTGTAAAAATTATTTTATTTTTTATTGTTTTATTGCTTATTTTTACAAATTACGATGCTTTATTTATATTAAAAAAAAAACAATACAAACAATAATTATTTATATAAAAAAAAATTCTCGCGTTATTGATTTACTACTGAAAACTATAATTTAGTGAAGGTTTTTTTGTTTAAACAAAATAATAAATTTCCACTAAGACTTAAATAAAAATAATTGGTTCATTATATTCCTCGATCATTATTTGATAAATACTGAACATTTCATTAAAATTGGTTTATTTCCTGATTTTTGGTGATTTTTTAAGTAAAGCGAGGGGTTATTTGAGCATCGGCATTCATTTTGCCCGTACCTTACATAATAATTCAAAAGGAATTATCCGGCAATATAATAGGTAAGTGTATAAATAAATATATACATATTTTTTTTTAAATCTTAAAACAATGAAATCAAAAAAGTAATTTTTTTTTATCAGTTTTTTATAATTCATCAGATTTCGAATTTAATTATTATTTTCTCGGAAATCACACAAGTTTTAATTTTAATGTTTAAGATAATATTAAAAGTTAAATATTAAATCTTTTTAGTGTAAAAAAAAAAGATACAAACTTACCTTTCTTTCTAGGAATTCAATACGACAAAAACATCGGGATAAATTCGTATTTCTTTTGTGTTCAAAACAAAAAAAATTGTTCTGCTTGTTAGGATTTCTTTCGTAAATTGATATAACGTTTGTTTTGTGTGTCCAATCCATTAAGAAATAAAATATATGAAAATATAAAAGAATCAAAATTAAAAGATGAAAAATACGATTTAAACGTGAAATTATTTAAAGAAAAAATCAACTGCAAAAGAACAATCAATTTAAGGTCATCGTAATACGGTAAAATTATAATTTCGTTCCTTCTGTAAAAATGTCCGTTCATTAGTTGGATTTTTTTTATTTAACGTTCTTTTCTTATTTCTATGAAGATATAAAAATAAGATTTCCTTTTTAAAGATTGAACATTTTATTATTATTTGCATTAATCGAACTACTGTTTACATCCAAGACGAGAACAGTAATCCGAATAATCTAAATAATCCTCATATGAAAATGCGAAACTGAATATTTCACTTAAGCAACTCAAATAAAAGGAAGGAATTGAACAAATGATCAAAATAGACTTGGATTTAAAAAAAGAAGCTATAACTACATGATTACATTGTGAAATTTGAAACTTATTGTTATAAAAAAAAGCAAAATATAACTACATGATTACATTATGAAATTTGAAACTTATTGTTATAAAAAAAAGCAAACTATAACTACATGATTACATTATGAAATTTGAAACTTATTGTTATAAAAAAAAAAGCAAACTATAACTACATGATTACATTATGAAATTTGAAACTTATTGTTATAAAAAAAAGCAAAATATAACTACATGAATACATTATGAAATTTGAAACTTATTGTTATCAAAAACAAAGCAAACTATAACTACATGATTACATTATGAAATTTGAAACTTATTGTTATCAAAAAACAAACTATAACTACATGATTACATTATGAAATTTGAAACTTATTGTTATCAAAAAAAAGCAAACTATAACTACATGATTACATTATGAAATTTGAAACTTATTGTTATCAAAAAAAAAAGGCAAAATATTATTATGGACCATCTTCTTCCAATTACGGGGTTCCTTTTGATTTTACTTGTACAAATGGAAATTCTTTTAACTTTCTTGAAGTTTTACATTTGGATTTTACCGTCACTGGATTTTTTTATCTTCCACCAGACTATCCATTAATGTGTAATCACCTTTTTCATTATCATATTCCCTCTGCTTAACTTATTTTGTTTTCAAGTAAGACTTATTTGTTGTTTCATCAAATACTTCTGCATGCAAATTCCGATCCTGCATTTTGCTAATTCCTACCCTCTGATGAGAAGGAGAGTATCATATATACCAGCGAAAAAAAAAACAGATGACGTGACTCCCATCATTAACGTTTATGATGGGGGTCACGTCATCTGTTATTTTTTCGCTGGTATATTTTAAATAGAATAGAATTTCATTGCATGGGTCCGAGCCCTGATGCGGTAAGTGCCACGGCCTAATATCATCGCCATTGATTATATATATATTTCGGTGTGACCTACTTACCTGTGACCGTGACCCAGTTTGTTGACCTAGTTTTAAACTTTTCTCTTGTCACTGACGCTGATTCGCTGACAACCAGTTATAAAACTTTAACGATCGCAGGTCTGATGGTCGATCTGAAATAGAATATCAAACATGCTAAGAAATATTGAACCATGCTATTAATACCATATCATTCCAAGATTCAATAATAATATAACGATTTGAGTTTAGTTTATATATATAGTTTATTTAATTATAACATCATTGTCAGTGGTGTGAAAGAAATATACAAGTACATGCAAATCATTGATTCAGTGACATCGACGAGAAAGTTTTTAGTCGGAGTCGCTGAGCGTCTCCTCACACTCGAGGAAGAGTTGGGTTGTCTGCCCTTTACCGTGTATTTGTCGTTTTTGGATTTCGATGTAGTAATTTATGTTTTTGTTTTTTTTACAGGCCTGACGAAGTCTTCATCATCGTTTGGCTCCTCCGTTTCGGAGTCGCTTATGGTAATTATTCCGGATAACGGCGTGTCGCTTTCCTCGTCGTCCTCGATTAATGCTGGACCGCTTGGACTCTGCTGTGGTGTTCTACGTGGGAAGAGGTGCGCCCTGCACCAGTGTGTTCGACAGTATTGGGTCGGCAATGTCGGATCAATTTCACATTCGTTTGCCATCCAGTCTTCAACGTCGGAGTCGTCCGGGATTGTATTGCTGTCATCGGTCTGTGTCGCTGTAAGGTCCTTGAATAGTTGTTTTCGCGCCTTGCAGTAGCTCGCCTGTTTGTTCGGCGATAGACTTTCGACTGCTTGCACCGTAAATCATGTTGACGTTGCTAGTTCCTGGACCTCTTCCTCCTCCTGAAATCGGTAACTCTGGTTTGTGTAGTCCATCACGTGTTGGCGCCAGATGGTAAGCCACATTGTGAGATTAAGTTCCCATACGCCCCATCCCTTCAGTTGTGGCATGACCCTTTTCGTCTCGTAGATGAACATTCTGTTGTTCATGGCCGGTCTTTCCTGTGGAACGTGTTGCCATGGGTCGTCATTTGAAGTGTATAAGCTGGGCATACGTTCTAGGTAGCGTTCTGCCTGGTGCTTCACGTTGACGGCTGTTGTTGTTCCCTCCAATATGCACTTGCCCTCCTCCACATTCTGTGGTGTGAACCACATTTCGTCCATGTATATGATCGTCTTGTCAACACACGAACCGAAGGTAAGTTGTCAGAAGTCTGACAACGCATCCTTCCACAGTTCATTAGTCTGTTTCGGACGGAGCGCAGGACATATGATTTACCGGAGTTGCTGGGGCCTGTGATATGAAATCCGTTCTTTTTCGCGCGTATCATATGACACACCTCAAACAGGTTTCTGCCAAACTCCACCGGATCGAAATTGTGGAATTCTGCCCACGCGTCATAGATATTTAGCGATTTTTATATCGACCAGTATCTGTTGCTATCCAAGGTAAATAAGTCTTTCTTCTGGCGTATTTGTTCGAATATTGGAGTGACCTTCGTTTGGATCTGTAGGTCGCTCGCCGCGGCCTGCATGATCGGCTGGATATTTTGCGTATTCGTGAAGATATGGTCCCACGTCTCCCGAAGTTTTTTGTTTGTTGATTGTTTGCAGAATAGCATGACCTTTGCCATGTCTGTGTTGTTGCACCGGCGCATGATGTCTAATATGAATTTGTACTTTTGACCTCGCAGTGTAGACTTGCCGGTGATGCTCGAGTCAATAGTAGTCTCCTTCATCTTCTGCAGTGGTTTGTTGCTTATCTGTTTGTAGAAGGCTAGTTGCCCCGCTGTTTCCAGGTGGCCTGCTGCTGCGATCACTGTTCGTTTATCCGGGTCGACTGCAAGATAGCTACATAACCCGTAAGGGTTATGCACCTTTTGTCAGGACATTTGGTATGGGTTGATTCTTCTTTCTGCTTGCAGTTTTTTCATCTGCACGTACGAATGTTCGCACGTTGGGTGGTGTGGATGCCAAGTGATCATATGAAAGTGATCAATATCTGAGCAGTGCTTCAGCGTGCTGGGTCCCGCTATGTGATAAACGATTATGTACGCACGTTGGTCGAGCACTCTGCTAAAGTAGTTGTGTAACTGGTTCTCTGCTTTCAGGCTGATCACGTCCTTGTA
>NC_136527.1:158380646-158400646 GCF_053919585.1 Euprymna scolopes | reverse complement strand
TTTGCACAGCATACACCTCCAAACACCCGAGCAACGCCGGGCACCCCTGCTAGTAATATATAAATTTGCAACAAAAATTGTTATAAATATATTATATAACAAGGAAAAATTTCTTCAGATGAAATTAGAAAAGATTCATTAAATATTTTAAAAAGCGGTAATGGTCGAAATAAAATTAAAATCAAGTGTTGAATATTAATCTTTATTTTATTTTTACAATTTTTAATGATTTTGTTATGTGTTGTAAAAATAGATGAAAACATTTTTTGATGAGAAAAAATGACACTTAATATTTATCACTATATATGTATAAAAGCCAAGTACGTCCAAGGATGGAGTACTGCTGCCACATTTGGGCAAAAACAGCCTATCCTGCCTTGACAGACTACAAAATAGACTTCGTAGTTTATTGGGGGATGCCCTTTTCTCTTCACTGCAACCTCTCTCCCACAGAAGAGACGTTGCGAGCCTGTCTTTGTTTTATCGTTATTTCCATGGCAAGTGCTCGTCTGAGCTCCAATCCCTCGCCCCCCTAGCCAATCTTTCACGAGAAACACCCGTTTGGCTGAAACTACTGTCAATAATTTTCTCCACTCTTTATCTGTGCCTAAATCCAAACGTAGATTCCATGAGCAAAGTTTCTTTCTTAGAACTACACGCCAGTGGATCTCTCTGCCACTTACCTGTTTCCCACCTCACTACAACTTGGACGTCTTCAAATCCAACATAAACAAATTTCTGACAAACCGCCCCCTTAAGTAAGACACTCTATCAAATCTCCAATACTAATGATTACTACAGTATTATCTCATTGACCACTGTACACGCAATAACCCTTATCCCTGAGTGGCCTTCGGGCCTTGATAAGTGGTGACCCCCCCTGTAAAAAATGTGGCAGAGTGAAAAGCAATTTATTTTACTTTCAATCTTTTTATTCATGTTCTTTTGTTAAATCAACGATCTGATGCCTATCTGGCATCAATTGAAATGAACCGCTCTCGTTTTGGGGAGGCTTCATGTTTTGACAAGCTTCTGTGTTTGCCCTTTACTCCTGATCTGTAATTGAACGCATATATCAAATCCATTGCCAAGGTCGTGGGAAAAATTGGGATCCTTCTACCGCTCCAGTAGATCTCTCATTTCTGCTGCAATTCTCTACCTATATAAAAGCCAGGTATATCATATGATGGAATGCTGTTGCCACATCTCGGCAGGAGCTGCTAGAAGCAGCTTCTCATGCCTTGACAGAGTTCTAAATAGACCTCGTAGCTTCGTAGATGCCCTTTTCTTCTTCCCTGCAACCTCTTTCCCCACAGAAGAGACGTTACGAGCCTGTCTCTGCTTAATGGTTATTTCATTTGAGCTTCAATCTATGTTCCCCCTTCGCCAAAGTTTCACGAAAACCACTCGTCTAGCCAAAACAACTGTCAATAATTTCACAGTGTCTATATTTATCTGTGCCTAAAACAAACTTCTTTCATAAAACTCTGACTACAATCTGATTGTCTTCAAGTTCAACATAAACAAGTTCTTGATGAACTGTCCCCTTAAGTAATCCAATTTACAAAATTCCTACTACTTATGTTCACTTCGCTATAATCATAGTGAATAATGTATACCTATTAACCCTTATCCTCGAGTGACCTCTGCGCCTTGATAAGTGGTGAGTCATGTGTAAAAAATACTTTAATACAGGGTGACAAAATAAAACGGGTCCCAACTCTAATTGGCCTTTTTTCATCCGTTGACTGTAAAATGCTCAGAAAAACAATTGAATGTCCTCTATTTTGGGGGGGGCCATTCTGTATTTCTCAATAAAGTATATTCCAATAAAATCTTTAATAACATAACATGTTATTGTCTATTCCAATATTTTTTTCATATTTGTAAACAAGTTAATCATGCAAAAAGGCAGGGGAGACAATTTACAATTGATTTGTTTTTTGTGTATTATATTGAAATAAAAGGGAAAATATATTTAACCACCACCTATTAATATTAAGTAAAGAAAACATTTTACTTTGAACATCTTGACATTAACATATGTAGATAGAATTAATTAACGATTTTTTCCGTTATTAATGTCTGAAATAATGCTTGAAGCGACCTGAAGCACTTCCCTTGTTCTCATTTCAATTTTCATCTAAGAAAGGTGATCTCTAATGTGACAAGTTCGACTGTACATATTAGTAGGCCATGGGACAGGTAAGAGCATTCGTTGTAGTATACTGGTGTGTATATACATATACGTAACGTGCATATGTATGTGTCACGTTGTATTGCGTCTATGTAACCGTGTTCATGTAAATTTATCTATTAATTTATGTATATTGTTTTCTTTTCTGTTTTGTTAGAATAAAGCATTTGAGGTTTTCCGTGTGTGGGAGGATACACACATCAACATTGTTTACAACCGGAACAAATACCGTTCTTTTAACATGACGAATAGACATCTTTGCATTGCACATCACACAAAAGGGAAACATACATTATCTCATTCACCTTCGCTCTCTTAGTGGTTTTTACCTTACAAGAAATACATCTTCTTCTGAACGAAAAACTATAACACAAATATATATGATTATAGATGTTTGCCACAGTGTCATTTGTTTTGTAATAAAAGACCATATGTTCTCATGGACATTATACAGCTCCAGACACCACATTATCCAGGAATGAGGCACACTGTCAAATGTTTTTTGTAGTCAATCCAGGCCATTGACAGGTTTCTTTGTCGCTTCCTACAGTCTTCCAGAATTGTTTTGTTCAAAAGAAGTTGATATTTTGTCCCAGGCTTGTTTTTCGTGCATCCTTTCTGCTCCTTCTCAAGGTATTCACCAGCAGTCAAATGCTGATAAATTGCATCGGTTATTATTCCAGTAAGCCATTTGTATGTGATTGAAAGGCAGCAGATAGGTCGGTATTTATTTGGCAAATGTGTTTCCTGGCTCTTGAGTAGAAGAGTCCTTTTACCAATAGTGAGCCATTCTGGTGGTTTTTCTTTGCCACCAATAATTCGGTTGAATACTAGAGCATAGTGTTGGTGTAGTGCCGTCAGCTTTTTCAGCCAGAAATTTGAAATGTTATCAATTCCTGGGCTTTTGAAGTTGCTGTAGTGGATTATCTTTTTATTTAAAGCTGCTTTCGTAATTTCCAACGCTGGCATTTTTTCCTTGCCCTTGACTGATTATTTTATTGTGCCTATCCACTCCCTCTCCCGATGTTGTTTTGGGTCCTCATACAATGGCCTCCAGAATTTATCGATCTGCTCTTGTGTTGGTGGTGATGTTACTTTGATATTATCTCTGATGAGATTTCGGTACACTATCCTTGGGTTTCTGTCAAACAACCTGTTTATGGACCGGGACTCAATTTTTTGTTGCTTATTTTATATTTGTGCAGGTAAGCCCTTCACTTTTGCCTGATTATTTGCTATATGGGCTCTTAGCTGGTTCGTGGTTTAAAGGGAGTATCGAGATTTTAAAGTTCTCACCTTTTTCTTTAAGTTTTGTCCGGGATTTTCGCTCCGCAGAAAAGAAGATATCTGGGATATCTCTTTTCTAAGACCATTTGTCCTTTTTTGGAGTTTGGTTTTCCAGACTGGTTCATTTGGTTTAGGCCTCCTGTGTGCCACTTTTTCCTTTCTGATGTTTGGGGAAGGAGTTTTGTTTGGATAAACCATGCGGCCCCATATGTTGCATGGTTAATTTCTGTTAGAAAGGGTACTGTTCACTTTTACAGCAAGATTTTTAAAGGCCTTGGTCATCTTTATTTGGACCAGTCTGGGTCGGTCTTGCAGTGTGAGTTCTCATATGTGTCACTAAATGTGATGTTTGAGAAGAAGAATATCCACAAACTTCACAAGAATATGGCTTTTCTCCTGTGTGAATTCTCATATGTCTCACTAATTTTGATTTTTGAGAAGAAGAATAACCACAGATTTTACAAGAATGTGGCTTTTCCCCAGTGTGAGTTCGCATATGTATAACTAAGTTTGATTTTTGAGAACAAGAGTATTCACACACTTCACAAGAATGTGGCTTTTCCCCGGTGTGAGTTCTCATATGCATAACCAAGCTAGATTTATCAGTAAAAGAATATGCACAGACTTTACAAGAATGTGGCTTTTCCCCACTGTGAATTCTCGTATGTATCAGTAATTGTGATTTTTGAGAACAAGAATATCCACAGACTTCACAAGAATGTGGCTTTTTCCCAGAGTGATTTCTCATATGTGTGACTAATGTTGATTTTTGAGAACAAGAATATCCACACACTTCACAAGAATGTGGTTTTTCCCCAGTGTGAGTTCTCATATGATGTATTAAATCCCATTTTTTAGAAAAAGAATATCCACATACTTCACAAGAATGTGGCTTTTCCCCCGTGTGAGTTCTCATATGTGTAACTAAATGTGATTTCATAGAACAAGAATATCCACACACTTCACAAGAATGTGGCTTCTCCCCCGTGTGAGTTCTCATATGGTGTAGTAAATCCGATTTTTGAGAACAAGAATATCCACACACTTCACAAGAATGTGGCTTTTCTCCAGTGTGAGTTCTCATATGCATCACTAATTGTGATTTTTGAGAACAAGAATATCCACACACATCACAAGAATGTGGCTTTTCCCCAGTGTGAGTTCTCATATGCATCACTAATTGTGATTTTTGAGAACAAGAATATCCACACACTTCACAAGTATGTGGCTTTTCCCCAGTGTGAGTTCTCATATGTATCACTAAATTTGATTTTTGAGAACAAGAAAACCACACACTTCACAAGAATATGGCTTTTCCCCAGTGTGAGTTCTCACATGTATTAATAACTTTGATTTTTTAGAACAAGAATATCCACACATTTCGCAGGAATGTGGCTTTTCTCCAGTGTGAGTTCTCATATGCTTCAGTAAATATGATTGTTTAAAACAAGAAAAACTACACATTTCACAAGAATATGGCTTTTCCCTTACGTGTATATTCATATTTAAAGTAAATTGCTCTTGGTGTAAGATTATCACTACCAAGTTATAAACAATATAACATTTTATCCTGACTTTCTCAGTTTTCATCTGGGGTTGTTGATGCAAGTTAAATTATATGCTAAAATATTTTCAATTGTGTATTCCTTTTCATTTGTTTGATAAATGATATTTTGTAGTATAAAAGTTAAAATATTTTCTTTTGTAAATTAGCAGATTTATAAAAAAAAACATTAAACAAAAATTTCAAAATTTTAAATATGTGTGATGTTCTTACCGCCATTTGCTAAACAATCCAGACAAAATAACTCTTCACACATATGTCAAATAAAATTGTGTTCAGACGTTTTTGTTGTTAGCCACGTAAGGAAATAATTGTGTATAGAATACTGTTTAAGAAGGATGGTCCCTTAATATTCATTAAAAACATTCAAACAGGAACATCTGCAAATAAAAAATAAATGAAATTTAATATTTTAATATCATTGTTTATTTTAATCGTGCCAACAAAACAAGCAACATAACTTTATAAAATATTTAAAAATTGCAGAAATAAACACTTAATTCACATTCATATTGTTTAAATGTTTAATACTATTCATAGTATTCTTAATATATATTTTTCTAATAGATAAAGTAAAATAAACAATAATATAGTAATAATTTGTAGGAACAATACGCATACAACTACCATAGTTTCTACTGATAATAATAAAAATATATCGCTAAAAATGGAAATATAATAAGTTTATAATACAGGAAAGTGAATTTAAATACTCAGTAAATAAAAGTTAATAATACAAATCAATATATAATGTAGTTTATTAGCCATAAAAAATAATATGGTCTTTTAAAATAGCTTTCGTTTTAAGTCAGATGTATGGAAATATAGCCGCTTATTTATGTGTTTGATATTAAACTGCATATTTTCCTAATATTATATATTTGTTAAAACTAGTAATAGCGACTTTAATGCAACAGAATTAGGTTCTTATTTTTAATAATAAATCTCTAAAAATTGTATTATATTCAGAAAGTTAATTCTTTTTTTTCTATTTTTAAGGAATATAGTTTTTAGAGATTTTATAGTGAATTGTTATAGGCAATTAAAGCAGACGAAATCGAACTCCACAAGTCTACAGCTTTGAATAGAAATGTACTGGAATATGATGATGTATTATAACGAGGTACCTGAACAGAGAATTGATGAAGAGCAACTGGAATATGATGATGTATTATAACGAGGTACCTGAACAGAGAATTGATGAAGAACAACATTAATCAGTAAAACGAGCAAAAACTCTTTGTTTCTGTCTTCTTGCCAATAATTAATGTGCATAAGTTGTAAGCTGTAATTTGTGTAGACAGATCGGCAGGCACTGCTGAGTGTGTTAAAATTGTATTTACAATAATCTTTTTAACGACTTTAAATGGTTATTCTTAACGACGGTTCTGAGGGTTGGTACACCTAATGCTTTATCTGCTTTATTAATTTTGCATATCATTTATATTTTATGCATTTAACTTGATAAACAATATTATCAATATGGCATGTCGTTTATATTTTATGCATTTAACATGATAAACAATATTATCAATATTGCATGTCGTTTATATTTTATGCATTTTACATGATAAACAATATTATCAATATTGCATGTCGTTTATATTTTATGCATTTAACATGATAAACAATATTATCAATTTTGCATGTCGTTTATATTTTATGCATTTAACATGATAAACAATATTATGGTTACAATTTATTGTGGCAGCGAGAGGGGGGTTGTATCGGTTTCAGTTTTCTTACGTTTATTGAGGGAGAATAAGAGCCAAGTGTCGTTCACTGTTCTATAATTTCACGTAAAAATTTAATAAACAAAAGATACTGAAAAATATGCTTATTGGCGTTCAGAAACAACACGAATTGCAACTGAAACATAATGAGATACTATGGATTATGGGCCATATCAGCAGAGGCATTCCTTTTGACTTGTGATGTAATATGTCTGTTTACATCACATTTAAGTTTTGCATGTTTATATAAGCAGGAAAACAGGAAACAGGGAGAGAATTAAAAATGTTTTCATGAACTTCTTTCTTTCATTGTTAAGTCACAATTGAAACGGAGAGACAAAAAACCTCATATATGCCTACAGTTTTGAATAGAAATATACTGGAATATAATGATGCATTAAAACGAGGTACCTGAACAGTGAATTGATGAAGAGCAACACTAGATCAACAAGTAAAACAAGTTAATATTTGTTTCTGTAGCTTGCCGATATTTAATGTGCATTAATTGTCGGCTGTGATTTGTGTAGACAGAGCGGCACGCACTGCTGACTGTAGTGACTATGTCCTTACAACCAGTTTGTTAACTACTATAAAGGGTGGCTCCCTTTACCATCGAGTGTTTGGAGGGTTTTTACACCTTATGCTTTATCAGTTTCAATCAATTTTGCATATCGATTATATGTGTTTACATATTATTAATAAGAAAATTAGCAGATAATAAGTAACTAATTCAATGAACCCTATATTGCTCTTTATTATCCTATTTACTGTTTATAGAAAACTTTATCCTTTGCCATTAAATTGAGGTTATCTAAATAAGAACTGCCTGATTTTAAACTTGAATCACAAATTTTAATAATTTTTAAAAAGTTATGTTTTACAGAATAATAAAAAAAAAATGTGCAAATTGCAAAGAATTTATAAACTGATATTTTGTTATATATTACGAACCATATGTCGGTTGCAATAAAATTAGTTATTGTGCAGATTGGCGAAACTTTGTTTTTATTTTTCAGCTACCACTATCTATCTAGCATGTGGTTCAGACCATGGTTATGAGTTTTTAAGAGTACTTTTACAGAATAATAAAATAATGTGCAAATTGACAACAAGTTACAAATTAATATAATGTAACATACAAAATACCAGACGTCGTTGACGATAAAGTTAACTAATGTGCAGATTGACAAAGTTTAGTTCTCATTTTTAGCTGCCAATATCCATTTTGCATGTGATTTATGATGTTGACACCAGATGGTATGACGTCATAAAATATATTGGCAGCAAGTCCTTATTCAAGCACGTCTGATTGAACACAACAGAATAATTCTTGTTTCCAATTTTTTTTTATATCATTTCAATCTGGCAATAACGATGATCAAATGAACCGATAGAAATCACTTGAGACAAATATGGCCGAACAATAATATTTGGTCGCCATAATATATAGCATGACAGCTGAAATAAAAAAGACCGCTTCTTGGCGAATTGAAAAGATATCTAAAAGAACTCGGAAAAAATATATATTGTAAGGAGTAAAAACTCACCTGACAAGTTGATTGCCCCATAACATGTTTAGGTGTTTTATCAATATTAATCTTGACATAATAATCAGACAATATATATATATATATATATATATATATATATATATATATATATATTGTCTGATTATTATGTAAAGATTAATATTGATAAAACACCTAAACATGTTATGGGGCAATCAACTTGTCAGGTGAGTTGTATATATATATATATATATATATATATATATATATATATATATATATTGTGTTGTTGTACTTCATTGTTTGGTGAGCATTGGATTAGATAGGCTTACCTAACATTTCTGAGCTGGCACTATCCATTTTGTGTGTGGTTTATTAAGTGCAGACTTAAGAGGTATAAAGTTATTTAATTATAACTAAAGCACAAGTTGTTCACGGGAGAGATTTTGTGAATTTTATGAGCTCCATAGAATATGTTCTTACAAAATGCTGAAACATGTTGGATTTAAATTTGCGACCCCAGTTTTTAAGAGTTTGTAACAGTTGTTTTTTTTAAGTTCTTTTTACACAATAATTAATACATTTTTCAAGTTTAAGAAAAGTTTTAAATTATTATATTTTTTGGAGTCAGTGAAAATTTTACGTTTGGCATTTGTTATACCTACGTTTGACTTATGTTTATTTTTAAAAAAGGAGTCACCGTTATTAAGGCCCAGATGCCACTCGAGGATAATGGTTAATAAGCATACAGTGGTCAATGGAACACTGTAGTCTTAATTGTAAATAGAAAATTGTTAGTTGAAATTTGGTAAATTGGATTACTTAAGGGAAACGGCTCATTGTTTAGGTTGAATTTTAAAATGACCAAATTATAATCAGCCAAATAGAATAGTTCTACAGTTGCTATTTTTTAAAAGTTGTTTTTTACACAATAATTAATATATTTTTTCAAGTTTAAAAAATAATAAATTATTATATTTTTTAGAGGCAGTGAAAATTTTACATTTGAAATTTTAGATACCACAATTTGACTTATGTTTTTTTTACAAGAGGGTCACCATTAATAAAACCCGGATGCCACTCGAGGATAAGGGTTAATTACCATACAATGGTCAATGGAACACTGTTGTCGTAATTGTTGGTAAATTGGATTACTTAAGGGAAACGCATCATGTTTAGGTTGGACTTGAAAATGACGATATTATATTCAGCTGGAAAGCAGGCAAATGGAAGTTCCACAGGTGTTCATTCTAAGAAAGAAACTTTGTTCATGGAATCTATGTTTATGTTCAGGCACAGATAAAGAGTGGTGGAAATTATTGATAGTTTTTCAGCTAGACGAGTGTTTCTCATGAAAGTTTGGCGAGGGTGGCTATAGACTGGAGCTCAGACGAGCACTTGCCATGAAAATAATGATCAAGCAGAGACAGACTGTGAGAAAGAGGTTACAGGGAAGAGAAAATGGCATCCCCCACTAGGCTACGGAGTCTACTATTAACTCTGTCAAGGCAGGGAACATGTGTTGAAATAGATACATCAAGATCATTGCTTGACTGCCGTGAAGAAGGTGGGCTCTTTCTACCCTGCTAGAAAGTTACTTACACTTGAAAATATCCTATACCTCTACAAAGCTACCATTTGCCCTTGTATGGAGTATTGTTGTGACATTTGGGTTGGTGCATCTGCTACTAGTCTCTCGCTCCTGGGCAGGATTCAAAAGAGAGCCGCCAACTTGATAGATCCTGAACTGTCATCTAAGCTTCAGCTGCTGTCCCATCGACAAAATATTGTATCCCTCTGCTTGTTTTACAAGTATTTTAATGGTGGATGTTCTGATGAACTACAAGCTATTGTACCCCCTTAATGAAAATACCCCGACAAACCTGACAAGCAGCAAAGTCCCACCCCTACACAGTAGAGATCCCTAGATGTATGAAACCCTTTTACTCTAATAGTTTCTTCCCCAGAACTGATAGACTTAAAAATTCTCTTCTGGCTTCCTGCTTCCCCAACTGTACTCGCATGCAGAAATTCAAGTGTAATGTAAACAAACATTTTGCTGCTAAACTCCTTACATAGTACCCCTGTAACTTAGGTGCATGATAGAAGCCCCCTACATTAAAGTGGCAATGTGCCTTGTTTGGTGTAATTAAAAAAACTGGTAAAACCAAACAGGAAAACCATGTATAAAAGTAAATTTATAATAATAATTGTGGACAGAAAACTACTTTTAAAAGTTTTGAAAAAAAAAAAATGGAATACTGAAAAATTATGCTGGTTTCGATTGTAAATATTTACCAATTATTTTGTTCTGTATTAAGTTTCTGTTAATTGGTGATGGCCAATAAATGAGGGCTCATTTTATGTAAACTTTATTAAAGAAAATTATTCTTATTCTAAAACCTAAAATATTGAATAAAATATCAAAATTCAAGCAATTCTCTATCGAAATATTAGGTAAATGTGGACAGAAAAGTATTTGTAAAAATATTTAAAAAAAAAACAATTTTTTGCTCAGTTGTCTAACAATTCGACAAACTTTGGATCAACTTATTTTGTTTATGGTAAATATTATTTTTTTCTCAAAAATAACGAAAGTGTACACATTTTTGATAAAAAATATCAAATTGAATCATCTGTTATTAAGAAGATTAGGAAGGGGTGTTCTTTTTCAGTTTAATTTATGAAACAAAGTCTTAAATATTTAAATGTTGTGTTTTTATTCTATTTTTCGCAATATTTTTAATGGCTTTTCAGACATAATGGCAAACAAAAAATACATTTTTTAGCAGTAAAACTACGTTGGATCCGATCGTAAACGTTTACCAATTAATTTTTATTTATTAAGTTTCTGTTAAGTGATCATTTTATGTAAACGTAATAAAAGAATCATTTTATGTAAACGTAATAAAGAATCCTTATTCCATTATTCTAAAACCTAAAACATTGAATAAAATATAAAAATTCAAACGGAATTTCTAGCGACTGTGGTGAATAATACATAGCTTACCTGAGTGTAGCTGCCGGAGGTGAGGATGCTCTTCCAAAAATCAAGAAGAACAATGGCCTTGTGGTTATCTATATATTAATTTGCTTGTCCGTACGGTGTCACGTCATCATCATCGCAAACATTAATTAATGTGAATTATCTCCCTTTATTGTTCAATCTTTATCAGTTAAAAATCATTAACCCTTTTATTTCCCAAAAGTTCCCGAAAGAAAAATAATAATAGCTGTCTATTTATGGTTCCGGATTATTTTATAGACAGTTATGCATAGAAGGTATCGTTCCAGTTTAAATAGTATAGTATTTTACTTACATTTTTAACGATTTCTTCTGGTTATTATTGTAGGAACGCTTATTCTATTTTATTCAGTAATAAAAATATTTTTTACATTTAACACTACGAGTACGTTTTTTTTTGTTTTTTTACTGTGCCACTTTATGTTTTTTTTATTTTTTTTTGAGTGAGCCTTACACAACAAAAAACATGTTACAAAAGTCAATAATGACTTTATTAAATAAATCACCAATTTTATGATCTTCACAGAATATGTTCTTACAAAGTGCTGAAACTTTTTGGTTTTAAATTTGCGACCCCAGTTTTTAACAATTGCTTTTTTAAAAAAAGTTGTTTTTACACAATAATTATTATATTTTTTCAAATTAAAGAAAAGTTTTTAATTATTATATTTTTCAAAAGTTGTTTTTACACAATAATTAATATATTTTTCAAGTTTAAGAAGTTCTAAATTATCATATTTTTTAAGTTTATTTACACAATAATTAATATATTTCTTAAATTAAAGAAAATTGTTTAATTATTATGTTTTAAAAGTTGTTTTTACACAATAATTAATATATTTTTTCAAGTTTAAGAAAGGTTTTAAATTATTATATTTTTTGGAGTCAGTGAAAATTTTATGTTTGAAATTTTATATGCCTACGTTTGACTTATGTTATTTTCCAAAAGAGTCCGCATTTATCAAGGCCCAGATGCCACTCGAGAATAAGGGTTAATAAGCATACAGTGGTCAATGGAACACTCTAGTCTTAATTGTAAATGGAAATTTGATAAATTGGATTACTTAAGGGAAACGGCTCATTAAGAACTTGTTTAGGTTGGACTTGACAATGACCATATTATAGTCAGCTGGAAAGCAGGCAAATGGAAGAGTTCCACAGGTGTGCATTCTAAGAAAGAAACTTTGTTCATGGAATCTATGTTTATGTTCAGGCACAGCTAAAAAGTGGGGGAAATTATTGATAATTTTTTTAACTATACGAGTGTTCCTCGTGAAAGTTTAGCGAGGGGGGCTATAGACTGAAGCTCAGACAAGCACTTGCCATGAAAATAATGATAAAGCAGACATAGGCTGTGAGAAAGAGTTTGCAGGGAAAAGAAAATGGCATCCCTCACTAAGCTACGAAGTCTACTATTAATTCTGTCAAGGCAGAGAACATGTGTTGGAATAGATACATTGCCAAGACTGCAGCGAAGAAGGTGGGCTCTCTTTACCTTGCTAGAAAGTTACTTACACTTGAAAATATCCTATACCTCTACAAAGCTACCATTCGCCCATGTATGGAGTATTGTTGTGACATTTGGGCTGGTGCATCTGCTACTAGTCTATCGCTCCTGGGCAGGGCTCAAAAGAAAGTCGCCAACTTGATAGATCCTGAACTGTCATCTAAGCTTAAGTCACTGTCCCATCAACAAAATATTGCATCCATCCGCTTGTTTTACAAGTATTTTAATGGTGGATGTTCTGATGAACTACAAGCTCTTGTACCCCCTTAATGAAAATACCCCCGACAAATCTGACAAGCAGCAAAGTCCCACCCCAACACAGTAGAGATCCTTAGATGTATGAAAGCCTTCTATTCTAATAGTTTCTTCCCTAGAACTGCTAAACCTAATGAACCGCCCCCTTAAGTAAACACTTCATCAAATCTCCACATTAACGTACTGTACTTGCAATAACCCTTATCCCTGAGTGGCTTCCGGGCCTTGATAAATGGTGACCACCGTTTAAAAAAAAGACGAGGTGTGTCAGAAAGTTTGTGAAAAATATTGAATAATTCCACCTCCTGTCTTTCCAAGCTTATAACTACTCGAAAAATGTAATTAAACCCTTATTTTTTTTTTCAATTAAAGGAGCAAGGACCAAGGTTTCAATTAAAATAAAGAAACAAACAACGTGTTTAAAAAGAAGGGTTTTAAACTTCGGACTTAACAGGTGAATTTCTAAAAAACAGTACTTTTTTTAATTTTAATATATTATTTATTGATCTTTTATCTTCAATTTGTTATGTATAAAACTTGGATGAGTAAATTAATTATTTACTTTTTAATAGACATTTCAAAATAAGGGGCGTGAATTAATTCGACCCCCTGTCTTTCCAAGCTTATAACTACTCGAAAAATGTAATTCAACCCCTAATTTTTTTTTCAATTAAAGGAGCAAGGACCAAGGTCTCATTTAAAAAAACTAAAAATAAACAAAAACAAGCGACGTGGTTAAAAAATAAAAAAAAGTTTTTAAACTTCGAACTTACAGGTAAATTCTAAACAAACACTATTTTTTGTTTTAAATTTGAATATATTATTTATTGATCTTTTATCTTCAATTTGTGATATATAAAACTTTGGTAAGTAAATTACTTATTTACTTTTTAATAGACATTTGAAAATGGGGTGGCGCGTGAATTAAAAAAAACGTTTGTCTAAAATAGTATAGTCGGTTTATTATAAAATTTCACATTATTAACTATTACATGAATATACATAATGATATTTTATGGCATTTTTGCTAATTAACTTGTTACTTGAAAATACAGAATATGTTATAGTATTTTTATTTATTAAATTGTTACATGTAAATACAGATTGATATTCTATGGTATGTTTTGTTTATTAAATTGTCACATGAAAATATAGAATGATATTTTATGGTATGTTTTGTTTATTAAATTGTTACATGAAAATACAGAATGATATTTTATGGCATTTTTATTTATTAAATTGTTACATGAAAATACAGATTGATATTATATGGTATGTTTTGTTTATTAAATTGTTACATGAAAATACAGAATGATATTTTATGGTATATTTTGTTTCTTAAATTGTTACATGAAAATCCAGAATGATATTTTATAGAATGTTTTGTTTATTAAATTGTTACATGAAAATGCAGAATGATATTTTATGGTATGTTTTGTTTATTAAATTGTTACATGAAAATACAGAACGATATTTTATGGTATATGTTGTTTATTAAATTGTTACATGAAAATACAGAATGATATTTTATGGTATGTTTTGTTTATTAAATTGTTACATGAAAATACAGAATGATATTTTATGGTATGTTTTGTTTATTAAATTGTTACATGAAAATGCAGAATGATATTTTATGGCATGTTTTGTTTATTAAATTGTTACATGAAAATGCAGAATGATATTTTATGGTATGTTTTGTTTATTAAATTGTTACATGAAAATGCAGAATGATATTTTATGGCATGTTTTGTTTATTAAATTGTTACATGAAAATGCAGAATGATATTTTATGGCATGTTTTGTTTATTAAATTGTTACATGAAAATACAGAACGATATTTTATGGCACGTTTTATTTATTAAATTGTTACATGAAAATACAGATTGATATTCTATGGTATGTTTTGTTTATTAAATTGTCACATGAAAATACAGATTGATATTCTATGGTATGTTTTGTTTATTAAATTGTCACATGAAAATACAGAATGATATTTTATGGCATGTTTTGTTTATTAAATTGTTACATGAAAATACAGAATGATATTTTATGGTATGTTTTGTTTATTAAATTGTTACATGAAAATGCAGAATGATATTTTATGGTATGTTTTGTTTATTAAATTGTCACATGAAAATACAGAATGATATTTTATGGTATGTTTTGTTTATTAAATTGTTACATGAAAATGCAGAATGATATTTTATGGTATGTTTTGTTTATTAAATTGTTACATGAAAATACAGAATGATATTTTATGGTATATGTTGTTTATTAAATTGTTACATGAAAATACAGAATGATATTTTATGGTACGTTTTGTTTATTAAATTGTTACATGAAAATACAGAACGATATTTTATGGCATATTTATTTATTAAATTGTTACATGAAAATACAGATTGATATTCTATGGTATGTTTTGTTTATTAAATTGTTACATGAAAATACAGAATGATATTTTATGGTATATTTTGTTTCTTAAATTGTTACATGAAAATCCAGAATGATATTTTATAGAATGTTTTGTTTATTAAATTGTTACATGAAAATGCAGAATGATATTTTATGGTATGTTTTGTTTATTAAATTGTTACATGAAAATACAGAACGATATTTTATGGTATGTTTTGTTTATTAAATTGTTACATGAAAATACAGAATGATATTTTATGGTATGTTTTGTTTATTAAATTGTTACATGAAAATACAGAATGATATTTTATGGTATGTTTTGTTTATTAAATTGTTACATGAAAATACAGAATGATATTTTATGGTACGTTTTGTTTATTAAATTGTTACATGAAAATACAGAACGATATTTTATGGCACGTTTTATTTATTAAATTGTTACATGAAAATACAGAATAAACAAAAAAAAGGGACTTAAGAAAGCAAAAGTCAATTCTCCTCTGGCACAAAACTTTGAATCTTCGAACAATTACATGTCTTGTTAATCGTTAACTGGTCATTAAATGGGTGATCATTTTACAATAAATTTATATAGCAAAGTGATACCTTACTCTTAAATCTTAAATTATAATTATATTTTTTAAAATTTCTTTGCGGATATTTTAAAAAGTTATTGTAACTTATTAGCCAATAAAAGTAGATTTTGAATTTTGAAGTGATGGCCACTAAATGGGTGATCATTTTATGTAAACTTTATAGAAGAATATGATCACATTCTTAAATATAAAGTATTGGATGAAATATTAAAAATTAAACGAAAATTCAATTCAACTTATGTTTATGATAAACATTATTTTCTAAGAAAAATCCAAAGTATTGGATGAAATATTAAAAATTAAACGAAAATTCAATTCAACTTATGTTTATGATAAACATTATTTTCTAAGAAAAATCCAAAGTATTGGATAAAATATTAATAAAAATACTAAATAAGTGTATTCAATATTTTCTAAAATTATTAAAACAACTAGCATTTCAGCCTGGCATTACCCGCGTGTTTGGATGTGTATGTTGAGCAAAAAAAAAGTGGTAGTAGGAAGGCAGGCTCGAACCTGTACCGCGAAGGAGGAAAAGAACAAGGAAGAAAACCTGACACTGACAAACCTGAAGTGACTTATGTTTAAATTAAGTCTAGACAATCTAAAGGAGAGGATAACTTTAAAAAATATCGGCATTGGTTAAAATAGGTAATTATTATTAAGGTCGTTCTAATAAATTTATAATTCAGGATCTACGTATTAAACCCCGTATATCACCGGGTAATTGAGTTTCAGTCACAAAAATGGCCGAAACATCATAGAGAGATTAAAAAGTCAACTTCTTTTTTTTATTATTTTTAGGAAAATCTAGTCGTAGAGGTTTTGTAATTTTTATTAAACGAAAACTGCGATTTATTAGATGTTGGTATGATTAAGTGGTGCTAATGCAGAGAGTGATCCACACTATTTTTTAAATCGTATTTCCACGTTTAATTAAAGTTTTATAATATATTTTTTTATTCAATTGCAAGGGTGAATTACAGAATAGGTACAAAACTCCCTCCCCTTCCCATGTTAAGAATGGCTTTTTAAACAATAACGTTATTATTTCAGCACGGATCAGTCTATGCAGGCGTACCTATTAATTTAATTAATTTATTCATTTATTATTATTATTATTATTATTATTATTATTATTATTATTATTATATAATACTATGGTGCCATTAATGCATGCAGCGGGGTGAATACTGCAGTGAGAGGGGGTGTTTGACCAGACGGGATGGGGTGAAAGAGTGCAGAGAAATTCAAAAAACATAGCTAAGAAAATAGGACCAACTGCCAATATGGACCTGTTAAAGGCCAAGCAGATGGTATATTGTCTCAAAATGGAGACAGATTTGGAGTTATCTACGATATGTCAAAGGAGATGATGTTGTATTATTAGATGATAAAGCACCACACACACAGTGCTGGGCGAAAGGAACCCAGGGGACTGCCAATACATATCAGTGTGAGCAACCACCTTCTCCCAGGGAGAGAGAGGTGTTGAGTGGACGAGACAAGGGTAGGAAGAGGGAAAGAGGTGGAGAAAAGGGGTTGGATTTAGAAAAAGGAATTTAAAAAGAGTAGAGTCGTAGCCAGCAAACTGAATGGCTGGGATGATCAAGCGCTCCTGACTTGGGGCCCGCACAGCCTGATGTTATGATTTTATGATAGCCTGTGTTAATGGGAAATCTATGACCTAACTTGTCTGGTCATACACCGATCACTGCTATAGTCAGTCATCTCAATGTTGACAGTAGCCATTGTGAAGAACGAACTTAATAAATAGTTGTTATTGTTATAAACCGGAGTTCTGTTTGTTTGTGGTGAGGAGTCTTCCTTTTGTAGCAAGCCGCAAGGACCAGCAGAGTGATTGATGTACCCGGTGACTACACAGGATAGGAGACGAAGGCCAGAGGAATAGTTGGCCAAAACGTTGTGAAGCAAGTAAGAAAAGATGAGGATAATAGTTTGTAATAAATAAAAATGAATTACATGTCTTGTTGACCGTTAACTGGCCATTAAATCGGTGCTCCTTTTACGATAAATTTTATAGCATACTCTAAAATCTTAAATAATTCAATTTTAAAAAAATTCTTTGCGGATATTTTTAAGGTCATTGAAACTTGTTAGCCAATAAAAGTAGATTTAGAATTTTGCAGAGATGGCCACTAAATGGGTGATCATTTTATGTAAACTTTATAGAAGAATATGATCTCATTCTTTAATTATAAAGTATTGGATGAAATATTAAAAATAAAACGAAAATCTCTAGAGACATACTAATTAAGTTTATTCAGATTTTTGTTATATATAAAATATTAAAACAATTAAAAACTTCAAAAGCAATTTTTGTGCAAAGTTGTCTAACAATTCAATTGTATTTAAATGAAATTATCGTGTTTATGATAAACGTTATTATTTTCTAGGAAATCATGTAAGTTTTACTAAAAATAAAAAAAAATTCTGATTAAAAAAAAAAATCCTAATGTCAGATTAAATAATATGTTCTTCGGAGATTTTTATTGATTGGAGATTCATATCTTTTTTTTATTCACGTTTGTTAAAAGCAGAATCCATAGTTTTATTGGATTGCAATAAAAAATAAACTTATTTTAATGTTTAACATTATTTTAAAAGTTATGCATTTTTTGAAATTGTAAACAAAAAAGAAGAAAATAACTTACCTTTCATTCCAGAAATTCAATACAGAAAAAAAAAAGTGAGGTGAATTCTTTTTTTTTTTTGTTCAAAACAGCAAAATTTGTTTTGTTTGTTATGATTTCTTTAGTAAATTGATACAGTTTTTATTTTGTGTGTTCAATTCATTAAGAAATAAAATATATGAAAATATAAAAGAATCAAAATTAAAAGATGGAAAACACAATTTAAACGTGAATTATTTAAAGAGAAAATCAACTGCTAAAGAACAATTAATTCAAGGTGATCGTAATCTGGTGAAATTATTATTTCGTTCCTTGTGTAAAAATTATCCTTCATTAGTTGGATTTGTTCTTTTTATTAAAGTTCTGTTCTTATTTTTATGTCTAATTTATTAAAATAAATAAGACACATGAAGATATAAAACAAGGGTTTATTTTTTACGACTGAACATTCTATTATTATTTGGATTAGTTGAACTACTGTTTACATCCAAGATGAGAACAGTAATCCAATCCGAATAATCCAAATAATGGTCACATAAAAATATTTCACATAAACAAATTAAATCAAAGGAAGAATTGAACAACTCAAATAAAAGGAAGGAATTGCACGAAATGTAAAGTCAAATGAAAAAAAAAAAAAGATTTGGATTAAAAAAAAGCAAATTATAACTACATGATTACATTATGAACCTTTAAACTTATTTTTATCAGTTATGATGGCTTTCCCTTATTATTTCAAACTGTATTTGCTAATTAGCTTGACTGTTAGACATACATTCAGCAAAGATACGGCAGTTATACTCATGCCAGCCATGTTTTCATATTAAAAGTTAAATAGCTAAATTCTTCGCAGAATCCCAAACTAAAAAAAAAAAGACAGTCATAATGACAGTGTAGTACCTGTTTCTGGTTTATTTATATAAAAAAAAAAACTGTTTTAGTATTTTTACTTTATTTTCAAAGTAGTTTATTTGACTGTCGAGCTTTGGACCCGTTTATGAATCCGGAGACAGAACTATAAAATGAAAGTGTAGTCACTGTTTCTGATTTATGTACTCATAGCAACCATGTTTCACATTATAATTAAAATTTAAAGACATGCATTGCTGTTCATGTAAATATTTGTTATAATTCAGATGAATCTCATGAGTTGCATTATATCGTAATGTTGCGATCAAACGGACATAATACACAAAAGAGTTACCTGTTCTTTAACCGATATATAAAAAAGGAAAAAAAAATGTGATTTAATTAATTAT
>NC_136527.1:158170646-158378146 GCF_053919585.1 Euprymna scolopes | reverse complement strand
TATATATATATATATATATTTTTATATATATATATATATATATATATATATATATATATATATATATATATATATATATATATATATATATATATATATAAACAAGCAGGGTGCAAGCAAATTACTGAATGTTGTTAGATATCGATTTTTCTCATATTCTCATCTGCGAGTCGAGACATTTTACAACATTGCGTTACTTCTCTATCAAAGGAGGCGGTAATACATGGGATGGCGCAAAACATGACAAGGAAAACAAAAATGGTGATAACGCGACACATGGCTGAAATGCGCAAACAAGCTAGAAACAGGTAATACACTTACATCGTTAGTCGTTGATTGCATGTAAAATATCAGGTTTAAGTCTGGAATTATAAGTTAAGGTCATCGTAAAGTTAACGGAATCGAATCTGATAAAAATAAGTCGCAATTTTCATAATGTAATCATGTGATGATTGTTTTGTTTCTTGTTTGTTCAAATCTAGTTTTTGTTATTTGATTGATTTCGCTATTTGTTCAATTCCTTCCTTTTTGAATTGTTTATGTGAAATATTCAGTTTTGCATTTTTATATTTGGATTATTTGGATTACTGTTCTCATCTTGGATGTAAACAGTACTTACTTCGACTAATCCAAATAATAATGAAATGTTCAATCTTTTACACGAGGAACAGAATAATATTACACCGTTTTACGATGAACATAAGTTCTTTGTTCTGAAGCAGTTGATTTCTTCTTATAATATTAACACGTTTAAATCGTGTTTTTTTTGTCTTTTAATTTGGATTCTTTTACATTATCATATATTTAATTGCTTAATGAATTGGACACACAAAACAAAATTTGTATCAATTTACTAAAGATTATATTAAGAAATCCTAAAAAAAACAAACAAATTTTCTGCGTTGGACACAAAAGACAAACGATTTTTTTTTCGTATTACATTCCTGGAATGAAAGGTAAGTTTATTATTTTCACTTTACAAAATTATAATTCCACAACTTTAAAATAATCTTAAATAGGTACAAGTGCACTTATTGATCCGTGCTGAAATAATAACGTTATTATTTAAAAAGCCATTAACATTGAGAGGGGAGGGTGTTTTGTACCTATTCTGTACTTAAACCTTACAATTGAATAAAAAAAAAGCATATAAAACTTTAATTAAACTTAGAAATACGATTTTAAAAAAATAGCGCGGATCAGTAAGTGCACTTTAATATTAAAATAAGTTTATTTTTTTCACTTTACAAAAATATTATTCAACAACTTTAAAATAATCTTAAATATTAAAATAAGTTTATTTTTTATTGCGATACAATATGAAAGGTAAGTTATATTTTTACGCTTTAAAAAAATCCCCATTCAATAACTTTTAAAATAATCTGAAACATTTTTTTTTGCAATCTCCCTCCAAAATATTGATTCTTAACATAATATTAAACACAAAAAGTTTTCATTTTATTGCAATCCAATAAAAAATATTGATTTCGTGAATAAAAATGTGTTTATTTAAGTAAAATTTACGTGATTTCTGAGAAAATCCTAATGTTTATAATGAACACAATAATTTGATTCGAAGTTGATTCAATTGTTTGACAACTGAACAAAAAACTGTTTTTTCGGCATTTAATATATATATATATATATATATATATATATATATATATATATATATATATATATATGTATATATGTGTGCATATACATGTATACATATATGTATATATATATGTGTGTGTATATATATGTGTGTATAGACATGTATACATATATATATATATGTATATATATGTGTATATATGTGTATATATATATGCATATAAATATGTATATATATGTATATACATTTATGTATATATATGTGTGTATATATATGCATATATATATGTATATGTGTATATATATATGTATATGTGTGTATATATATGTATGCATATGTATGTATATATATATGTATATATATATATATATGTATATGTATGTATATGTATGTATATATATGTATATATATATGTATATGTATGTATATATATATATATATATGTATATATGTTGTATGTATATATATATGTATGTATATATGTATATGTATCTATATGTGCATATATATGTATATATATTTATGTATATACATATGTATATATATATATATACATATGTATATATATATGTTATATACATATACATAATTTTATATAGATATGCAGTTCTGGGGAAGAAACAATTGAAATAGAAGGCTTTCATACATCTAGTTATCTCTACTATAAAGGGGTGGGATTTAGCTGCTTATCGGGTTTGTCACGAGTATTTTCATTAAGGTCGTACAAGAATTTGTAGAGATATAGGATATTTTCAAGTGTAAGTAATTTTCTAGCAGGGTAGAGAGTCCACCTTCTTCGCAGCAGTCTTGGCAATGATCTCGATGTATCTATTTCAACTCATGTTTCCTTCCTTTGACAGTTTTTTAGTTGTTTCCATAGTCTAGTGGTATAGGATATTTTCAAGTGGGTGGTGCAATTTTCTCTTCCCTGCAAACTCTTTCTCATAGCCTTTCTCTGCTTGATCATTATTTTCATGGTAAGTCCTCATCTGTCTATAGCCCCGCTTGCCAAACTTTCACAAGATACACACGTCTAGCTGAAAAAAATTATCAATAATTTCCCCCACTCTTGATCTGCGCCTGAACATAAACATAGATTCCATGAACAAAGTTTCTTTACAAAATACAATACAAACTCTTCCATTTGCCTGCTTTCCAGCTGACTATAATATCGTCATTTTCAAGTTCAACCTAAACATGTTCTTAATGATGCGTTTCCCTTAAGTAATCCAATTTACCAATAATTAAGACGACAGTGTTACATTGACCACTGTATGCTAATTAACCCCTATCTTCGAGTGGTATCTGGGCCTTAATAATGGTGACTCTTTTGTAAAAAACATCATAAGTCAAACGTAGGTATCTAAAATTTCAAATGTAACATTTTCACTGACTCTAAAAAATATAATAATTTATTATGATTTATTAAACTTGAAAAAATATATTAATTATTGTGTAAAAAACAACTTATAAAAAATTACAAATGTTACAAACTTAAAAACTGGGATCGCAAATTAAAATCCATCACATTTCAGCATTTTGTAAGACCATATTCTGTGGAGATCATAAAATTCTATAAAGTTTCTTCCGTGAACAACTTGTGCTTAAGTTCTAATTAAATAACTTTACATCTATTAAGTCTGCACTTTATAAACAACAAACAAAGTGGATAATGCCAGCACAGAAATGTTAGGTAAGCCTATCTAATCCAATGCTCACCAAACAATGAAGTACAACTACACAATATATATATTGTCTGATTATTATGCGAAGATAAATTAGTATTGATACAACGCTATATATATATATTGTCTGATTATTATGTAAAGATGAATTAATATTGATACAACACATAATATATATCGTCTGATTATTATGTGAAGATGAATTAGTATTGATACAACACATAATATATATTGTCTTATTATTATGTGGAGATGAATTAGTATTGATACAACACAATATATATATTGTCTTCTAATTATGTGAAGATGAATTAATATTGATACAACACAATATATTTATTGTCTTATTATTATGTGACGATGAATTAATATTGATACAACACATAATATATATTGTCTTATTATTATGTGAAGATGAATTAGTATTGATAAAACACATAATATATATTGTATTATTATTATGTAACGATGAATTAATATTGATACAACACATAATATATATTGACTTATTATTATGTGAAGATGAATTAGTATTGATACAACACATAATATATATTGTCTGATTATTATGTGAAGATGAATTAGTATTGGTTCGACACAATATATATATTGTCTTATTATTATGTGAATATGAATTAATATTGATACAACACATAATATATATTGACTTATTATTATGTGAAGATGAATTAGTATTGATACAACACATAATATATATTGTCTGATTATTATGTGAAGATGAATTAATATTGATACAACACATAATATATATTGTCTGATTATTATGTGAAGATGAATTAGTATTGATACAACACAATATATATTGTCTTATTATTATGTGAAGATGAATTAGTATTGATACAACACATAATATATATTGTCTTATTATTATGTTAATATGAATTAGTATTTATACAACACATAATATATCAATATATATTATGTGAAGATGAATTAGTATTGATACAACACATAATATATATTGTCTGATTATTATGTGAAGATGAATTAGTATTGATACAACACATAATATATATTGTCTTATTATTATGTGAAGATGAATTAGTATTGATACAACATATAATATATATTGTCTTATTATTATGTGAATATGAATTAGTATTGATACAACACATAATATATATTGTCTGATTATTATGTGAAGATGAATTAGTATTGATACAAGATATAATATATATTGTCTTATTATTATGTGAATATGAATTAGTATTGATACAACACATAATAGATATTGTCTGATTATTATGTGAAGATGAATTAGTATTGATACAACACATAATATATATTGTCTTATTATTATGTGAATATGAATTAGTATTGATACAACACATAATATATATTGTCTTATTATTATGTGAAGATGAATTAGTATTGATACAACACATAATATATATTGTCTGATTATTATGTGAAGACGAATTGGTATTGATACAACACATAATATATATCGTCTGATTATTATGTGAAGATGAATTAGTATTGATACAACATATAATATATATTGTCTTATTATTATGTGAAGATGAATTAGTATTGATACAACATATAATATATATTGTCTTATTATTATGTGAATATGAATTAGTATTGATACAACACATAATATATATTGTCTGATTATTATGTGAAGATGAATTAGTATTGATACAAGATATAATATATATTGTCTTATTATTATGTGAATATGAATTAGTATTGATACAACACATAATAGATATTGTCTGATTATTATGTGAAGATGAATTAGTATTGATACAACACATAATATATATTGTCTTATTATTATGTGAATATGAATTTGTATTGATACAACACATAATATATATTGTCTTATTATTATGTGAAGATGAATTAGTATTGATACAACACATAATATATATTGTCTTATTATTATGTAAAGATGAATTAGTATTGATACAACATATAATATATATTGTCTTATTATTATGCGAATATGAATTAATATTGATACAACAAATATGAAATAATATTTAATTCAATAAAAAACTCAAAAATCATGAAAGTCATAATTCAATAAAAACTATATATTTAATTCAATAAGAAACTCAAAGATAATGATAATACTAAGAAATCATATTGAATTCAATAAAAAAAATCAATAATAATGAAAACCATGTAAAATCATATGTAATTCAATAAAAAACTCAATAATAATGAAATAATATTTAATTCAATAAAAAACTAAAAAATCATGAAAATCATAATTCAATAAAAAACTCAATAATAATGATAATAATATAAAATAATATTTAATTAAACAAAAAACTCAATAATAATGATGATCATATAAAATAATATTTAATTAAACAAAAAAACTCAATAATAATGATAATCATATGAAATAATATTTAATTCAATAAAAACTCAATAATAATGATAATCATATGAAATATTTTATTCAATAAAAACTCAATAATAATGATAATCATATGAAATAATATTTAATTCAATAAAAACTCAAAGATCATGAAAGTCATAATTCAATAAAACTCAATAATAATGATAATAATATGAAATAATATTTAATTCAATAAAACTCAATAATAATGATAATCATATAAAATAATATTTAATTAAATAAAAAATCAATAATTATCATGATCATATGAAATAATATTTAATTCAATAAAAACTCAATAATTTCTTATTATTATGTGAAGATGAATTAATATTGATACAACACATATATATTTTCTGATTATTATGTGAAGATGAATTAGTATTGATACAACACATAATATATATTGTCTTATTATTGTGTGAAGATGAATTAATATTGATACAACACATAATATATATTGTCTGATTATTATGTGAAGATGAATTAGTATTGATACAACACAATATATATTGTCTTATTATTATGTGAAGATGAATTAGTATTGATACAACACATAATATATATTGCCTTATTATTATGTGAAGAGGAATTAATATTGATACAACACATAATATATATTGTCTTATTATTATGTGAAGATGAATTAGTATTGATACAACACATATATTGTCTGATTATTATGTGAAGATGAATTAATATTGATACAACACATAATATATATCGTCTTATTATGTGCAGACGAATTAATATTGATACAACACATAATATATATTGTCTTATTATTATGTGAAGATGAATTAATATTGATACAACACATAATATATATTGTCTGATTATTATGTGAAGATGAATTAGTATTGATACAACACATATATTGTCTTATTATGTGAAGATGAATTAATATTGATACAACATATAATATATATTGTCTTATTATTATGTGAATATGAATTAGTATTGATACAACACATAATATTTATTGTCTTATTATTATGTGAAGATTAATTAATATTAATACAACACATAATATATATTGTCTGATTATTATGTGAAGATGAATTAGTATTGATACAACACATAATATATATATTGTCTTATTATTATGTGAAGATGAATTAGTATTGATACAACACATAATATATATTGTCTTATTATTATGTAAATATGAATTAATATTGATACAACACATAATATATATTGTCTTATTATTATGTGAAGATGAATTAATATTTATACAACACATAATATATATTGTCTTGTTATTATGTGAAGATGAATTAGTATTGATAACACATATAATATATATTGTCTGATTATTATGTGAAGATGAATTAATATTGATACAAAACAAAATATATATCGTCTTATTATGTGCAGACGAATTAATATTGATATAACACATAATATATATTGTCTTATTATTATGTGAAGATGAATTAGTATTGATACAACACATAATATATATATTGTCTTATAATTATGTGAAGATGAATTAATATTGATACAACACATAATATATATTGTCTTATTATTATGTGAAGATGAATTAGTATTGATACAACACATAATATATATTGTCTGATTATTATGTGAAGATGAATTAGTATTGATACAACACATAATATATATTGTCTGATTATTATGTGAATATGAATTAGTATTGATACAACACATAATATATATTGTCTTATTATGTGAAGATGAATTAGTATTGATACAACACATAATATATATTGTCTGATTATTATGTGAATATGAATTAATATTGATACAACACATAATATATATTGTCTTATTATTATGTGAATATGAATTAATATTGATACAACACATAATATATATTGTCTGATTATTATGTGAAGATGAATTAGTATTGATAAAACACATAATATATATTGTCTGATTATTATGTGAAGATGAATTAATATTGATACAACACATAATATATATTGTCTCATTATTATGTGAAGATGATTTAGTATTGATACAACACATAATATATATTGTCTTATTATTATGTGAATATGAATTAGTATTGATACAACACATAATATATATTGTCTTATTATTATGTGAATATGAATTAGTATTGATACAACACATAATATATATTGTCTGATTATTATGTGAAGATGAATTAGTATTGATACAACACATAATATATATAAACATTTTAAAATTCCATAAAGTTTCTTCCGTTAACAACTTGTGCTTTAGTTCTAATTAAATAACTTTATATCTCTTAAGTCTGCACTTTATAAACCACACACAAAATGAATAGTGCCAGCTAAGAAATGTTAGGTAAGCCTACCTACTCCATTTTACAGGGAAGTACAACTGTAAAATATATATTGTCTGATTATTATGTGAATATGAATTAGTATTGATACAACACACAAACGTTTTTAGGCCAATCGATTTGGCAGGTGAGCTGTTACACATTTCTTACACATAATACAATTTAATGTCCGGGTAAAGTCTGCTATACAAACAGTAAAGATGATATTTAATGACAATATGGATACTATGGGTTCGTTGAATTAGCATATCTTTCAATATAGCACTTAAAAACTTTCGATGTTAAAGGGAGAAACACTTTAAAGTCGTTAACAAATGATAGTCATATGAAATCATATTTAATTTAATAAAAATCTCAATAATAATGAAAATCATATGAAATAATATTTAATTCTATAAAAAACTCAATATTACTGATAATCATATGAAATATTGTATTCAATAAGAAACTCAAAGATAATGATAATACTAAGAAATCATATTGAATTCAATAAAAAAATCAATAATAATGAAAACTATGTGAAATCATATTTAATTCAATAAAAAACTCAATAATAATGAAATAATATAATCAAATGAAATAATATTTAATTCAATAAAAAACTGAAAAATCATGAAAATCATAATTCAATAAAAACTCAATAATAATGATGATCATATAAAATAATATTTAATTAAACAAAAAAACTCAATAATAATAATAATCATATGAAATAATATTTAATTCAATAAAAACTCAATAATAATGATAATCATATGAAATATTTTATTCAATAAACACTCAATAATAATGATAATCATATGAAATAATATTTAATTCAATAAAACTCAATAATAATGATAATCATATGAAATAATATTTAATTAAATAAAAAAAATCAATAATTATCATGATCATATGAAATAATATTTAATTCAATAAAAACTCAATAATATTATAATCATGAAATAATATTTTATTCAATAAAAAACTCAATTTAATGATGATCATATGAAATAATATTTAATTCAATAAAAAACTCAATAATAATGATAATCATATGAAATCTTATTTATTCAATAATAATGATAATCATATGATATCTTATTTTATTCAATAAAAACCCCTATAATAATGATAATCATATGAAATAATAGTTAATTCAATAACAACTCAATAATATTGATAACTATATGAAATATTTAATTCAATAAAAAAACTTAATAATAATCATATGAAATAATATTTAATTCAATAAACAACTCAATAATAATGATAATCATAAAAACTCAATAATAATGATAATCATATGAAATACTATTTAATTCAATGAAAACCTCAATTATAATGATAATCATATGAAATAATATTTAATTAAAAAAAAACAAATAATAATGATTAGCATATGACATCTTATTTTATTCAATAAAAAACTCAATAATAATCATAATCATATGAAATAATATTTTATTCTATAAAAAACTCAATAATAATGATAATCATATGAAATCTTATTTATTCAAAAATAATAATAATCATATGAATGTATGAATGGTGTTCAATAATAATGATAATCATATGAAATAATATTTTATTCAACAAAAAAATCAATAATAATGACAAGTTTCTGCTCGTTTGACTTGTTTATCTAGTGTTAATTAATTCACTGTTCAGGTACCTCGTTATAATACATCATATTATTCCAGTACCTTTCACTTCAAAGCTGTAGACGTGGAGCTCTACTCTGTCCGTTTTTATTGCCTATACCAATTCACTATAAAATCTCTTAAAACTATATTCCTTAAAAATAGGAAACAGAATTAACTTTCTAAACATAAAACCATTTTCATAGATTTATTATTAAATGTGCTGATCTTACATGTGATTATGTTTTAAAAAATATTTTAAGCTGAATTAGAGATGAACAAATATTTTTCTTCATTGGTTTGGAATAATAGGATTGACACATTGAGAAATACACGAGAAGAAATAGAAAATGTAATTGTCCCAAGCAAGGAAAATATCAATCTATATGTGGTAGTTGTATTGTTATAAAATGTTTAGATAAAAATCAAAATAATATAATTACGTTAAATGTTTGTTATATGTTAATAATTTAAATATTTAGTCTTACTAATATTTAAATATAAAACATTAAACTCACTTATAAGTTAAACGTCTATGAGATTACAAATAATTTTAACGTTCAGATGAATTAAGAATGAACAAATATTTTAAAATAAAACAATTCAACCCCATTTTTAAACTTTTTTTGTCTCAAATAATAGAAGTCTTACAAGCATCACGAAAGGAGAATGGTTGGATTTTGATGTTTGTCTGATTGGTCGGGAGTAAGTATGTTGGTGCAGAGCGTATACCTGAAACATTTTAGAAGTCTAAGACAAATATAGTCTTGATAGTTGCACGAAGCCATATTTGGCAACAATAAACAATACATATGGTAATCTTAGCTTTGTTTACGTATAGGATACTCTTATGTAATTTTCAAGCAAGGTTTAAGCAGGCTCTGTAACATCCTTACTATGTAAATTGTGTATTACCAGATTATTAAATAACAATTTTGTTTTAACCAATAGTTAAAATGACGTTAAATGGGCTGGTAAGTCCAGCTAGAATTCGTCACATAAAGATTAAATATTAACTCACTGATAAGTTAAACACGTAGTAACAACAATTTCTATGTTCAGATAAATTAGCGATAAACGGATATCCTTAAACAATCTATAAATTTTAATAATATGCTTTAAATTTGAGAAATATATACGGAAAACAAGAAATTACTAATAAAAAATAAATGTATTGATTTTTACTGTAGTTTTCCCAATCGAATTACTTAGGTTTTACGCATTAAATACGCCTCTTTTAATAAATTGTCGAGACTTTTGATAAATTTACATATTCCTATATCAAGTGTATGCATGTGCGTTAGTAAAGCAAAAAGCAAACGTTTGCTGATGAACCTAGATTGATTTCTCTGATTATAACAATGGTACATATTACATGTAAATGTGCACGTTTATAATCTATTTATTTAATAAACATATATTAAAATTGCAACGGTATATTAAACTCAATAGAAATGATTTACATTTTCAGAGTATATGTAACTTTATTAAACATTAAATTCACATACATATTGTTTAAATTACTGCGTCTTACACATTTTTCATTGCATACACCATACAAATCATCAGACTTTTCATCAGTTCATCAAAGAAGAAACTGTTTATTTTTCTTGGTTCGAAAAGGAAATTTAATTTTAAAGCGAATTAAAAAAGTTTAAGAGATATAAAAATCCAAAATCCAGTAAAAACAGTAAAAGAAAACGTAATTTTAAAGCGAATTAAAAAGGTTTAAAAGACAGTAAAATATCTACTGGTTATAGATACAACATTAATATGCAGAATAAAGAAAGAAGTTGTTTGGAGACCATGAATTGAATAGGCTAATTTTACAGGTCATATTTAAATTCATATTAAGCATTTTTTTGCTCGAGACGAGGGATTTATGAGCAATGCATTCAAGAAAATGACAAGTATCAGTAATGACAACAAATGCAGGTTCTGCCATACAGAATTGGAATGAGTCAGCATTAATATGCAGAAGAAAGAGAAAAGATTAGTTTGTAGACGGTGAGTTGAATAGTTGAATTTCACAGGCCATATTTTAATTCATACTAAGCTTTCAACATTAATACCTTTTAATAATTTATACTATTAGAAGGTGAAAATAATTAGGATAAAAAATCATTAAAAAAACTAAAAAAATATACGAATAAATAAAATATGCTAAATACATTGGATGAAATAATTCGTTGAATGCTAGTAACAATTTCTTGAATTTGAAAAATTAAAAAAATTATTTTAATAAAAATTAAAATAACTACTAAGAATATATACAATAATAAGAATACAATGTATATGGTGTACGATTATGTATTACCAGAATTTAATTAAAAAAAATAAAATTGCGATTATTAAAACTGTTTATATCATTTGTATAATAAAATATGGGAATGATAATAATGCATTCAAAAGCGTGGGATGAAAAAGTTTGTTGAATGAAAATACTGTTGATTTCTAAAAATAAAAAGTAAATAAAATAAGAACCTAATTCTATTGCATTAAATTATTATGAATATTAACAAATATGTAATGTTAGGAAAATATCCAGTGTAATAGCAAACACATTATAAATAAGCGGCTATCTTTCCACAAATATGACTTAAAACGAAAGCTATTTTAAAAGACCATATTAGTATCCATTGCTAAGAAACTAGATTATATATTGATTTGTATCATTAACTTTAATTTACTAAATATTTAAATTCACTTTTCCTGTATTATAAACTCATTATATTTCTATTATTAGCAATATATTTTTATTATTATCTGTAGCAACTATGGTAGTTGTATGCTTATTGTTTTTACAAATTCTTACTATATTATTGTTTATTTTACTTTAATAATTGCATAATTCCTTTATCTATTACAAAATACTATGAATAAAATTAAACATTTAAACAATATGAATGTGAATTAAGTGTTTTTTGTGATTTTTAAATGTTTTATAAGGTTATGTTTCTTGTATTGTTGGTACGATTAAAATAAACAATGATATTAAAATATTTAATTTAATTTATTTTTATTTGCAGATGTTCCTGAATTAATGTTTTTAATGAATATGTGGGGATCATCTTCCTCCTTAAACAGTATTCTATACACAATTATTTCCTTACGTGACTGACAACAAAAACGTCTGCACACAACTTTATTAGACATATATGTGTGAAAAGTTATTTTATCTGGATTGTTTAGCAAATAGTGATAAGAACATCACACATATTTAAATTTGTGAAATTTTTGTTTAATGTTTTTATAAATCATAATCATATCGAATTAAACATTTCTGAAAAATCTGCTAATTTAGCAAAGAGAATGTTTAAACTTTTATACTACAAAATATCTATTATCAAATAAATGAAAAGAAATAAAAAGTGATACAAATTGAAAATTAATTAGCATAAAATCTAACTTGCATCGGCAACTCCAGACTAAAATTGAAAAAGTCAGGATAAAATTTAATATTGTTTATAATGTTCATGCAGGGACCATTTTATTAACTATGAATATACACATTAGGGAAAAGCCACATTCTTGTAAACTTTGTGGGTATTCTTGTTCTCAAAAATCAACATTAGTGATACATATGAGATCTCACACTGGGGAAAAGCCACATTCTTGTGAAGTGTGTGGATATTCTTTTACTGAAAAATCAAAGTTAGCGATACATATGCGATCTCACACTGGGGAAAAGCCATATTCTTGTGAAGTGTGTGGATATTCCTTTACTGAAAAATCAAAGTTAGTGAGACATATGAAAACTCACACTGGGGAAAAGCCACATTCTTGTGAAGTGTGTGGATATTCTTTTACTGAAAAATCAACATTAGTGAGACATATGAGAATGCACACTGGGGAAAAGCCACATTCTTGTGAAGTGTGTGGATATTCTTTTACTGAAAAATCAAAGTTAGTGAGACATATGAGAACTCATACTGGGGAAAAGCCACATTCTTGTGAAGTGTGTGGATATTCTTTTACGGAAAAATCAAAGTTAGCGAGACATATGAGAACTCATACTGGGGAAAAGCCACATTCTTGTGAAGTTTGTGGATATTCTTGTTCTCAAAAATCAACATTAGTGAGACATATAAGAACTCACACTGGGGAAAAGCCACATTCTTGTGAAATGTGTGGATATTCTTTTACTGAAAAATCAAATTTAGTGGGGCATATGAAAACTCACACTGGGGAAAAGCCACATTCTTGTGAAGTGTGTGGATATTCTTTTACTGAAAAATCAAATTTAGTCGTACATATGAGGACTCACACTGGCGAAAAGCCACATTCTTGTGAAGTTTGTGGATATTCTTGTTCTCAAAAATCAACATTAGTGAGACATATAAGAACTCACACTTTGGAAAAGCCACATTCTTGTAAAGTGTGTGGATATTCTTTTACTGAAAAATCAACATTAGTGACACATATAAGAACTCACACTGGAGAAAAGCCGCATTCTTGTGAAGTGTGTGGATATTCTTTTACTGAAAAATCAAAGTTAGTGGGACATATGAAAACTCACACTGGAGAAAAGCCACATTCTTGTGAAGTGTGTGGATATTCTTTTACTGAAAAATCAAATTTAGTGAGACATATGAGAACTCACACTGGGGAAAAGCCACATTCTTGTGAAGTGTGTGAATATTCTTCTTCTCAAAAATCAACATTAGTGAGACATATGAGAACTCACGTTGCTTACTAGATACAGACCTCCTGTATCTTCGGCCTCTCTGTAAAGGGGTTTATTAGTGTATCTCAGAGTGTCCCTGCAAAGGTACATGGATTGATATACAAATATGAGGATGCTTCTTTCAGGAAGTAAACCCCAACCAAATGTTCCAAAAAAACATATGAACAAGAAAATAATAAAAAGTTAACACTCACATGACTACGTCATGGTTACGCACTGGGCCGTATGTGGAAAACAATAGTGCAATTTTTCCCAGTGATACTACTACAGGTAGCAACACTATGCTGGAGAATCCACCAGACCAGACAAATTCTGATCCTGGACTCCGGCAAAACCAAGCAATGACCACAAGAAAATGTAATTATAAAACAATGAATTGGTCGAGTAAAAGAAAAGAAAAAAAATCTTTCACTGCTTCAAATACTCAAGATTTGAAAAATGGGGTTGGTGCAAGGACAAAATATTCGAGAGCCAAATAAAAAAAACGGATCTACCAAGAGAAAAACTGGAGGCAACTACAACCAAAAAATTACTCTCTATAGTCTCATAAATTGATAAATATATACCTCCACATGAGATTTATGAGATAAAGGAGAGAGCCATAATAGTGGCTGAAACTGACTTCAATTCCCCAAAAGACCAGGGAGAACACCATGAAACACAGTGGAACGTGGAAGAAAAGTGGACCCTTATATGGGCAATGGAGTATGCCAAAGCCAAATATACAGGGCTGAAAGAACGGTGTGCAGAATTGCCCATAAAAAATTACATCCCAAAGGGAAGACAGACTTCCCAGAAATCCAACTTTTTGATGAGTGGAACATTCTCGTATGATGAGATTGCAGAACTAAAACGCTGCACCCACCAGATGGCGACAAACGGTGAGTGCCCAATCGACAACCCCGTCCCCATGCAGGAACCTAACCAGACAGTCAATATATATAGCCCAGCAACAAACCCTGCGGCACAGGCACGTGACACAATGGAGAGATCTCCACCTAAAGAAGGAGCACCCACTTAAATCTCCTCATCAATGAATGACCTGTCCAAGAAACGAGACCACCAGATTCTGAGGAGACGACAGAGCCAAAATAATACTCAAAATCTACTGATAGATGCAGAGCTGATTGAGCTAGAGAACCTGCTGGCCAATCAAACTGAAAGAACTAGGCATCTACAACTACAAGAAAGACGCAGACTAGTCCAAATAAAGATGACCAAGGCCTTCAAAAATGTTGCTGTAAAAGTGAACGATGCCCTCTCTAAGTAAGTATCAACAGATACTTCGTTAACAGAAATTAACCATGCAACATATTGGGCCGCATGGTTTATCCAAACAAAACTCCTTCCTCAAACATCGGATCAATCTTAGCTACACAATAAAAAATAAGCAACAAAAAATTGAGTCCAGGTCCATGAACAGGTTGTTTGACTGAAACCCAAGAATAGTGTACCGAAATCTCATGAGAGATAATATCAAAGTAACGTCACCACCAACACAAGAACCGATCGATAAATTCTGGAGGTCATTGTATGAGGACCCACAACAACACCGGGAGAGGGAATGGATAGGCACAATAAAAGGAGCAAGGGAAAAATGCCAGCGTTGGAAATTACAAAAGCAGATGTAAATAAAAAGATAATCCACTACAGCAACTTCAAAAGCCCAGGAATTGATAACATTCCAAATTTCTGGTTAAAAAAAGCTGACGACACTACACCAACACTATGCTCTAGCATTCAACTGAATTATTGGTGGCAAAGAAGATAACATTCCAAATTTCTGACGCAATCAATCAACATCTGACCGATGGTGAATACCTTGAGAAGGCACAGAAAGGTGCATGAAAATCAAGCTTGGGACAAAATATCAAATTCTTCTGAACAAAACAATCCTGGAAGACTGTAGGAAGCGACAAAGAAACCTGTCAATGGCCTGGATTGACTACAAAAAGGCATTTGACAGTGTGTCTCATTCCTGGATAATGTGGTGTCTGGAGCTGTATAATGTCCATGAGAACATATGATATTTTATTACAAAACAAATGACAATGTGGCAAACATCTGTTTAACTACACCACATGGAAGGGACAATAAAGTCTTCAAATATTAGCATCCAGCGAGGCATATTTCAAGGCGATAGTCTATCACCACTACTATTTTGTTTTGCAATCGATCCACTCAGCAAGCTTCTAAATAATGTGATGCTGGGTACAATCTCAGTAGAGGCAGAAAAAAGATCAACGTAAAAGAGTGAATCATTTACTTTTCCTGGACGATCTAAAACACTATGCAGAGACAAAAAACACCTTGTCTCCCTGATAGAAATTGTAAAAACATTCTCAGAGGATATCTGCATGGAGTTTGGATTCGACAAATGTGCTAAATGCACAATGAAAGGGGAAAAACAACATCTGAACATTTTCGCATCAATGACATTGAAGATATGAAAGAGGATTCCACATACAAATACCTCGGCATTGACAAAAACAAACGTGGAACATGAAAAAATGAGACGTAGGGCAGAACAGTAATACACAGTACGACTGAAAAAAGATCCTCAAATCTGAACTAACGCCTAAAAACAAAATTACGGCTATAAACCAGCTTGCAATACCTGTGATCACGTACAGTTTCGGTATTATAGACTGGCCTCAATATAACATAAACAGGCTCGATACAAAGAGCAGGAAACGACTATCCCTACATAAGGTAACATACCGAAACCAATGCATGGACAGGATATACCTACCCCGAAAGGAAGGGGGCTTAGGCCTTACTGAATTCAACCAGGCATCTCGAGCCACTATAGTAAGTATGCATCAATATATTAAAAGTTCAACAGACATAGCAATGGAAATGATGAAAAACTTCAATCACAAAGCTTGCCGAAAACTTTGGAGGAGTCATACCGGAGAACACTGTCGATGTACATGATAAACCAGTGACACAAATTGCAAGAATAAAAAGAAAATACATTAAAATGGAGATAGAGGAAGAAAACAAGGATGGGGACAAAATAAGCGAGCAGGAAGTTTCTAGAGGAGCTGAACAAGGAGTACATAGACAAGGATGTTTCACTCCAATGATTCAAGAGTTTTGCAACTCAGCAATTGAGACCCCAATACACCTAATGTCGGCATGCCCAAACTTATTGGCAGATTGTAATTACAGTGCTCGTCACAACAAAGTATGCAAGTACACCCATTGGAAGATCTGTGGAGAGATACAACTGGACAGATCGATGAACATCTGGGAACATGAGCCACCACCAATAACATCAAATGGAAATGTGACCGTGTTCTATGACAAAGATATACAGGCAGGCAGATACATAAAAGACAAGGCCAAACCAGATATTAATATATGGAACAAGCCTGAAAGAACGGCGCTCATTTTTGATGTCACAGTCCCAAATGATTTGGGCATTAACAGAGCTGAACGGGAAAAGATAACAAAATATAAGGACCTTAAAAATTATCTAAAAACGACATGGTCTCTGAAAGAAATAAAAATTATACCGGTTGTGATAGGAGCGACTGTATTAATAAAAAAAGAATCTTCATAAATACTTAGAAGCAATCCCTGGAAGACCAAGCTGTAACGAAATATATCCATTCATAAAAGAATCAAGTGTTTTCTTAAAACTTACTGAAGGAAAAGAACAAAAGAAGAGAAAAACCTTGTGGAGTTGTGGATATTCTTCTTAATCCAAATAACTAATGATGCATATGAGAACTCATACTAGGGAAAACCCATATGCTTGTGAAGTGTGTGCATATTTCTGCTCTAAAAATAATCGTTAATAACACATATGAGAACTCACACTAGGGGAAAAGTCATATTCCTCTGGTGTATGTGTGTATTCCTGCTCTAAAAATCATCATTAGTGACACATCAAAGGCTGTAAATGACAAAGTTCTCTTCGATTCTCTCTCCTCTGATATCGAGCGCGTGGTTCAGTGGGGGAAGATGTGGCTGGTTTCCTTTAATGCATCCAAAACCAAACTCCTCTCCTTACATCATCAACGCTCTGATCCCCATCTTGCATCAATTGTGATGGATGGCTCTCGTCTGGATGAGGCCCCGTGTTTTGACAAGCTTCTGGGTTTGACCTTTACTCCTGGTCTAAAATGGAACACATACATCAAGTCTGTAGCCAAGGTCGCTGGAAAGATGGTGGGATCCTTCTGCGGCTCCAGAAGATAGCTCACTACTGATGCAATTCTCTATCTATATAAAAGCCAAGTACGTCCAAGGATGAAATACTGTTGTCATATCTGGGCAGGAGCTGCTAAAAACAGCCTATCCTGCCTTGACAGAGTACAAAATAGACTTCGTGGCTTAGTGGGGGATGCCCTTTTCTCTACCCTGACACCTCTCTCCCACAGAAGAGACGTTGCGAGCCTATCCTTGTTTTATCGTTATTTCCATTGTAGGTGCTCGTCTGAACTCCAATCTCTGGTCCCCTTCGCCAATCTTTCACGAAAAACACCCGTCTAGCTGAATCCACTGTGAAAAATTTCCCCCACTCTTTATCTGTGCCTAAATCAAAATGCGGATTCCATGAACAAAGATTCTTTCTTAGAACTGTACGCCTGTGGAACTCTGTTCCGTCTGCCTGCTTCCCACCAGACTACAACTTGGATGTGTTCAAGTCCAACGTTAACAAATTCCTAATGAACCGCCCCCTTAAGTAAACACTTCATCAAATCTCCACACTAACGTAATGTACTTGCAATAACCCTTATCAAGGCCCGGAAGCCACTCAGGGATAAGTGGTGATCACTGTGTAAAAAAAAACTAAATAAAAATATAAAAAAACATATGAGAACTCACACTGAAAAAATGATCCACAAACGGTCTCTGAAAGAAATAAATATTATTCCGGTTGTTATATTAGCAACTGGCTTTATAACAGATAATCCTCAGAAATACTTAGAAGCTGATCCCTAGAAATCAAGCTGTAACCAAATACAAACAGCAGCCATAAAGGGAACGGTATCTAATCTTAAAAAAGCCGTCGGATATAAATTTAAATCATAACAGAATCAAGTAGTTGCGCCGGGAGGGCTTCCCTTGTTCTCTTAAAATAATAATAAAAAGAATTTAAAGAGAAAAGGGAAATGCCATATTCCTGTAAATTCTGGGAATTCAAAACTCAGGGACACTCACTTCAACCAAGGTTGCTTCTCTTTCTGATTTATTCCATATAACTATATCAGGTTTCATAGAACCATTTTCAAGGTAGGTGGCTCGAACTGTTCTTTCAGGTTGATGTTCCCAGGACTTGCTTCTGCACTGGATGTTTAAGTTTTTACATATACTATAGTATATTCTTTACATGTTGTACAGTTTTATATTTCGATCGTTTTCTAAAGTTTTATAAAGCTCCATTTCCAATTAAATGTATCAACTATTTCTCAATTGAAAATAAAATTATATTATCACAGTATAACATTGTTATTTATTCAAAAATTATGTAAAGTTATGTATAAATAATGTTTTATTTTAGAAAGGATGTTTGCTTATATTTATTTTTATTGAATCTGCCGTAACCCCCCATTGAGGAGCTTTAGAACTACGCTGAGATAGCTTTTTCCCGGGTGACGCCAGATAACCCGAGGATTTAAGATAGAGAAGATATATATATATAATATATATATATATATATATATATATATATATTATTTCATGTCAAAATAGATATTGTTTGAAAGCAGAGAAATATATTTTAAGTTGATGACAGAAAATTTCCCGTATAACATTGTCTGGCCTTCGTGAACTCAAAGTCGGATGTCAGAACTGGCATCTGACCTTGGCAGTCGTGAGAATCACAATTCAAATCGTACGTTTGGGAATTGTACCACATAAAACCTGGGGCTTTTCGATTTCGTGGCGACATCTTATTGGCTGGGAGAGCATTCACCCCATCCATATACGTTACTATATATACGACTGTCGTGCTAAGAATAGATTGCTTATTGATTTCGGGAAGAACAGACTGTATAGTGACGTGACCCCTCCTCATCCAACCGCTGTCGCTGTCTGTGAAGAAATATTAGACTTTGGAAAAAGTTTACAAGACTGAATGAGATTTGTAAAAACAATTGTACATAAGTTTGTGAAAATTAAGCTTCAGTAGAATAGACTACATGAGTTTTTCTTTCTTCCTGTCTGCGGCTTTGATATTCGCTTTCAGCGTACCGGATTTCATGTAACAACACCAGAGAAGACTAGACGACACGAGCCGAGAATTCCAGATAAATAAGGGTCTTAACCACCTTTTCAAAGGAGGGCTTACAGTTTGGTTGCCCTTTGACCAGGATTTGACCTTGGTTTGCCACGGAAGAAAAGAAATATATGGAGTTGGGATTGCGTTTGGTGACCGCAACAAAGAAATCAACTCGAAAAAAAGGGTGAGACTTAATTAATATTTCTCATTTTTTGTTACCAAGGAAGAAAAGAAAGATACGGAGTTGGGATTGCGTTATAATCTTATATTATCGGTGGCAGGAGAAAAGGCGTACTAAAAAAGAGACAGACGGGGATATTTAAAATAAAAGGAAAGAAAAAGAAAAGAATTTGCACGCGTGAAAAAGAACATTTTGTTCTTGAAAAAACCTAAAGAAAAAAACACTTTAAAAAACGTTTGCATATTTTGAAAAAAAGAAGGAAAACGTAGAGAGAGAAAGAGAGAGACACTTGACAGATTCAAATAAGTGCGCGCCGCACAGGGACGAGAAAGAGAGTGAGGAAGAAGAACAACACAGGCAGGTAAGCGAACATTTTTTTATTTCTGTTGTCTGTGCAAATTGGCCTAGAGAGAGAGGGAGAAATAGAGGAAAGCGTAGTTTTGCTGTCGCTGTGAAATTAACAATTAGTCCTGCATGCTTCCAATCCATAGCAGTGATATCAGTGAGTTGATTAAATGAAGGGGTATTTGCAGGTACAAGCGAAAGTTGTTTTTAAAATGGGCCAATCGCTGTAGCGTGGACGTTCTCTTTCAGGGATTGCGTTATATTTTTTTTGTTGAATTAAAAGGCTTGAGAGAGAAGGGAGAGAAAGTTTTAGTGTTTTTTAATGCTAAAACAATTGATTGTATTCCAATTGATGCTTAAATGAATCATATTTTTTTACTTATTGAATCATGAGCTTGAAAAAAAAGTTTTTATTGCTTTTGCTCGAAGCTTTTTTTGGTGATTGAATAATTGTTTTTTTTTATTTTTGTTCTGTTGGGTTTTGTAATTTTTTTGGTGATTGAATAATTGTTTTTATTATTGTTCTGTTTTTAGTGTTTGTAATCTTTTTTTGGTGATTGAATAATTGTTTTTATTATTGTTCAGTTTTTAGTATTTGTAATTTTTTTGGTATTTTTGTTAAGTAATTGAAATTGCATATATTTGAATATTTTAATATCATAGGGGCGTAGACAGATAATCCATAATGATGATGAGATAAATAAATCCTTGTGAGAATGTCTAGTTAAGATGTAAGAAGGAATTCTTAATACCGATCCCAGCGTAAAAGGGGATCGCGTTGTGCGGGCATTATAACAACAAGGAGGGGTCACCTCTGGAACGGTGGTGATGGTGGCAGAGGTCAGGGTGGAATGAACTTTTTACGATGAAGGAGAGAAGACTTTAGCAGCCCTCTCGACGATATTGAGTGACGAAGACATCAAGAGGCAACCCGGCAGACCAGACAAATTCCTGGATGGTCGGAAGACTGACTTGTGACTTGATTCTGGTTGATGTCACCAGGGGTCAAAGATAAAGGGTTCGAATGACGTTGAGTGACATGCGGTCAAGATTAAATGAGAATTTTGAGAGAATACCTGCCTCTTGGGGAGTGAAATATCGGAAATGGGATAATGTGTGGCACCATGACCCATCCGATATGAGATTAGAAGGAAAAATGAGTACCATACCTCGAGGGTAGAGAGTTGTTTACTTATTTTAAAGTGACTATTCGTTGAGTTCTGTCGAGAGCGATTTAGCTCTGATGATAATGATTTGTTTTTTATTTTAGTTATCTTACAATTTTAAATTGTGAAGGAAGAACTCCGATGATTGAGTTTAGTTGAAACAAAAGTGTTGTTTTGGAAAAAAACAAAAACGAGAATATTATTTTAAGCAGTTCATAAACCATGACGAAACATTTTGACTGAAGTAGTCTGTATTAATCGATATTACTGGTTGTTGTTGAGAATTAAGCTTTTGAGAATTGTGGTTTTTATGTATTCAAACGGAAAAATTTTGACATATAAAATTTTGAGAGTTTAATTAATTTTTTAAGGAAAATTGTTTTTGTTACCTCAGTCTGGAAGGATTTCGCAAACTAAACTGAACAAATTTTAGTTGAGTTCAGTTGATAATAATTAGAAGCATTCATTCCGGCGATTGAACTGACTTTCGGAAGACTTTGAATTTTGCCTCAGTCAGGAAGGATTTCTTAAATTGCGAAATAAGGGCCAAAGAGGCCGCAAGACTGAATGAAAATAATTGGAAATAATTATTAGCATCACTGAGTGAAGTGTGGTACATTCAATTGTGCGCGAAAAGTGATTTATTATTTTTAGATGGATTTTTCCATGCGAGTAAATCAGGTGCGTGATGTTCACACTTGGAGATATTAATTGAAAAAAAAGATAGAATTTCTCGTGCGATAACTAGGCGTTAACTGAGTCTTACTGAAGGGTGCGCCCCGTGAGGTCGTTAAATATTACGCAGTTTAGTAAATGTTTTGTAATTTAAACTCTTGGAGGATAAAACATTAGTGGTGAATGCTCTAATGAACTGCAAGCACCTGTGCCCCACGACGTGAACACCCTCGACAGACGCGACAAGCTGATAAATCCCACACCCACACTGTAGAGATCCCTAAAAGATATTTCTACTCCAGTAGTTTCTTCCCCCGAACCGCTAGACTTTGGAATTCTATTCCAGGTCACTGCTTCCCCAACTGTACTGACATGCAGAAGTTAAAGTGCAACGTGAACCAACATCTTGCTGCCCAAATCCCTACATAGTACCCAAGTAGTTGTTTCCCCTAATAGTAGCCCCCTACACCAAAGTGGCAAGGTGCCTTGTTTGGGGTGAAAATGTAATAAAAAAAGAATTAAAAAATGTTGAAAGGAATTACTAAGCATTTAAATTGATTTTGGGAGTAAGAAGTTTGCCGATCTTTGCGTGACCTTGTGGTGCATTTCTGGATACGGGTCCATTCGGACATGCTTCCTGGGAGGACGCTGGAGGCGTGTGGATAGCTCTCTGTAATTGTTTTATTAATCGTCCATAAGGAGACAGATGTTTTGAGGGCGATGTCTGCACGAGCGTGTGTGTGTCACACGGAGAGAGAAGTTTATCATATAAGGAAACGGATTAATTATGTTGAAATTGAGGTCATTGTCTGCACGAGCGTGTGTGCGTCGCACGGAGAAAAGAGAACGTGGTTTGAAATATCGAAAGGAATTTGATCAATTAGGGGGCATATCTAGCTTCCTATAATTTTGTTTATTATTTTGACTATCAATGAGGGTACGCAGTGATTTTATTGAAACTGAATTAGTTGTTTAACAGCCTGTGACAAAAATATACTTCATTTTTTGTAAATAGTTGTGTACTTGTGTACTGACAGACGGGGTTTTCCTCGCTTGTTCTGAGCGTTGGCGTGATTAAGCTGGTGTATCTGTTGATACCAGGAGAGATGGTCTGATAGCAGAGCGGTGAGTGGTAGCTGGCAGAAGGAGGGAACTGTGTAACGCGAGGTGGACACAATCGCAAATTATTGACCCTCGGTGGCCACGTTCACTTTGCTTGTGGTTAAAAAAAGAAATAGCATTGATGAGCGCTCCGCCTGGAGGACAGTTGGAGAGATCGATGGCTGTCTGTCATAGCTGCGTTAATAAATACAAGAGATATTTGGAGGAGTAGAATAATATACCCGAATATTAAACTCTTGGAGGATGAAACATTAGTGTTTGTGTTTGAATTACCCAAGAGGAGTTGATAGATCGAGGAACCAAATATAAGGTTTATCAAGCTGTACCTTATTCACTGGACACACCCAAGTTAAAGTTGATAGCCAGTTACAGAGTGGAGTCAGAATTTGTAGCGTTTAATATGGCAAAAGATAGATTTATGCTGTTGAATCAGCGAAAGGCAGGAAAATGCCGAAATAATGGTCTTGGAATTTGCCGGTCACAGAATCCGTTGTATGTCACTTGATATCATGAGTTGTGTGTGTTGGGAGTATTTCGGGGGGATGAGAGAGTGATAAATAACGTCTGCAAGGTTGAAGTGGCAAGTGGGTCTTTTGCCACTGGTTATCGAAAAGCTGAAGGCACCTGGTTGATATCCACGCAGCAGAAGTTGGAATTGTCCAAGTCATGCGGTAATACGGCTGCTGGGATAAACAAGGTAGGACCACCTTTAATTATGGTAGAACTGGACAGGGGTCGTGAAGCCCGGGGGAAGGGCATAGGGTTTCCTGCGTATTATCAGGTTGAGCAACGGAGTTTGTTAAAAGCACCTGAGGTAGAGTGGGCGAATGACCAATTAACTAGACTCAGGGACCCCCTGATCCATCGTTCGCCGCCACATACCCGACTTAGGCTACCAAATGCTATGGGAGGAGTTAGAGGAATAGATTTGAGTAAATTACAGGCCTTACTAAACGGTCTGGAGAGGACAGAAGGTAGGGATAGGCTCCATAAGGTAGTGGTTACAGGAGCAGGAGTGAGCACGCTAGTAACGATAATTGTGGTGTTGTTGGTGGTTGTATGGTGCGTGAAGAGAGCGAATGTGGGAAGAAAGCAAGATGGTGAGCATCTCGAGGCTGATTGCACGGATGGCGGGAGAGATTCTGGTTCGAGACAGCCTGTGGTTCTGGAAGATGCGGCTGTTGGTGCTGACGAAAACGAGATGCAACCTGAAGAACTCCCTGATGCTGAAATCCAAAGGACCTGAAGACAAGTTGAAGATCTTCTTTTCTTTTCTCTCTGTTTTACCTAAAATTCTTGCAGGGCGCTGAAGTTGAGAACCGTCGAAAGAAAGTCCCAACGATACCTTGAATGACCGTCTATTAAGGTAAGAAGTTCTCAGTGGAAGAAAATTCTTACAAGATGCTTATAAAGAAGACTTGAACAGTGAAATAAAAGGTAATGTTCAACTACAACTGCTTAAGGTGAAAAAGATTCCCCTAGCTCAATAAAAAGCGGGTCTTTTGAGAACCGTGATTAGGGCTGCATACCCTTTATTACGAGACTGTTCTGTTGATAGCAGCGAAGTGAAAAAAAAACCCTTAAAAATAACTTGTAAATTGTGACTACACTCTGTGAAAGATAAAAATTAAACTATGACTGAATTGATGAAAAGAAAATGGAAAAAGGGGAATAACTCTTATAAACCCTTGAAAAAAAAAAGCAAAACGTAAACCAAGGGAAGTAACTCTTACGAGCTAATTGATGAACTTGTTGCATTTTATTGAATAACAATTTTAAATGATGATTATCTTATCTTTGAATTATTAATGTGAATTAAAAATAAACAAAGAAAAAACTTGCATGTGAAACAAAGAAACTATATTACGAACTTTGAACTTTTACATTTGGTGATTTTACAAACTTTTTTTGAATTGACTTTTTTATGGACTTTTTAATGAACAAAAAGGGGGAGAACTCTGATTAAAGGGTGGATATGACAGACTTATATGTTATTTTTGACGGGTAATTTGAGGATGGAGAGAGGGGTCTGTGAAAAAAATCTGACGGCGAACTGTGAAAAGGGTGGAGTGGTGTGTTAAGAAATTACAATCCATCGGTTCTACGAAGCAATATATTCTAATGAGGAAGAATGTAACTTAATCCCCCATTGAGGAGCTTTAGAACTACGCTGAGATAGCTAATCGTCCCGGGTGACGCCAGATAACCCGAGGATTTAAGATAGAGAAGATAAATATATATTTTTTATTTCATGTCAAAATAAATATTGTTTGAAACCAGAGAAGTATTTTTACAGCTAAAAGTTGATGACAGGAACTTGATGCATAATATTGTCTGGCCTTGGTGAACTCAAAGTCGGATGTCAGAACTGACATCTGACCTTAGCAAGCCGTGAGAATTAGTAATTCAAATCCCAGGTTTAGGAATTGTACCCACGTAAAATCTGGGGCTTTTCGATTTCGTGGTGAAATCTTATTGACTGGGAGAGCTTCCACCCATCCACATACCTTACTATATATATACGACTGCCGTGCGAAAATTAGTGAGATTGCTTGTTGATTTCGGAGAGAACAGATCGTGTGGAGGCCGCCGTATCCTAGAGAGAGGACCCTTCTATCTCCTCCCCACATGTATGTCGCTGTCTGTGAAGAGAGTTGAGACTTTGAAAAAAACTTACTAAGAGCTGAATGATATTTGTGAAAACATTTATACACAAGTTTGTGAAAATTAGCTCTGCAGACTAGTTACACGAGTTTGTTTTTCTTCCTTCCTGCATACGGGATTTTTTTGTAATCAATCCAGGCCATTGACAGATTTCTTTATCTTCGTCTGCAGTCTTTTAATATCGTTCTGTTTACAAGGAGTTGGTCTTTTTTTGTCTAGCTTTTCCTCGTACACCCCCTCTGCTGACTGTCAAGGTAATCACCAGCAATCAGATGGTTGTATCTTGCATCAGCGATTATCCCTGTTATGAGTTTGTACGTTGTTGTGAGGCAGCAGATTGGTCTATAGTTGCTAGCCATGTGGGTGTCCTTATTTTTGAACATAAGTGATGTACTGCCTACTGTAAGCCACTCAGACGGCTCTCCATCATCACTTATGATGATATTGAATGCGTTGGCATAGTGATTATGAAGTGCACTCAGTATTTTTCAGCCAAACATTTGGTATTTTCGCCAGTGTGTGTTTTCATATGTGTAACTAAAATTGATTTTTGAGAAAAAGAATGTTTACATTGTTCACAAGAATATGGCTTTTCGTTATTTTTGGTTTATTTCACTTCAGTCGAAATTCTCAGAATCAATGGGCCCATGACTTGAGGCTAACAGTTGAAGTCTATATGAGATACATAGGTATTCGAATGTTCCATTTAAGTTCTTTATCTCTCAAAAACTGAGTTAGTAAAGAAGTTGAGAACATAATTTTCCTCTCCCCAATTAACCATTTTCATACGTTGTAGTATATCTTTTATTTTGGTCTCTTGGTCTTACTGGATTCCAGGACAAGAATTTATCTAGTCTGGTGGAGTATCCAGCTTCGTGCTATTACTTGAGGTAACATCACTTGGAGAAGGTGCACCATTCCTCGAAAAAGCTAATGGGTGTTAGCCATAGTGAGGAGATCTTATTTGGGCAGCGAATACAAAATATCATTTTGAATATTTGGTCAGGGTTTACTTCTATGGAAAAAGTATCCCCATGCCAGATTGTTCTGACAAAACCTGGCACAAAGAGACCTGAGAGACTCAATTATATTGTTTAGTAGACATTAAAGTTCTCTCCAGTAGGCATTACAGTTCTCTCCAGCGTGTGCTTTCATATGTGTAACTAAATGTGATTTCTGAGAAAAAGTATGTCTACATTTTTACAAGAATATGGCTTTTCGCCTTTTTTTTAATTACTTCAGTAAGTTTTAAGATATCAATCCTGGAGCTAACATTTGATTCTGTTATCATTTCAATTCATACCCGAAGGCTCTTTTAAGAATAGATAATGTTCCCTTTATGGCTGCTATTTGTATCTCGTTACAGCTTGGTCTTCCAGGGATCGCTTCCAAGTATTTATGAAGGTTCTTTTTTATTAAGCCATATGGTTTTTAGATAATTTTTTAGGTCCTGATATTTTGTTATATTTTCCCGTTCAGCTCTGTTAAGGCCCAAATCATTTGGAACTGTGACATCGACAATGAGTGCAGTTCTTTCAGGCTTGTTCCATATAACAATATCTGGTTTGATGGCCTTGTCTTTTATGTATCTGCCTGTCTGTATGTCTTTCTCATAGAACACAATAACTTTTCCGTTTGATGTTATTGGTGGTGGCTCATGTTCCCAGATGTTCGTTGCTCTGTCAAGTTGCATCTCTCCACAGATCTTCCAATAGGAGTACTTGCATACTTTGTTTTGACGAGCAGTGTAATGGCCATCTGCCAATATGATTGGGAAGGCAGACATTAGATGGCTTGCGCTTTCAAAAAACCCACACTCGCCATTTGTTTGTAGGCCAGTCATTTTTAAATACCTATTTGTGAGTAAGCCCTGATCTTGCCCGGCTACTATAAGTCTTTCCTCATCAAATGGAAGTCTCCCACTCTTGAGCCATTGGAGTGAAGCATCTTTCGCCAGTGTTTTCATATGTATAACTAAAATTTATTCTCGAGAAAAAGAATGTGTGCAGTGTTCACAAGAATATTTTTTTTTTTAATTTTTATTTAACTTCAGTAAGTTTTAAGATATTAATGATGATTTTTAGAGCATGAATATGCACACACTTCAAAAGCATATGCCTTTTCCCTTTTTTTATTTTTCTTCCTTTGAAGATTGTAATGCCGGGTATGGGGCAGCCAAACCAGCTTCCAACATTGCCCCGCTTTTTTTATTGAAACCAACCGAGAGCTCTTTTTAGTATCCTCGCTGTTCCCTTAAGCGCAATTGTCTGAATCTCTTTTGCACTTGGTTCACCAGGAATTTCCCCAGTGTGAGTTCTCGTATGTATCACTAGTGATGATTTGGATGAAGAATATCCACAACTCCACAAGAATGCGCTTTTTCTCTTTTTCTTTTGTTTTACTTCAGTAAGTTTAAAGAGATCAAGCTAACACTTGATTCTGTTATGATTTAAATTTATAAGAATAGATGCTGTTCCCTTTATGGCTACTATTGATATTTCGTTACAGTTACTTGATTCTGTTATGATTCAAATTTATATCCGAGGGTCCTTTTAAGAAAATATGCTGTTCCTTTTTTGTATCTCGTTACAGCTTGGTCTTTCAGGGATTGCTTCTAAGTATTTCTGAATGTTCTTTTTTATTATTATTATTTCTCCCGTCACAACTTGTATAATGTTTATTTCCTTCAGAGACCATGGTTTTTAGATCATTTTTAGGTCCAGAAATTTTGTTATCTTTTCCCGTTCTGCTCTATAAAGGCCAAAGTCGTTTGCAATTGTGACGTCAATAATGAGTGCAGTTCTTTCGTCCTTGTTCAATAAAATTGATTTTTGAGAAAAAGAATGTTTACATTGTTCACAAGAATATAGCTTTTCTCTTTTTTATTTCACTTCAGTAAGTTTTAAGATATCCTGGAGCTAACACTTGATTCTGTTATGATTTAAATTTATATCCGAGGGCTCTTTTAATAACCGGTATAATGTTTATTTCTTTCTGATGTGTGTTTTCTGATGTCTAACTAAATTTAATTTTCGAGAAAAAGAATGTTTACATTGTTCACAATAATATGATTTTTCGCCAGTATGTGCTTTCATATGTGTAACTAAAATTGATTCTTGAGAAGAAAAAGGTGTACATTGTTCACAAGAATATAAGGTTTATCCAGTGTGTGTTTTCATATGTGTAACTAAACTTGATTTTTGAGAAAAAGAATTGTTACATTGTTTACAAGAATATCGCTTTTCGCTATTGTGCGGTTTCATATGTCTAACTAAACTTGAATTTGGAGAAAAAGAACGTTCACATTGTTCACAAGAATATGGCTTTTCTCTTTTTTTTATTTATTTTACTTCAGTAAGTATTAAGAGATCAAGGGGTTCCCTCCTGGAGCTAACACTTGATTCTGTTATGATTTAAATTTATATCCGAGGGCTCTTTTAAGAATAGATGCTGTTCCCTTTATGGCTGCTATTTGTATTTCGTTACAGCTTGGTCTTCCAGGGATTGCTTCTGTGTGTTTTCTGATGTCTAACTAAACTTGATTTTTGAGAAAAAGAATTGTTACATTGTTTACAGGAATATCGCTTTTCGCCATTGTGTGTTTTCTTATGTGTAACTAAATTTGATTTTCGAGAAAAAGAACGTTCACATTGTTCACAAGAATATGGCTTTTCCCTGGTGTGTGTTTTCTGATGTCTAACTAAATTTGATTTTCGAGAAAAAGAATGTTTACATTGTTTACAAGAATACGGCTTTTCGCCAGTGTGTGTTTTCATATGTTCAACTAAATATGATTTTACAGAAAAAGGACGTTTACATTGTTCACAAGAATATGGCTTTTCGCCAGTATGTGTTCTCATATGTGTGTCTAAATGTGATTTTTTAGAAAAAGAACGTTTACATTGTTCACAATAATATTGTTTTTTACCCTTTTCACTAGTGTGCAACTGTCTATGTCTTGTCAACCTGTGTTTTTCATGACAAACATAGTCACACATTTCACAAGAATATGGTGTTTCCTCAGCGTGCTCAATCATATGTCGCATTAGATTCCCTTTTTTAGAAAAGATGGATCCACATATTGTACAAGAATAAGGGGTTTCTCGTGTATGACTCATAATATGTCGCATGAAATGTGTTTTTCGGGTAGACGTATAATCACATACCAAACAAAAATATGGTTTATAGTTGGCGTATAGTTGCATGTTAAAGTATTATGATTTTGAGAAACAAGTATAGCAAGATAATTATGAGCGATTATTCAGATTTATTTCTGAAATATTAGAATCTGAAATATTTTTTTGTTTTTTGTTGTTGTTGTTGTTTAACTAACTATTTATTGCAAATTATTAAGATTTTTTCTGCAGATTTGATAAATATTAGAATTTTGGATAATTTTTAAAAAGATGCCAGTTTAAATCTTCTCCCCAAAAATGTATGATTTTCTCTGTAGCAAGTATTAAAGAAAATAATGGTTCGTTCAGATTCAACACAAGCGCTATACCAGGAGCATCTGCAAAAAAAAAAATTATTGCCAATATTAATTTTTAGTGATTTATCTTAAAATATTTTTGAATATTCACATTCGTGTGTCTTTTAGTCGACTCTTTCATAAGAGTAACTTAAAGATGTAGATTTTCTATTGATACAATCATAACTATGATGAACATTTTTCATATTGATACAATCATAACTATGATGAACATTTTTCATATTGATACAACCATAACTATGATGAATATTTTCATATTGATACAATCATAACTATGATGAATATCTTTTATATTGATACAATCATAACTATGATGAATATCTTTTATATTGATACAATCATAACTATGATGAATATCTTTTATATTGATACAATCATAACTATGATGAATATCTTTTATATTGATACAATCATAACTATGATGAATATCTTTTATATTGATACAATCATAACTATGATGAATATCTTTTATATTGATACAATCATAACTATGATGAATATTTTTCATATTGATACAATCATAACTATGATGAATATCGTTTATATTGATACAATCATAACTGTGATGAATATCTTTTATATTGATACAATCATTACTATGATGAATATTTTTCATATTGATACAATCATAACTATGATGAATATCTTTTATATTGATACAATCATAACTATGATGAGTATCTTTTATATTGATACAATCATAACTATGATGAGTATCTTTTATATTGATACAATCATAACTATGATGAACATCTTTTATATTGATACAATCATGATCTTTAAGAAAAATAACTTAACTTGTTATTATCATAATATTTCTGATTGTTTTTTGTTGCTATATCTAAGATCTGCTCGCTCTCCTGATTGAATGTACCCTCATTCTTGTAGAGGAGACTTCAATAATCATCACATAAACTAAACTGAGCAGCTTATCTTCTTTTTTTTTTCTTAGCAGCTTATCTTCCCATCAATGGCCAGGAGGTTGATTTTATAGTGATACAATCATAATTACGATGAATTTCCCTTTTTTTTTAAATGGAAATATTTTAATATTCTAATAATATTTATCAGCTATAAACGAATAGCTCAACTCTGCTGCTTTGTTGATTCTTTAATAGAGGCAAGGTAAAAAGAGTAAATCCTTACAAAAGATCCGGTTTTGAGTTTCTTTGTTGCCAAACTTTATAGCCACAATACAATCGTTGATTACATGTTCAAAGGTGAATTATAATTTATATATTTTATCATTGAAAAACAAGAATAAACATGGTTATGACACACACACACACATTATATATATATATATATATGAGAGAGAGATAGAGAGAGAGAGAGAGAGAGAGAAATTGATATAAGATTGCCATTAAGAAGATAAAGTTTGAATTAAAAAATGTATAATTAGGCGAAGACCAGTAATAGAAAATAAAACAAAATTAAGATAGAAATGCAGGGACTATCGATAAATTGGTAAATATTGAATATAAGAAGTCATCTATATGATATATATATAAATATAGAACCATATATATATATTTAACATAGTTATGAACCACATATATATGTGTGTTTGTGTGTGTGTAAAATATAAATTCAAATAAAAATGAGCTTTTTATTAAAAGATAATTTATATATTAATCATTTAAAAACTAAGATTAAACATAGTTATGAGGCATACACACACACTTATATATATATATACATATATATATATATATATATATATATATATGTATATATAGGTGTGTGTGTGCACACACACAATATAATAAGTTTAAACATAAATGAGCTTGTCATTTAAAGATAATGTTAGTATTATTAGTTTAAAATTAGGCTAAGACCAGTAATACAAAATTAAAAAAATAAAGACAAAATTCAGATGGAAATGATAAATTATTAAAAACTGACTATAAAAAGTTATCTCCCTTTCATTGCAAATGTACAAAAAAGATTAAAATTGAAAAAAAAACTTAAGAATAAAAAGAATTTTAATTAAATGATTAACATAACCAGCAGAGGATGAAGAATATTTTAATGAATATTTTATTCAAATGAACCTTTTTAACTTCTGTTTATTCATAAGAAATAACAACTAAGCAAAAAATGGTATTTGAATAGAATCTAGAATTTGAAGATGTAGTCTAGTATTTGAGAAATAAATTAAATAAATTGTTAAGAATTATAACAATAAATAAAAAATTAAAAAAGCATGCCAAAAAAACAAAAAAATAGATCAGCTGCGTTGAATCTTTTTGAATATATGGAATGTACTCATATATGTATGATTAGAGTGTATTTTACCGTATGATGAGTAGCTATGTCGGAATATTTTTAATGATATATTCAAAATTGTCCAAATAGTTACGAAACATTGTTTTCTCATTTTATATTTTGTTGTTTGGATTTGTGCGAAAATTTTAATCATTAATCTTAAATAATTGAGTCCAAAAATATATAAAATTTGACTCAATGTTGATCTAAATCGGAAAAAATGTTTCATTACAATTATTAATTTGTTGATGACCTTTCAATGTTGCTTTAATTCGAAAAATGTTTCGTTTAAATTATTCATCTGAAACAATCCGAAAAAACATACTTGATAAAAATTTAATGTTACTTTCAATACTAAATTGTTTTATTAAACTTATATTTCCTTACGCAGACTTTTAAATAATTATTTAGCGTTTCTACACTATTAGGACGAAATTTTGTAGTCGATAAATGGAGTTTTCAGATTTAAAAAAAAGCAATGGTTTCTACTATTTTTTTATGTTAATTCTAATAAATTACAATGTTAGCTTACAAATTATTCAGTCGAAATTACTTGAATATTATTGCATTATTAAACAAAACAACTTTAATCGTGTTAACAAGTGAAAAATTGCCACCATCTTGTTTAAATCAAAACGCAAAATTATCCCCCTTTTGAGCTCTCCTGTGTCTTATGACCGTTTTTTTTCTAAATCATGTTCTATTTTCTTTAATAAATGATTTTCCCCCTCATCGATTTTCGTAATTTTTGGATATAATCATCTTAAAGATACGAGGAATACGAAGATACCATCGTCTTCATGTGAAATTCAGTATTACGATTTCCGAAAGTTTGTGTCAATAGTGTAGAAGCGCTCAAAAGTCGAATGTGCTGTTGCGCAACTATGTTTTATTGCCCGACGAAAAAAAAAAAAAAGAGAAAAAGATGCTGGAAAATTATATTTGTCAGCCATTACTTAGGTAAAATATGCCACCAATTTGACATCATATAAAAGAGAGTAAAACGAAACGAATTTTAATTTTTAAAACAGCCCAAAAATATATTGCTTTCGACAAGTTTAATTATTATTCTACTTTAAATTATTTTTTTCGTAATTCTTGAAATTTATATTTATTTTTACCTGAAAATGAAGTACGTAATTCTGTTCTCATCTGAAATGCGTTTTATAAAAGATCACTAATTTACAAACACACCGAGATATAAATGGTAAATTTAAAATATTCATTCACAATGGATGGCATTTAGAAAATTATTTATTAAAGAAATTTTCATTTTGTAAATTTTATTTCACAATAAAATAATATATATTTTTTTAAATTGGACTAAAAATAATTTTCAAAAATCATTTCAAACTTAACAATTTTTTTGGCACTTGTATAGTTTAATCAAGACATTAAAAACTGAAAATATCGAAGATAAAAAAAAGGTTATATTTTATGTATCCGTTTTGGACAGAAGATCTCAAAAAAAAAAAAAAGTTCAATTAATTTGATAGAGTAAGTTTTTTTTTATTTTTTTTTATTTTTTAACAGCGATAAATCACGTTTTTATAACAGCGCGTAGAAGGTAGAATCTTAGATTTTTTTTTTAACACGCCACGGGGAAATAACTCAATTTAAAGCGCCAACACTCCCCATCCTTAATGCTAGCATTTATTCCTAAAAATCGAACCTTTTGTTTGGTATCAAAAATTGTTTTTTCGCTGTAAAAAAAAAATAAATAAATAAAATAAAATTAAAAAAAATAAAAATAAACCAACAACAAAAAATACTGGATGAAATTAAGTGAATTTCTTTTTCAGAGAACTTCATTCCATACCGGATACGTACAATTGAAACATTTTTCAATATTTTCATTTTTTTGATATCTTTATTAAACTGTACAAGTACCTTTCTTTTTTCTTTTCAAAATTTTTAAATCATAAAATCTGTGTTTTTATAAACAGCATTGGGAAATATTAAAATATAAGGTGCTTTTATTACATCTAAAGTCGAAATACAGTCTTTAAAATAAAACTAATTGTATCTAAAGCCGAAATACAAACTTTTCAAGTTAAATCAATGGTATCGACTTTATTGTCATGCCACAGTAATGAAAATATCAAAAATTGCGAAAAACGATGAAGTAGAAAAGTAAATATTAATTAAAAGATTTTGTTACTAAAAAAACAAAAACAAAAAACAAAAAGAAGAAACAACACTTTTTTTTACTTATTGTTTAGATGGGATATTACATTGTTTTTGTATCTGTTGTTTTTATGGTTGTTTATCAAATTATAGGTGAAACTACAGAATAGTTTTTTTTTTTAAGCCGTCGCTCTCTATGTTAAGCATAGGTTTTTAAATAACCCAATTATTTCAGCACGGTCCGTATTCTGTATAAGTACTAAAAAGTTCAGTTGTAATTTAATTTGAAAAAAGTAAAAGGGTTGTTAATATTTGTTCAATTTTGAATCACTTTTTAACACAAACTGATTTTTATTATCCACATAAAACTGAAAATAAAGAAAAGAATATTTTTAATAGTAAATTTCTTTTTTATAAATTTATGTCGACACCGGTTTAAAATAGCGAAGGTGTAAGAGGACTTCATAGTCGGCAGCCATTTTGAGTGAAATACAAGGGTTACCATTTAAATTCCTTTAAGCATAGGCTCATTCGGCAAAGAGGAAATCGAGATTTTTTTTGTATGAATAAAATAACTGATTTTTATTTTCCCAATAAAACTTAAAATAAGGAAAATAATATTTTTTAATAGCAAATTTCTTTTTATAAATTCATGTAGACATTTTTGAGGCACCGGTTTAAAATAGAGAACACGCAAGTGGACTTCACAGTCGGCAGCCATTTTGACTGGAAAACGACATATTTATCATTTAAACTTCTTTAGCATTTAAATTACTTTAAGCAAGACTGTCTTCCGGCAAAGAAGAAATCGAGATTTTTATAGGAATAAAATAAAAATAATCTTATTTAATACATTAAATTATTAAAAGTTATGTAATAAAATAAAAATAATCTGATTTAAATACATTAAATTATTAAAAGTTATGTAATAAAATAAAAATACATTGAGTTTAAATACATTGAATTATTAAAAGTTATGTAATAAAATAAAAATAATCTTATTTAATATGCATTAAATTGTTAAAAGTTATGTAATAAAATAAAAATACATTGAGTTTAAATACATTAAATTGTTAAAGTTAGGAAATAAAATAAAACTACAATTGTTGGCACTAGTGCACTTATTGATCCAGTCTGAAATAATAACGTTATTATGTAAAAAGCCATTCTTTACAAGGGGAGGGTGTTTTGTACCTATTCTGTACTTTAACCTTACAATGGAATTTAAAAAAAAAAACATATCATAAAACTTTAATTAAACTTGGAAATACGATTTTAAAAATAGCGCGGATCAGTAAGTGCACTAGCACCCACTTGTTTTATATGCATTAAATTGTTAAAATTAGGAAATAAAATAAAATATCAAAAAATAAAAACTTACCTTTACTTATAGGTAATTCAATACGAAAAAAATGCCACGAAAATTCGATGATTTTTTTGTTTCTATTCAAAACTGTAAATTTTGTTCTTGGGATTTGTTTAGTAAATTCATACAAGTTCGATTCCGTGTGTTCAAATCATTTCGAAACAGCTTTTAAAAATGTTTAAATCAAAAACAGGATTGAAACGTGGATTAAAAAATGACTGAACGAATATTGAAAGATAAAATGAGATAAAAAAAATGAGATTAAAAAAAGATTAAAGGATAAAATAAATATAAAAGTTAAATAAAAAGGATTGAAAAATAAAAAAATAAAGAAAAAAGATAAAAATTTATAATGAGACGTTGCAAATTCTTTAAAGTTCGTTAATTACGTGTGAATAAACGTTTCCAATGATGTTTGCAACGTATTGTCCATTCATAAGACTACAATAATTAAAGGTTAAAAAAACGAATAAAACTAAGATATCTTTGTTCTGTGTTAGTTATATTATAATGGTCAACAACAACAACACTGTCATGAAATTTGCATTTGCACTGCAAATCGGCACGACCGAAAGATGAGATAGGTAGGTACAATAGGCAATGTTATATTTATGTAAAAATAACACTTGTACATATAGTTGCTAGATTTAATAAATGTTTGTAGCTAAATTTTTCAGGAAAAAAAAAGGTCAAGTTAAAAACGTTTTAAAAATCAAGGCATAAAAATGTTAAATTAAAAATTGTTTTTATTAATCATACTAAATGAGATACGATAGGCAAGTACGATTGACAATGTTTAATTTATGTAAAAATGGCACCAGTAAATAGGATTGCTGGACTTTAATAAATGTTTGTAGCTAATTTTTTTAGGAAAAAAGGCCAAGTTAAAAACGTTTAAAAAAATAAAACCAGAAAAAAATGCTTAATTGAAAATTGTTTTTTTTTTAAATCATATTAACTTGTCCTGTCGTAAGATACGCTTAGATATATTTTAAATTTATGCAAATCTCATATTCTTTATTCTAACAGCGCCATTTCTATAGTGATTATTATAGTATACCTAATTCATAGTACTGGCCCGGTATACAGTACTGATTTCAAAAGATAATAAAAAATGACATGGGTCCCATCAGCAAAACATTTAACGCTCCAACTCCAGTCGATATCATTCAAACGATCGTCAAATGGATACGAAATGGTTAAAAGTGAAACGACTTTAACGTTTAAATGTATATTTACGCATGCATGAAAAGACAATTTAATTTGATTTATACATGAAAATTGTCAATAATTATTTTCAATTTTAACAGCTTAGCAATTATTTTTACCGACCAAATAAATTTATAAAGTAAAAATAATTGTTGAGGTGTAAAAATCGAAAAGAAATATATACAATTCGCATGTATAAGGCAGATTAAATTGTTTTTCCACGCATGCGTAAATATACATTTAAACGTTAAAATCATTTCATTTTTAAAAACTATTTCTTATCCATTTCACGATAGTTCAAATGAAGCTGGAGCGCTAGATGTTTTGCTTTCTATTCAAGCTGATGGCACCCAAGTCATGTTTTTGTTAACTTTTGTAATCACTACTATATATCGGGTACAATATATTAATCAATAGGGCAATAGATCTATAATATTGAATATGAAATCTGCATGAACTAAAATATCATATTTAAACGTAGTTTACGACCAGGACAGGCCGGGTGGCATTACAATGTATTATAATATAAAAATCACTATTGAAATTGTCGTTATAAGAATAATGAATATGAAATCTGCATAAATTAAGAAATATTTATACGTATTTTACAACCGGGCAACTTAGTATGATTAATAAAAATAATTTTTGATTTAAAATTTTTATGACTTTATTCTTTTAACGTTTTTAACTTGGCCTATTTTTCATGAAAAATTTAGCTATAGACATTTATTAAAGTCCAGCAACCATATTTATTGGTGCCATTTTTACATAAATATAACATTGCCCATCGTGCTTGCCTATCTTATCTTTCGATGGTGGCGAGCCCCAGTGCAAAAGCAAATTTCGTGACAGTAGTGTTGTGTTGACCGAAATCTGCGTGAACTAAAATATCATATTTAAGCGTAGTTTACAACCTGGACAGGCCGGGTGGCATTACAATGTATTATAATATAAAAATCACTATTAAAATTGTCGTTATAAGAATGTTGAATTGTTTGGGGTTTTTTTTTCTTTCTTTAATTACATTTTCACCCCAAACAAAGCACATTGCCACTTTGGTGTAGGGGGCTACTATCAGGGGCAACGACTACTGGGGTACTATGTAGGGATTTGGGCAGCAAGATGTCGTTCACGTTACACTTGAACTTCTGCACGTCAGTACACTTGGGGAAGCAGGGACCTGGAATGGAATTCCAAAGTCTAGCGGTTCTGGGGAAGAAACTACTGGAGTAGAAAGATCTTTTACATCTAGGGATCTCTACAATGTGGGCGTGGGATTTAACAGCCTGTCGGGTTTGTCGAGGGTGTTCACGTCGTGGGGGCACAAGTACTTGCAGTTAGTCAGAGCATTCTCCACTAAAATACTTGTAGAACAGGCATAGGGATGCAACATTTCGTCGATAGGACAGAGGCTGAAGCTTAGATGCCAGTTCAGGGCCTATCAGATTAGAGTGAGTTTCTAACAGTACTTTGTCTAGTTTTTATTTTTAACCCCTTCCCCCAAACTTACCGTGTGAAAGAGAGAGTCAGCCGCCATTTTTAACTTTCCAATACATCGGTAAACACAAATACGAAATCTGCATAAATTAAAATATATTTAAGCGTATCTTATGACCGGACAAGTTTATATGATTAACAAAAACAATTTTCAATTTAGCATTTTTATGACTTTGTGTTTTTAAACGTTTTTAACTTAGCTCCCCCCCCTGCAAAATTTAGTTACAAACATTTATCAAAGTCCAACAATCCTATTCACTGGTGCCATTTTTTTTTTTTTTACATAAATTAAACATTGCCAATCGTACCTGCCTATCTCATCTTTTAGTCGTGCCGACTTGCAGTGCAAAGGCAAATTTCGTGAAAGTGTTGTTGCTGTTGTCGACCGTTAACATATAATTAACGCAGAACAAAGATATCTTAATTTTATTCGTTTATTTTTTTTAATTTAGCATTTTTATGACTTGATTTTTAAACGTTTTTAACTTGGCTTTTTTTTCTTCATGAAAAATTTAGCTACAGACGTTTATTAAAGTCCAGCAACCATATTTAGTGGTGCCATTTTTACATAAATATAACATTGCCCATCGTGCCTGCCTATCTTACCTTTCGATGGTGGCGAGTCCCAGTGCAAAAGCAAATTTCATGACAGTGTTGTTGTGTTGACCGTTAGCATATAACTAATGCAGAACAAAGAAATCTTAATTTTATTCGTTTTTTTACCTTTAATTATTTTCGTCTTTTGAATGGACAATACGTTGCAAACATCATCGGAAAACGTTTATTCACACGTAATTAACGAACTTTTAAGAATTTAAAACGTTTCATTATAATCGTTTTTCGTTTTTTTTTTTTAATCTTTTTTAATCTTTATATCTTATTTTAATTTTTCAATATTCGTTCAGTCGTTTTTTTTTAATCCACGTTTCAATCGTGTTTTTGATTTACACATTTCTAAAAGCTTTTTCTTAATGATTTGGACACGCAGAATCGAATTTGTATGAATTTACCAAAAGAATCCTAAGGTACCGAACACAATTGACAGTCTTGAATAAAAAAGAAATCATCCAATTTTCATGGTCTTTTTTTTTCGTATTGAATTGCTTAGAAGTAAAGGTAAGTTTTTATTTTTCGATATTTTATTCCCTAACAATTAACAATTTAATGCATTTAAAATAAGATTTTTTTTTATTTCTATGAAAATTTTGATTTCCTTTTTTCCAGATCTTGCGTTTACCAAAAATTTTAAAAAATTTAATGGTAAAGAAATTTCGTTTGAATTACTGTACACATAGATTCGAAAAAGTTGAAAGAAATTTGGTACTAGCGCAGAAAGTGATCCGCGCTATTTTTTAAATCGTATTTCCAAGTTTAATTAAAGTTTTATGATGTATTTTTTATTCAATTGTAAGGTTAAAGTATAGAATAGGTACAAAACACTCTCCCCTCCCCATCTAAAGAATGACTTTTTAAATAATAACGTTATTACTTACGTCCGGATATCACTCACTGCACTAATACCAAAGTTGTAATTTAAGGAGTAAGAGGGTTGTTAATATTTGTTTAATTTTTAATCCATTTATAACACTAAGTGATTTTTATTTTCCCATTAAAATTGAAAATGAAAATATTTTTAACAGTAAATTGCTTTCTGTACACATTTTGGGTCACCGTTTTAAAATAGCAAACGTATAAGTGGCCTCCGCAGTCGGCAGCCATTTTGAGTAAAAAATTACACATTTACCAATTAAATTTCTGGTACTAGTGCAGAGAGTGATCCGGACGTAAATAACGTTATTATTTTAAAAGCCATTCTTAACATGGGGAGGGGAGGGTGTTTTGTACCTATTCTATACTTTAACCTTACAAGTGAATAAAAAAAAATACATCATAATACTTTAATTAAACGTGGAAATATGATTTTAAAAAAATAGCGCGGATCACTCTCTACAACTTTCGAGTACTTATACAAAATACGTGCCGTGCTGAAATAATTGGGTTCGGTGGCTAAAAAAAAAAAGCTTATCTGTAGTTTCATTTATAATTTAATAAGCAATAGATACCATAAAAATTGAATGTAACCTAGAAATAAGCAAAATTAGTCTGAGAAAAAAAAAACCCGACTCCAACTAAGTGATCTACTGTTCTAATTATTATAATGATAAACAATTGTTTTTTTTTGTTTTTTTAGCAACAAAATCTGTTCTTTTTCCTTTTTTCTCCAGTACATCGAATAATAATCGATGATAACGATCGTCTAACGCAATTCTACTGCAACAACACAACGTTGTGAACTAAAAAATCCAATGTTGTACATTCCGACCATTCAACAGTATACACAACCTGCATAAAAGGAAATTTGAGTTTGTGTAATCCGTACGATGAGGGTCAAATAGCCAAGAAATATACCCAGAATTTTTATGGTGCCTTCATACATATATACAATATATATACAATTCATTTACGAATATACCTTATGGAGTGTTTAAAAAAATAATTTAAAATGTTTAAGCTGAAAAAATAATTGTTCATAAAACGGTGTATAGCAGAGAAGCCAACAAACAAAGTAAAATATTTTTAAAAATTCAAACAAAGAAACAAAAAATATTACCAAAGGCAAGATAAGTTACTCTTTTATGTATCTGGATAAGCTTTGAATTTTTAACGTATTATGAAGTTTTATTCCGTTCGAAAAAAATATAAAATAAGTGCCGAGTTGCAGAGTTAAAAAGAAAATATGACCGACAAGAAATGCCTTTTTGAAGTGTCATTACTGACTTAAAACTCTACAAATAAACTAAATACTGCAAGAAATTGATTCAATAATGTCACCGTGAAATTAATTGGATAAATTCCTATCAGTATATTGCTTTGTTGTTATGCTTTAAGCGATTATCGAGACTTCTTAGTTAAATGATTGCATGTCGGCCATCTTCTTGTCCTAACTTACCTTGTGCTTCAGATTAAATAGACGCTTTAAAATATGTACAATCACACAAAACTTAATCAGGTAGGTAACAGAATAATTTATCTTGTCTTTGGTAACATTAATTTATCATATATTTGAATTTTTTTAATCCATTTTTCGTTTGTGGGGGTTTCTATTTTTCTAGTTTTTTTTTTTTTTTTTTTTTTTTTTTTTTACAGCGGAAAACACGTTTTTATGAGAGCGTGTTCAAGCAGACATTTTTTTTTTTTTTTTTTAATTTTGTTTGAATTTTATAAACACAACGGGGAGATAACTCCATGTAAAGCGCCGATACTCCCTCCCCATCTTTAATGCTAGCTTTTCTTAATAAAAATCGAACCTTTTGCTTGGTATTATAACATTTTTTTTTTTTTTCGCTGAAAAAAAAAAAATAAATAGAAATACTTGATAAAATTAAGTGAAATTCTTTTCCGGAGAACTTCGTTCCATAACGCATACGTACAATATAACCTTTTTTCGATATTTTCCTTTTTTTAATGCCTTGACTAAACTGTACAAGTGCCCAAATTAATTGGGAAATACGGCATTACGCTGAGGTGTAAAAAAATAAAAATAAAAATAAAATAAAATAAAATAAAAAAATAAAAAAGAGTATAATATGATTTTTATTTTTTTTTTTTTTTTCGGAAAAACGCTGTTTATGAAGAGACAGATTTAATAACTTTGCCTTTCTTTTACTTTGGCATCCCCGTTGTTCTGAGATACTGGGAACATGGCGGTGTATGCGAAAAATTCTGTCATCGGCAATGTTTTAAAGTGAAACGACCATGAAAAAAAAACGATGTTATTTTTTTTTTTTTTGAAATTACAAACTTTATTTGAACTTTTAAACAAACTTTTACATACATAAAAATAGACTTTATAAACCTTTTATAATATAAAATTTTAACGTTTATTTGACCAAAATATATGATGAAAAATCGTCCCCGTATTTTGCACACACTGAAGAAAAACTGCTTTTTTTTTTTTTACAGAAAGTAATGGCGACACTATATGAAAAACAAATAATTCATGAATATATTATATGAAATACGCCATTACTATGAGGTGTAATAAATAAATAAAATAAAGTATATTATGATTTTTTTTAATTCGTTAAAATGCTGTTTATGAAAACATAGATTTAATAATAACTTTAGCTTTGTTTTACTTTGGCATCCCCGTTCTTCTGAGATACTTTGAACATGGCGGTGTATGCGAAAAATTCGTCCTCGGCAATGTTTTAAGTCAAAAGTCAATGTTAGTTTTATTAAAAAAAAAAAAAAAAAAAAGAAAAACGAGATTTTTTTTTTGTTTTTTTTTTTTTTCACTTGCCTTACAAACTTTATTTGAACTTTTAAACAAAATTCCACATTCATAAAAAATAGACTTTATACACCTTTTATAATATAAAATTTAAAAATGTATTTAACCAAAATATATGCTGAAAAATCGTCCCCGGTTTTATCATGTCGCAGTAATATCCAAAAATTACGAAAGAAAACCGAAATTAATTTACAAAAAAACAAGGTACTTGCACAGTTTAATCAAGACATTAAAAAACTAAAAAAAAATATGGCATTTTTTTTAGTTTGCCGACCCCTCGGCATTCATCTTTACTTTTTCGACTTTTATAAATTTTCGGGTACATTGAGAAAGAATATCGCATTCATTTTTTGCGCAAACAAGTAGTTATCAATATTTGAAGACATTTAGTATCCAACGTAATCACTATTGTTTTGCTGGCGGCCATCTTGTTTCCCGTTTAGGAAAAAAACGCCAAAAAGAGCCAAAAGGGCCAAAACATGGCCCAAAAACATTCTTCGGCTTCAAGGCCGAAATGACCCCCCTCACCCTTCCGTACATTTTTCAGCTTCCCGATATCGAAACCGACATTTTCTTTCACTTTCTTAATTATATTATTATTTTCACTTTTCTTTCTAATCTGCGCGCACGCGCGTAGTCACTTGACGTTTCACTAAGTTCATGAATACATGGCGGACATTTTAAATGACAAGAAATATTTTTCATAAAATAAAAAGTCTTCACCTCATTTAAAAATAAAAATATTGCTGTCGGTAAGTTTTCACGAGCGGTTATGTTTTTTGTTTTTTTTTTTGGAGGTGAGGTATTCCATTATAGAACTTGTATAGGTGCTTCTGCGGTTTAATTAACCGTTTTCCATAAGTCACGCGCCGACCTTTATCGAGTAGAATACTATTCAACATTTCACAGAATTTCTCTGTTTACATTTGGGGGAGGCGGTGGAGGAGTGGGGGCGGCTGTGCTTTGGCCCCCAAAAAGAACGAAAAACATAAAATATGCTTTTGTAAACCACTCGTGAAAACTTAATTCTTTTTTTTTTATCAATTAAAAGGGGTTAATACCATGCAAACTGTAAATTTGCAACGCATTTGATCATCAGGTTTGTGGCCAGCAACATCGAATATCCCTAAAATCAAACAAATTAATGGTCTGTGGTAGTGAAAGGTAATATTTACTTTTTAATTTGTTTTAATAAATATCATTATTTATATTAATAAATTAAAAGGTAAATTAAAATTAAAATAAATTAAAATTATTCTAAATACTGTTTTTAATTTGTGGTGGTGCCTTTACGGTCTTTCCTTTCGCTCAAGATTTCTTGGAATTTACCCCCCCCCTCCAATAAACCTTTTTTTTTCGTCAACACAAGTGGCGGGAAAGAGGGGATTCCAGTTACATGTGACATATTTAGCCTTTTTTTTTTGGCGTTTTTTTTTCGCTATCGGAAAACAAGATCGCCGCCATTAAAAATGATAAGGATTACGTTGGATACTGAATGTCTTCAAATACGGATAACTGCGTGTTTGCGCAAATAATAAATGCGATATTCGTGCTCACCGTACTCGAAAACTTATTCAAGTCGACAAATTAAAGGTGAATGCCGAGGTGTCGGTAAACTAAAAATTTAACAAAAATATATTGTACGTACTCGTTATGGAATAAAGGTTTCATGAAAAAAAAAAAATCACTTAATTTGATCAAGTATTTATTTTTTTTTCAAGGAAAATCACATTTTAATGAGATCGATCGGGTAGCGACCAACCCCCCCCCCGCTTAGGAGAAGGAGAGCCAGGAGGAAATAACTTCAATCACCGCTTGAAGATTGTCAAAATTTGACGAGATTATTTTGAAATATGAGCAGACAAAATACTTAGATAAATATTTTTTAGATAAATATTTTATGTTTTTTTTCACTTATTTTACAGAAGTTCTGTGCCCTTTTTTAAATCTGTTTTCATTTTGTCATTTGTTAATCAATTGTTTGTCTACTCGTGCCCGTAAACAGCCAAATGGAAACGATAGATCGATCTCATTAAAATGTGATTTTTCTCTGTAAAAAAAAAAACTACTTGATCAAATGTAGAGACATTTTTTTCTTTCGGGGAAGTTCATTCCATAACAGTTACGTACAATATTATTCTTTCAATATTTTCATTTTTTTTAAATGTATTGATTAAACTGTACAAGTAGCAAAACAAAATTTCGAAGTGAATAAAGTTCTGCTAAAATTTTTAAGATAAAAAAAAAACTTCCTTTGTTACGATTCGAACTCTTCGGTTTCTTTTATTTGCCAAATCTCAATCTTCGTTAATTGTATTCGAAACATATTTAATTAATATTTACTTTTCTACCTCATCGTTTTTCGCAATTTCTGGATATGTTCATTACTGTGGCATGACAATAAAGTAGATACCATTGGTTTTACTTGAAAGTTTGTATTTCAGCTTTAGATACCATCATTTTTATTTTAAAGTCTGTATTTCGACTTTAGATGTAATAAAATTACCTTATATTTTATTATTTCCCAATACTGTTTATTAAAATCTAGGGAAACGAACAAAATAAGATGACCGCCGTCCAAATACTGCAGAATTGCCTAAAATATAAAAACATTTAATTTAAAATAAAAAATTATACCATTATATGATCAATTCTTAATGCTGCAATATTTTAAGTTATAAATTTATTATATTTTTTACTAGAATATCTTTTCCAGTTTTTACAACTAGTCCTTTACTTTTCCATGTTTAAGCTTAACCATATTACTTTTTATACTCGCATTTTTCTATTGTAATATATATATATATATATATATATATGTTTTACCCAAATTTCTCAATATATCAAAATTCCCGTAATGTTCATATATTAATAAAAAAGAGTCAAATTTTAAATATTTTTGACTCTATTATTTAAGATTAATGATTAAAATTTTCGTACAAATCAAAACAACAAGATATAAAGTGATAAAACAATTGTTTCGTAACTATTTGGATAATTTTGAATATACCATTAAAAAAATATTCCGACATAGCTACTCATCATACGATAAAATACACTCTAATTATGCATATATGAGTACATTCCATATATTCAAAAAGATTCAACGCAGCTGATCTAATTTTTTTTATTTTATTTTTTAATGTTTTCGATGGCTTTCGTATTTTTACTTTTTAAATAATATTTCCAACAATAAAATATTTTGCATGCTTTTAACAATTTATTTACTTGATTTATTTCTCGAATACTAGATTACATATTCAAATTCTAGATTCTATTCAAATATTTTTTTTGCTTAGTTGTTGTTTCTTATGAATAAACAGAAGTAAAGAAGGTTCATTTGAATAAAATATTCATTGAAATATTCTTCATCCTCTGCTGGTTATGTTAATCATTTAATTAAAATTCTTTTTATTCTTAAGTGTTTTTTTTTTAATTTTAATCTTTCTTGTACATTTGCGATGAAAGGGAGATAACTTTTTATAATCAGTTTTTTTTCCAATTCATCGTTTCCATCTGAATTTTGCTTTTTTTTAAATTCTGTATTACTGGTCTTAGCCTAAATTTAAATTTATGATGCTAACATTATCCTTTAGTGACAATCGCATTTTTATTTAAACTTATATGTGTGTATATGTGCACACACACACACACACACACATATATATATATATATATATATATATATATATATATATATATATATATATATATATATATACCAATTTATCGAAAGTCCCTGCGTTTCTATCTGAATTTTACTTTATTTTCTATTAAATTAATAATACTAACATTATCTTTCTAATTATAATTTCATTTTTATTTCTCACTTATATTGTGTCATATATATATATATATATATATATATATATATATATATATATATATATTCCTTTACCTTTGTTGCGTCGATGGGGTCAGGGTGGTCTATGGAAGTCTCATTGATTCAAACAGCTGTTTGTAGCGACCATATGTAACTGTTTACCCCTAAATAAACATATATAATGTGCTTCATAATTATGTTAAATCTTGTTTTTATACATTAATATATATATATATATATATATATATATATATTATATAGATGACTTTTTATTACCAATTTATTTAAATTCTCTACGGTTCTATCTTAATTTTGCTTTATTTTGTATTATTAGTCTTCGCCTAATTAAAAAATTAATTCAAACTTTATCTTCTTAATGACAATCCCATATAAATTTATCTCTTATATATATATATATATATATATATATATATATATATATATATAATGTCATAGCATGTTTATTGTTTTTACAATATAATTAACCTTTAAACATGTCGTAATCAACGGTGGTATTGTGGCTTTAAACAACGACGAAACTCCAAAACGGTTATTTTGTCAGAATTTGCTCTTATTCTTTTTATCATGCCCTTATGAATATTATTAGAATATTAAAATATTTCCAATTTTCATAAAAAAGCTGGGATATTCATTGTAGTTTTCATTGTATCACTATAAAATCCACCTCCTGGCCAATGCTGAGAACGTCACCCGAAGGCACAGTTTAGTTTATGGGACAGAATCAGGAGGGTAAGAATAAAAAAAAAAACATGCCAGAATAGTCAAAAGAAAAAGCATGGTTACTGAAGTTCAAGAATGAGGATACATTCAGTCAAGAGACCGAACACATCTTAGATAAAAACAAAAAAAAAATCAGAAAATTTATGATAACAACTTAAGTGCCTTTTTTTAACGATCATGATTGTATCAATATAAAAGATATTAATCATAGTTATGATTGTATCAATATAAAAGATATTCATCATAGTTATGATTGTATCAAGATAAAAGATATTCATCGTAGTTATGATTGTATTAATATAAAATATAATCCTGGGCCCAACTCTTTTCCTGACCTACATTAATGATCTTCCAAATCACATCCTTACATCATTTGTAGACATTTATGCTGACGACACTACCATTTATGGTAGCACATCTAAGACAGTAAACGACCAAGTTCTCTCCAGTTCTCTCTCCTCTGATCTTGAGCATGTAGTACAATGGGGAAAGGAGTGGCTGGTTACTTTTAATGCATCTAAAACCAAGCTTCTCTCTTTACATCATCAACATTCTGATCCCCATCTGGCATCAATTGAAATGAATCGCTCTCGTCTTCAGGAGGCCTCAAGTTTTGACAAGCTTCTGGGCTTGACCATTACTCCTGATCTTAAATGGAACACGTATATCAAATCTGTTGCCAAGGCCGCTGGGAAAATGGTGGGATCTTTCTATCGATCCAGTAGATATCTCACTGCTGATGCAATTCTCTATTTATATAAGAGCCAGGTACGTCCAAGGATGAAATACTGTTGCCACATCTGGGCAGGAGCTGCTAGAAAGGACTTGTCCTGCCTTGATAGAGTTCAAAATAGACTTCGTAGCCTCGTAGGAGATGTCCTTTTCTCTTCCTTGCAACCTCTATCTCACAGAAGAGATGTTGCGAGTTTGTCTCTGATGTATCGTTATTTTCATAGAAATTGTTCGACTGAGCTTCAATCTATGGTCCCCCCCCTCGCAAAACTTTCACAAGAAACACTCGTCTAGCTGTAAACACTATCAATAATTCCCCCCACTCTTTATCTGTGCCTAAACCTAAACGTAGATTCCATGAACAGAGCTTTTTTATTAGAACTGCACGCCTGTGGAATTGTCTTCCGTTTTCCTGCTTTCCGGCTGACTACAATATGGTTGTCTTCAAGTCTAACGTAAATAAGTTCTTGATGAGCCGTTCCATATAATTTAACAAATTTTCATTACTAATGATTATTATATTGCCCAATTTTTACTGTACACTCTTTAACCTTTACCTTGAGTGGCCTATTGGCCTTGATAATGTGGTGATACCTATAAAAAAAAAGAAAAAGTCCAATGTGAACAAGTTCTAATTGAATCGTCTCCCTAAGTAATCCAAGTTACAAAATTCCCACTGTTTACTATGCTAAAATCACAATGACTAATATATACCTATTAACCCTTATCCTTGAGTGGCCTCTGGGCCTTGATAAGTGGTGACACCCATGTAAAAAAATCATAGTTATGATTGTATCAATATAAAAGATATTCATCATAGTTATGATTGTATCAATATAAAAGATGTTCATCATAGTTATGATTGTATCACTATAAAAGATATTCATCATAGTTACGATTGTATCAATATAAAAGATATTCATCATAGTTATGATTGTATCAATATAAAAGATATTCATCATAGTTATGATTGTATCAATATAAAAGATATCCATCATAGTTATGATTGTATCAATATAAAAGATATTCATCATAGTTATGATTGTATCAATATAAAAGATATTCATCATAGTTATGATTGTATCAATATAAAAGATATTCATCATAGTTATGATTGTATCAATATAAAAGATATTCATCATAGTTATGATTGTATCAATATAAAAGATATTCATCATAGTTATGATTGTATCAATATAAAAGATATTCATCATAGTTATGATTGTATCAATATAAAAGATATTCATCATAGTTATGATTGTATCAATATAAAAGATATTCATCATAGTTATGATTGTATCAATATAAAAGATATTCATCATAGTTATGATTGTATCAATATAAAAGATATTCATCATAGTTATGATTGTATCAATATAAAAGATATTCATCATAGTTATGATTGTATCAATATAAAAGATATTCATCATAGTTATGATTGTATCAATATAAAAGATATTCATCATAGTTATGATTGTATCAAGATAAAAGATATTCATCGTAGTTATGATTGTATTAATATAAAATATAATCCTGGGCCCAACTCTTTTCCTGACCTACATTAATGATCTTCCAAATCACATCCTTACATCATTTGTAGACATTTATGCTGACGACACTACCATTTATGGTAGCACATCTAAGACAGTAAACGACCAAGTCCTCTCCAGTTCTCTCTCCTCTGATCTTGAGCATGTAGTACAATGGGGAAAGGAGTGGCTGGTTACTTTTAATGCATCTTAAACCAAGCTTCTCTCTTTACATCATCAACATTCTGATCCCCATCTGGCATCAATTGAAATGAATGGCTCTCGTCTTCAGGAGGCCTCAAGTTTTGACAAGCTTCTGGGCTTGACCATTACTCCTGATCTTAAATGGAACACGTATATCAAATCTGTTGCAAAGGCCGTTGGAAAAATGGTGGGATCTTTCTATCGATCCAGTAGATATCTCACTGCTGATGCAATTCTCTATTTATATAAGAGCCAGGTACGTCCAAGGATGAAATACTGTTGCCACATCTGGGCAGGAGCTGCTAGAAAGGACTTGTCCTGCCTTGATAGAGTTCAAAATAGACTTCGTAGCCTCGTAGGAGATGTCCTTTTCTCTTCCTTGCAACCTCTATCTCACAGAAGAGATGTTGCGAGTTTGTCTCTGATGTATCGTTATTTTCATAGAAATTGTTCGACTGAGCATCAATCTATGGTCCCCCCTCGCAAAACTTTCACAAGAAACACTCGTCTAGCTGTAAACACTATCAATAATTCCCCCCACTCTTTATCTGTGCCTAAACCTAAACGTAGATTCCATGAACAAAGCTTTTTTATTAGAACTGCACGCCTGTGGAATTGTCTCCGTTTTCCTGCTTTCCGGCTAACTACAATATGGTTGTCTTCAAGTCTAACGTAAATAAGTTCTTGATGAGCCGTTCCATATAATTTAACAAATTTTCATTACTAATGATTATTATATTGTCCAATTTTTACTGTACACTCTTTAACCTTTACCTTGAGTGGCCTATTGGCCTTGATAATGTGGTGATACCTATAAAAAAAAGAAAAAGTCCAATGTGAACAAGTTCTAATTGAATCGTCCACCTAAGTAATCCAAGTTACAAAATTCCCACTGTTTACTATGCTAAAATCACAATGACTAATATATACATATTAACCCTTATCCTTGAGTGGCCTCTGGGCCTTGATAAGTGGTGACACCCATGTAAAAAAAATCATAGTTATGATTGTATCAATGTAAAAGATATTCATCATAGTTATGATTGTATCAATATAAAAGATATTCATCATAGTTATGATTGTATCAATATAAAAGATATTCATCATAGTTATGATTGTATCAATATAAAAGATATTCATCATAGTTATGATTGTATCAAGATAAAAGATATTCATCGTAGTTATGATTGTATTGATATAAAATATAATCCTGGGCCCAACTCTTTTCCTGACCTACATTAATGATCTTCCAAATCACATCCTTACATCATTTGTAGACATTTATGCTGACGACACTACCATTTATGGTAGCACATCTAAGACAGTAAACGACCAAGTTCTCTCCAATTCTCTCTCCTCTGATCTTGAGCATGTAGTACAATGGGGAAAGGAGTGGCTGGTTACTTTTAATGCATCTAAAACCAAGCTTCTCTCTTTACATCATCAACATTCTGATCCCCATCTGGCATCAATTGAAATGAGTGGCTCTCGTCTTCAGGAGGCCTCAAGTTTTGACAAGCTTCTGGGCTTGACCATTACTCCTGATCTTAAATGGAACACGTATATCAAATCTGTTGCAAAGGCCGTTGGAAAAATGGTGGGATCTTTCTATCGATCCAGTAGATATCTCACTGCTGATGCAATTCTCTATTTATATAAGAGCCAGGTACGTCCAAGGATGAAATACTGTTGCCACATCTGGGCAGGAGCTGCTAGAAAGGACTTGTCCTGCCTTGATAGAGTTCAAAATAGACTTCGTAGCCTCGTAGGAGATGTCATTTTCTCTTCCTTGCAACCTCTATCTCACAGAAGAGATGTTGCGAGTTTGTCTCTGATGTATCGTTATTTTCATAGAAAGTGTTCGACTGAGCTTCAATCTATGGTCCCCCCTCGCAAAACTTTCACAAGAAACACTCGTCTAGCTGTAAACACTATCAATAATTCCCCCCACTCTTTATCTGTGCCTAAACCTAAACGTAGATTCCATGAACAAAACTTTTTTATTAGAACTGCACGCCTGTGGAATTGTCTTCCGTTTTCCTGCTTTCCGGCTGACTACAATATGGTTGTCTTCAAGTCTAACGTAAATAAGTTCTTGATGAGCCGTTCCATATAATTTAACAAATTTTCATTACTAATGATTATTATATTGTCCAATTTTTACTGTACACTCTTTAACCTTTACCTTGAGTGGCCTATTGGCCTTGATAATGTGGTGATACCTATATAAAAAAAGAAAAAGTCCAATGTGAACAAGTTCTAATTGAATCGTCCACCTAAGTAATCCAAGTTACAAAATTCCCACTGTTTACTATGCTAAAATCACAATGACTAATATATACCTATTAACCCTTATCCTTGAGTGGCCTCTGGGCCTTGATAAGTGGTGACACCCATGTAAAAAAAATCATAGTTATGATTGTATCAATGTAAAAGATATTAATCATAGTTATGATTGTATCAATATAAAAGATATTCATCATAGTTATGATTGTATCAATATAAAAGATATTAATCATAGTTATGATTGTATCAATATAAAAGATATTAATCATAGTTATGATTGTATCAATATAAAAGATATTCATCATAGTTATGATTGTATCAAGATAAAAGATATTCATCGTAGTTATGATTGTATTAATATAAAATATATTAATCATAGTTATGATTGTATCAATATAAAAGATATTCATCATAGTTATGATTGTATCAATATAAAAGATATTCATCATAGTTATGATTGTGTCAATATAAAAGATATTAATCATAGTTATGATTGTGTCAGCATGAATGTGAAATCTCTAAATAATTTTCATAATGATAAAAAATTTAAAAATATTTTATTACAAAAATCACTTTAAAAATATTGGCAATAAATGAAATAAATTAATGTTTTCTTTGCAGATGTTCCTGCTTGGACGCTTTTGTTGAATCTGAACTAGTATGTGAATTTTCCTCTTCTTAAAAAATACATCTAGTGCAACATATGAGCCACACAAAAGAAAACTCTTATTTTTGTACAATGTGTGCATCGATTTTTTCAAAGAAATAAAATCTAATGCGACATATGACAAAGCTGAGGATTCGTGTGAAATGTTTTATTCTGATGAATCAAATTCAGTAAAACATAAGGATTGTTGTTATATTGTTTGTTCTCGATTATCAAATCTAGAGAAGCCTGTAAGAACTCTTTCTGGAGAAACCAAATCTAAAGAACGAAATGTAGCGATACATATGAGTACTAACACTGGAGAAAAGCTATATTCTTGGGAACAGTGTCAATATAAACGTTCTAATAAACCAAATCTACCGATCCATATGAGTACTCACACTGAGGAAAAGCCATACCCTTGGGACCAATGGGAGTATTCACGTTCTGAGAACCCAAATCTAGCGATGCATATGAGTACTCACACTGGGGAAAAGCCGATTTCTCGTGAACAACATCAATATTCACGTTCTGAGAAACCAAATCTAGTAATGCATATGAATACTTACGCTAGAGAAAAGCCATATTCTCGTGAACAATACCAATATTCAAGTTCACAGAAACCAAATCAACCGATGCATATGAGTACTCAGACTGGAGAAAAGTCATATTCCCGGGAACAATGTACATATCCACGTTCTGATCATTCAAATCAACCGATGCATATGAGTACTCACACTGAAGAAAAGTCGTATTCTTGGGAACAAGGGGAATATGCCTGTTCTGAGAAACCAAATCTACCGATCCATACGAGTACTCACACTGAGGAAAAGCCATCTCCTTGGGAACAATGGAAATATTCACGTTCTGAGAAACCAAATCCAGCGAGGCATATGAGTACACACACTGGAGAAAAGCCATATTCTTGGGAACAATTGGAATATTCCCGTCCTGAGAAACCAAATCTAGCGAAGCATATCAGAACTAACACTGGAAAAAAGCCATATTCTTGTAAACAATGTACATATTCATGTTTAACTCCATCAAAACTAGAGATACACGTAAGAACTCACACTGGAGAAAGACCATATTCTTGTGGACAATGTCAATATTCATTTTCAACTCGATCAAATCTAGTGAGTCACGTAAGAACTCACACTGGAGAAAGACCATATTCTTGTGGACAATGTCAATATTCATTTTCAACTCAATCAAATCTAGAGAAACACGTAAGAACTCACACTGGAGAAAAGCCATATTCTTGTGAAATATGTGATTATTCATTTTCAGATAAATCAAATCTAGATAAACATATGAAAACTCACACTGGAGAAAAACCATATTCTTGTGGACTATGTGGTTATTCATTTGCACAGAAACAACAACTTACGAGGCACATGAAATTACACATTAGGGGAAACCCATATTCTTGTAAAAAATGTGTATATTCATGTTTTACTAAACGAGGTCTAACAAAACATATGAGACACCATAAAATGTGAAAGTTAGATTTATGTGAACAATGTTAATATTAAAGTTCTCGTAAACAAAATCTTGCTACACCTTTCAGAACTCGCACTTGATTATCTTGTAAGATCAGCTATTAATCAAAAACAAATAAATGCTTACTGGAAATAACTTGAATGATAACTTAACATTGTCCTTTGATGTCTTCAGGCCCTCTTTATAGGTTATTGTGGGAGCCTGCAATGTGGATACGTCTCATTATAAAATGAGCTATTAATAAAAACATCATCAGATAATCATATATAAAACATAATATGAAAAAATACAAACAAATGCTGCACCCAAGATAAAAGACAGAAATGCGTTTCAGATATAAAGTCTTGATAAAATCTATGCAGATCCATGTGTTTCCATCATTTGTAGCAACAAAGAATAGAGAATTAAGAACTCATAAAACCCATGGATTTTTTATCAAAAGCAAGTTTTTTGCTATCACTAATCCAAATTTGTAGCAAATAAAATAAAATCCTGGCTGAGAAATTAAAGAAAAGAAAGCGATGTCACTGCAAAGAAAAATAATTCACTTGTTCGACCCCAAAATAAACTGTCGGCGACGAAAGTCTCTTTGTTTTCAATTAAAACACAAATATCAGCTCTCATAATTAAAAAAGAGAATCACAATTGGCTTCATTCAACAATGCATCAGAAACACATCTTAAACTACACCACCATCCATTGGTTGTTTCATTCGAACAGTTTTAACCATGGCATGTCATGACTTACAACCATGATATTATTTGTGAATTGACTCCCCTATACGTCACTTATCATCAACAGCTAATAACGTAAAACTCAAACCGTCACTCGTTTCCATCAATGGCAAAGACTCACTTTATCTTTTTCGTTATTATCACACCGTCACTCACTGGTTCTTTCTCGTTACTATCAATGGCAAACCTACTGGACAATAACCTTAGAAATGCGGAAGCAGATGGTCAATAAGTGCAGAGTATGGAAATGTAGAGAAGAGCTCAGTTGTCAAATGTCAAACTACGAGAATTACAACGACCGAAATAAAGAGTTACTGCTGCTATTCAACATTGTAACATACAACACCCTCTGTCTGGAGATTAACCAGATATCTTAAGCTTCATAACTTTAAATTATGACTCCCTCAATTGCAATAACAACGGCCACCCTAGCACAAAACCACATATTGAAAACGGAAGCTCTAGAATAGACCGATTTTTTGCAGAAATATTGTTTTAGATAAAAAAAAATTATCGCCTTTTACAGTGCTGTGACTGCTGGAGAACATAACCTGAAGGCTCATTATCTTCTTGTATATAATAAGAGACACAATTTCAACCTCTGGACAACAAAAGATGGCACATAAAAACTTATTATGTTTACGTCCTTAGCCATTTCGTTACCTTTGACAGGACCCCTTCACAATGTAACTAACGACTGCAATTACATACACATTATTTCTTTATATTAAAAAATTACATTTAGTCCGAGGAGCGCCATGATCATCATCGTTCTAATTTAAAAAGGAAGTAGATAAAATTTCACCCTCACTTACACGTACACATAATCTTACCTCTTTAATCCGACAAAATAATGATTTCTCCCTATTAAATATCCGTCGCCACTGATTGGATGAGAAATATTCATTCTACAATTCTGACATTCGGTTATACCACCAAATATACGAACACTTATCAACTATTAAAACGCTACCATTTTTTAAAGATATTTTTTCAATGAACTAAAAGAAAATGTTTTACAAATAAATCCTTTTTTCAATGACTTTTTTAAAAATATTTTTTCAGTGAAATAAAAACAAATTGTTCACTAATAAATCCATTTCTTTATTGACTTTTAAAGATATTTTTTCAATGAATAAAAAATTATTTTACAAAAATAATCCTTCTTTTTTCAATGATTTTTTAAAAGATATTTTTTCAATGAATAAAGAAATTATTTCACAAATAAATCTTTTTTGCATTTTTTAAAGATATTTTTCAATTAACTAAAACCGATATATTTCGGAAATAAAAGAATAAAATTATTGAAGCATTTATTTTTAAATTCCTAAGACATTTTTTTTTTAATTTCTCATCGGTCGGTGTTCTTGCTTTTTGTTCACTTTTGGAAATGCCTGATCTATGGGTCAGTGAAATACAAATCCTCCGGATTTGCTTAATACAAACGTATTTAACCACATTTTTATATATTTATTTTGATTATTTTGATTACTGGTTTCAGCTTCGACTAATCAAATAATGGCAAAGACTCACTTTATCTTTTTCGTTATTATCACACCGTCACTCACTGGTTCTTTCTCGTTGCTATCAATGGCAAAGCTACTGGACAATAACCTTAAAAATGCGGAAGCAGATGGTCAATAAGTGCAGAGTATGGAAATGTAGAGAAGAGCTCAGTTGTCAAATGTCAAACTACGAGAATTACAACGACCGAAATAAAGAGTTACTGCTGCTATTCAACATTGTAACATACAACACCCTGTGTCAGGAGATTAACCAGATATCTTAAACTTCATAACTCTAAATTAGGAGTCTCTCAATTGCAATTACAACGCGCGTCCTGAGCACAAAACAAGACCACATGTTGAAAACGGAAGCTCTAGAATCGACCGATTTTTTACAGAAAAATTGTTTCAGTTAAAACAATTTATCGCCTCTTACAGTGCTGAGACTGTTGGAGAACATAACCTGCAGCTCATTATCTTCTTGTATAAAATAAGAGACGCAATTCCCCCCTCTGGACAACAAGAGATGGCACATAAAAACTTACTATGTTTACGTCCTTAGCCATTACGTTACCTTGGCGACCTTTGACAGGACCCCTTCACAATTTAACTAACGACTGCAATTGCATACACATTATTTCGTTATATTAAAAATTACATTTAGTCCGAGGAGCGCCATGACCCTCATCGTTCTAATTTAAAGAGTAAGTAGATAAAATTTCACCCTCACTTTACGGACTACTTTTACGACACCATTCTACACCAAGTACTTTTATACTTTTACATACTTTTCCTGGGTATTAACCGTCATTAACTGACTGCACATTACACGTACGCATAATCTTACGTTTTTAATCTGATAAAAATGATTTCTCCCTGTTAAATATCCGTCGCCGCTGATTGGATGAGATCTTTTCATTCTACAATTCCGACATTCGGTTATACCACCAAATAAACGAACACTTATCAACTATTAAAACGCTGTAATTTTTTAAAGATATTTTTCCAATTAACTAAAAGAAAATGTTTTACAAATAAATTCTTTTTTCAATGACTTTTTAAAAAATATTTTTTCAATGAAGTAAAAACAAAATGTTTTACAAATGAATCCATTTCTTTTTTTTTTACTTTTAAAGATATTTTTTCAATGAATAAAAAAATATTTCACAAAAAACTCCTTTTTTTTTCAATGATTTTTTAAGATATTTTTTCGATGAATAAAAAAATGATTTCACAAATAAATCTTTTTTGCATTGTTTTTTTTTTAAAGATATTTTTCAATTAACTAAAAACGATATATTTCGGAAATAAAACAAACAAATTATTAAAACACTTATTTGTAAATTCCTAAGAAAATCTTTTTTTTAAAGAAGTAATTGTTTCCTATACATCGGTCGGGCGCCCGGGCCCGGGCGGTGTTCTTGTTTTTTGTGCACTTTTGAATTTTTTTTTTTTTTTAATGCCTGATCTATGGGTCAGTGAAATACAACTCCTCCGGATTTTCTTAATACAAACGTATTTAACCACATTTTTATATATTTATTTTGATTATTTTGATTACTGGTTTCAGCTTCGACCAATCAAATAATAATGAAATGTTCAGTCTTAAATAATATGTTGAATTTCATGTTTTCATATATTTTAGTTTTTAATGAATTCGACACACAAAAGGGACGAAATAACGATTACACCGTGTTGCGTTGATCTAAATTATTTGTTGATTTTTTCTTTAATTAATTGCACGTTTAAATTGTGATTTTCATATTTTAATTTTGATTCTTTTATATTTTCATATATTTTATTTCTTAATGAATTCAACACACGAAACAAAAGTTGTATCAATTTACGAAAGAAGTCAAAACAAACAAAACGACTTTTTTATGTTTTTAACACAAGAGAAAACAGGAATTCATCCCGAATTTTTTTCATTTTGTATTGAATTCCTGGAGTGAAAGGTAAGTATTTATTTACGTATGAAATAAATCCCATTAAACTTAAAAAATAAATCAATTAAACAACTTTTAGACATTAAAATAATTTTATTTTTATTGCAATACAATAAACAATATTGATTCAACCATGCTTTATAACAAACATGAAAAAAAAAATCGTGTCAAAAAACGAAAATAATATATATATATATATATATATATATATATATATATATATATTGTTTTCGTTTTTTAACACGATTCATTTATATATATATATATATCATTTTTAATGATAAAAATAATTTGCCCAATCATGAAAAGTGTGATATATCCAAATTGATGAAAGTAAGAAAGTGAAAGGAGGGGTGTTGTCATTTTTTGGCACTTTTTAGTGTTTTTACCTAAATGCACGACGGGCGGCCATCTTGCTTGCCAAATTGTAGTGATTACGTTGGATAAAGAATGTTTTCAAATATGAATAAGTACTCGTTTGCGCAAGAAATAAATGCGATATTCGTTCTCGGCGTACCGAAAACTGGTAAAAGTCCGTAAATTAAAAACAATACTGTTTTATAGTAATAATTATACCATAGCGAATTAGGGACTGCCAAACGACTGTGAAGACTGAAGATTGGACCTCATATTTCCGTGACGTCAGATTTATGTTAACTATACGAACTATGGGAAAGCAGAAGCGACTTAATGATTTTTTAAAACCTTTGTTTATCTTCTTCAAACTGCAATTAATAACTAATCTTTGTTATAATTTTGTTAGTTTTACGATTTACACAGTTTAACGATTAATAATATTATAAACATTTGTATATCAAATATGAAATACGGTTTTACTGAATGTTCATTTGGTTACTTACGGGTTCCATATTTTCTACGGTAAAAAGAGACTAGAAAATATGAGAGGGGGGCTATAAAATGCTTAATATTTGTGCAATAATATTTTCAATTTTTTTTTAATCTGGCTATAAAATAGCTGACAAGAGTCATGTTTACATTAAAACTTAATATTTTAAAAAATATATTTTTAATTATGCTTAAATATATGTTGTAACGAAACATTTTGAAATAATGGAATTTTAATCGTTTTAATCTTTTAAAAAATAATTAATTTTTAAGTTTCTTTTTCTTGGCAATTCAACTTATATTATATATATTACAACTGATATTATGGTATATATTAACTCGAAAACCCCCTATTTAAAAATAAGCAAACATATTAAATTTATATAATTTTTTTAATTGAAACTTCAAGGTAATTTTTTGTTCAATATGTGTATTTAAATGTTTAAAAAATAAATACGTTTTACTTATTTGAACTCTTATGATTCATAAAAAATAGAAATTTCGATAGATTTAAATATATTTTGTTCAAATTTCGAAAAAAATAATATAGGGGGGCACGCACTAAAAAAGCATTTTCCCTCATATATCTTACGGAAACTGCATTTTATATGTAATTTCATTCTAAAATGGATAAGTATCGAAAATTTCACGAAAATTTGACCATCAGTTGATTGTTGCTAGATTTATTTAAAGACGGGTATGGTTTCACGTTCAAAATGCTTACTACACGGGAACGTTATTTTAAAGCGCCAATTATGTAAACACGATTTTCGTCTCGCAATTTCATACGATGAAAAAAAAAATTCTAATTATTTATTATTAGTTTATTTTGTCCTTCTTCTTTTAAATGGTACAAAAGTTATTAATAATATTAATTTATAATAAAGTTACATCGTGGTGAATTTTGGTAGTGCCTAGTGATATCAAGTATGGTAAAAAAAATGATATTTTATATTAAATAAATTATAAAGAAAATCTGTTTCGCAGGCAATTAAATACATTTGCTATGGTATAATTACAATAAATCCTGGGCAATTTTATAAACAAAAAAGAAGCAAATAATGTATGAGATGGTGGATTTTGACATATGGAAAATTGGCCTATTGGCCTTGTGTCTGACTAACTCTGCCCTCGTGGGTATGCAAGTAAATGAGGACATTCGTTTTAATTATTTTTCTCTAACCCCATACCCACCTTCTCCCGGGACTCGGCGTTGAAAATAAGGGAGATTATGTATTCTGGGGCAGAAGTTTAAAAGAAAAACAACTTATGAATTCTATGGGCGTACTTATAGTTTAAATGAGCAAAGAAAACTAGGGTAAATATGAATAATCACCCTTGAAAATTCCTTTAAAATTACCAATTAATAAGGTTTTCGGGGGTTAAAAACGAAAATAACGTTTGAAATTACGGCAAATGAGTAGTTTCCAAGATATGCAGAAATGGTTGTTTAAAAAAACAGGGGGATCACTTTTCTATAATAATGTAACGTAAAATGAGCACCCACTTTGTGATTACCACATGATGAGAGGTGGATGACAGAGGAAGAAATAAACAGATGCGGAGGAAAAAAATCGAACAAAAAAAAACGAGGGGTTGAGAAATGGGTGGAATGGAGAATAGTTGTAAGAGAATTAGAATAAATGAGGGATTTGGGAGTGAGTGGAAGGAAGAGTAATTTAGAGGAAGAGAGAATGAGATTAGGAGAGAGGCAGAATTAGAAAAGAGAGAGGGAGAAAGAGGAAGGATAAAGATAAAATGAAAAAAAGATATATTAGGTAAATGAGGGAGAGAGAAAGGAGAAATAGAAGAAGGGGTGAACGCAAATATGATGGAGCAATAGAAAGCAACAGAGGAAGACAGAGATTTCGAAAAAAAAAAGAAAGCAACAGATGGAGCGCGGTAGAGAGTAAGGATAGAGAGAGAGAGAGAAAGAGATATATATATATATTATATTATATTATTAATAGTATTGTTTAAACAAAACCAAGATGTGTCAACCAAAGAGTGCTCAATGTTTAGACAGAGCAATATGACTAATGACTATGGGGTATATATATATATATATATATATATATATATATATAAAGAGAGAGAGAGAAAGAGAGATAGGGGGTAGTAGGAAAAGATATATTGAGAAAAATAGGGGTAAAATCTTTTCGGTGAAATTATCTATACCAGCATGAATAACATCTAATGTCATTTTATCTCAGCATTTGTTCAATTTTATTTTAAGAACTTTAATATTGTTACAAGAAGTAAAGAAGGATTCACTCTCCATGATTGACCACAAAGAATAATCAAGAACGTTAAGATCACGTGATGAGGTCATTCTTGTTTGCTGATCCAGGACTAAAGTTGTCTGTGTTACTTAAGCGGTTTCGCACCATCTTGCAATCAGCAAATACAGAATTATACCATCGGGTTAATGCACATTGAAAAATGTCCTCAATGTAACGTTCTTTGTTAAGAACAAAAAAAAAATAGTCTATTGGCATTTAAAAAAATGATGGAGATTCCCCTCTTTCAGAAATGGCTGCTCAGACCATCACTGATGATGATTTCTTCATTTTGAAAATCTTTTCTGCATTATCACCACCAACAAACACCAAGGACTTTTTCATTTTGATGCTTGTGGGATGTTGAAGTGAGAATAACTTTTCATCTGTGAAGATGATGTTATTGAGCGTGCCTTGTCTGATAATAAGGTTTAACAAGAGTCGATTTCTGATGAGTTTCTTTGCAATTGTGGCTGCAGAGAGAACTGTCGCTTTTGGAGCTTATAAGGTGACATTAAAAGGTCACTTCGACATATCCTTCACATCGTCCTTGGTGAGGTTTGTGCTTTGTTCGCCATTTGTCTCATAAATTTTTTTGGATTTCGCCTGATTTTTCCCTAAGTTTTTTTGATAAGTTTAGGTGTTCCTAAGGTGTTGGGACGTTGTCTATCTTTGATCAACGAAGTTTCCAGGTAATTAGTAATCGTCCTTTTTATAAACATTTTGTTAATTTTGAGTTTTTTCCCCCAACTTGAATATTTCTTGTGCCGTACGTCATTCTCGTGTTGCTCTATGGTTAATCTTCTCTCCAATTCAAAAGACATTGTTTAAAAATTAACATCTTTTGTTTCTAAAAAAATAATTAGAAATCATACATTACATTATCATATAATGACAATTAAATAGTAAATTTATTTTAATATTATCATAATAAATAGTTCAGAAATTTTGTAACAGGGCTTATGTCCACACTGCGTATCGAAAGAAGACACTTTCAGTAGCTGTAGGCGACAGCTAGACGAATTCCTCACGATTAAACGTTGATTACATTTACATGCAAATTAGATACAATCAGAACGTTGGAATTGAAGTGGATAATAAACTGGTCGAGAGAAATTGCCTATTTCTTGGTATTACAGAGATTAAGGGTGATTAAGCGGAGGGAGTACAGACCTACGAGTGAGAGGTACTTGGAAGAAGTAGGGAAGGATTTCTGATTTTGATTGTATTATCGGGGTGAGCGCGAACGCAGACCCCACACTCAGAAATAGCATGTCCGAGTCATCCACATTTGGGACGATCGCAAAGGTCAACCCAACCGCAGTGCAATGGAAGGGCCTCGCTCTGGGGGAACGACCTTAATGATCACCGTTACCCCTACATCAGGTAAGTATATCTTTTTATGCGCGCACCACTGTTTTTATATCACACTTCTATACTAACCACCAACAAACACCAATAAAAAACTAAAATACCTCCACATAATTCTCACCAATATCAGTATATCACATTTCATTCACTAATAACAACAATTCATAACAAATAATTTACTATCATGTAAACTTGCCAACATTTTCACAAAATAACTCAATTCTTAACGGAACTAAAATTATATTGTACGTACCCTTTATGGAATGAAGTTTTCTGAAAAAAAGTAACTTAATTTGATCAAGTACTTTTTTTATAGAGGAAATCAACTTTTATTGTAATCGATCTATCACCGCCATTTGGCTATTTAGGGACACGAGGAGGGGTAGCTTTATACAAATGACAAAATGAAAAAATGATTTAAAAAACACAGAAATTCTGTAAAATAAGTGAAATATATATCTGAGCATTTTTTCTGCTCATGTTTCAAAACAAAATAATCTCGTCAAAATTTGACAAACTAAGCGATGATTGGAGTTATCTTCTCCTGGCGTTCCTTTCTCCTAAGCGAAAAAAAAGATGGCCGTTACCTGATCGATCTCATTAAAATTTGATTTTCCTTGGTGAAACAAAAAAATAAATAAAAATAAAAAATAACTGCTGGACCAAATCAAGTGATTTCTTTTTTCATGAAAACTTTAATCCATAACGAGTACATACAATATAATTTTTTCAATATTTTTATTTTTTGATGTCTTGATTGAAGTGTACAAGCACCCATTAATTATATCAAAGCACGGATGAAACAAAAATAAAATAAAAATTATGATCTAAAGAGTTATTTTCTCTTACATGAGCAGTAATTTAAAAAAATGCCAATAGACGCTATATATATTTTTTTCATATATTAATCTCATAAAATAATTTGCGTCGTCGTCGTCGTCGTCGAGGTAATCGATAATATAGCATAGTTCCTGGCTTTACTATAACAGTTATTTTAGGCAAACAACGCTTATAATTAATGTAAATGATATAAAATATACTTTTAAAAGTTGTATTTTTACCGACAGAAGGAAAACAGGTTTAGTTTATCAATTTTAATGTAATTACGAAAAAAAAACACCAATTATTTATTCTGCTAATTTGCTAGCGATTTTTCAGAAACAAATTAAAAATAACCAAATTTTTATGTGTAATTATTTTATACACTAGAATCATGTATACAGATTTTTGTAAAAATAAATTTTATTCACTTTTATTTTTGAGAAAAATTTTTTTTCTCAGTACCACACACAGTTTTATGTACACACACACACATAATCGGACACCTACTACACACACACACACACACGTGTGTGTGTGTGTGTGTGTGTGTGTGTGTGTGTGTGTGTGTGTGTGTGTGTGTGTGTATGTGTGTGTGTGTAGTAGGTGTCCGATTATGTTTGTTTCATTATATGATACAGGATGAGCCTTATTAAAAAAGACACCAGAAGACAAGAAACATTTAAGCGTGGTAAGCCATAGAGCAAGTCCATATATTTATTTTTACTAACCACAAGGGACGCAACTCTTGTATTGTTTTATATTAAAAAGTTGACCGGAGGGGACATAACTCATAATATGACATCCCTCTTTTCCAAAAAAATAAAATAAAACAAAAAGAATAAAAATTACATAAGGAAGGAACGTTGACACTAGTACAATAGTGTGAGAGTCCAACTAAGGGTTGTTCTCATCATAAGAAAAATTTTTGAGTGGTCTTATTATACGACCGGATCTGGATACTTTCTGAGTTCCAGGATGAGTGTTCAGTGTTTTGTGGGATGATCAGATTTTAGGACGATGTGGTAGTCACTTTTAAAATGTCCTATGCGATCGAACTGACTTGCATATGCATTTTTTAATTCGATGACGGAGTTAATCGGATCTTTCTTTTGTTGAATGGTGCAGTGGAGGCTTATCAGCTCCAAGTCTCTGAGAGAAGGTAATCCTATGATTGTAGGCCCTTCTGTTGTGACAACAAAGAATTTTAAAGTTTTCAACTTGTCTTTGTGTCCGCATTGTATGTAGATCGACCCATGCTGTATTATGTTTGAGCCGTTGTATGCTGTCAGAATCGTGTGCTCTCTCTTTGTGGAGCCTAGAATGGGTTGTCCTAGGTCATAAACTCTGTTGTTTTTTTTTTCAATTTTCACGCCAAACAAGGCACAGTGCAACTTTGAAGCAGGGGGCTACTATCAGGGACTTAATTAGCGGGGTCATTATGAAGGGAGAAGAGTAGAAAGATATTTGTTAACATTACACTTGAACTTCTGCATATCATTGCAGTTGGGAAAGCAGAATCCCGGAAGGGAGTTCCAAAGACCCGCAGTTCTGGGGAAGAAACTATTGGAGTAAATGGCTTCTTGCACCTAGGGATCTCTACTGTAAAGGGATGAGACTTAGTAGCTTGTCGGGTTTGTCGGGGGTAGTTACGTCGGGGAGGTACAAGTGTTTGCAGTTCATCAGAGCATTCACCATTAAAGTATTTGTAGAGCAGGCAGAGGGATGCAACATCTCGTCGATGGGACAGAAGTTGAAGCCTAGATGACAGTTCAGGACCTATCAGGTTGGCGACTCTTTTTTGAACCCTGTCCAGGAGCGAGAGACAAGCAGCAGATGCACCAGCCCAGATGTGACAACAGTACTCCATACATGGGCGAATGGTTGCCTTATAGAGGTATAGGATACTGGCAGGCGTAAGTAGTTTTCTAGCACGGTAGAAGGAGCCAACCTTCCTTGCAGCAGCCTTGGCAATGCTCTCAATGTATCTATTCCAGTTCATATTCCCTGTAAACGTAAGGCCGAGGAGTTTAAAAGAAGTACTTTCAGGCAATGTGTTCTTGGCCATTGCTATTGGTGGCAGAGAAGGTTTCTTGTAGTTATTGAAGGAAACAATCTTAGTCTTAGCAGCATTGAATGTGATCAACCATTTTTGTCCCCATTCCACTACGGATTGGAGGTCGTCCTCTAGTGTTTCTGCCATTTCCTTGGATGTGTGTTCATTTGTTTTCCCCTCATATCTGTTATAGAGAGTGGTGTCATCGGCAAATATACCCATCTCCGAAACAATTTTATCAGGGAGGTCGTTTATGAATATCAGGAATAATAGAGGTCCAAGGATAGACCCCTGAGGTACTCCCGCATTTATGTCATATTGTTTGGATGTATGTCCGTCGAGGACAACTTTGATTTTTCTATTACTTAAGAAGGATTTAATTACATTATGAATTCTTCCAGTGATTCCATATGATCTAATTTTCCTTAGAAGACAATCGTGCCATACCTGTCAAAAGCCTTAGATATATCAAGGGCCACCGCTCTACCCTCCCCTGTTTTATCCAATGAACGGTATATACGTTCAGAAACTACAGTTAAGATATCTGCTGTTGAACGGGCTTGCCTGAATCCATATTGTTTGTCAGTCAGGAGTTTAGCAGCTGTTAGGTGCTGGTCTAGGGCTTGATTAACTAAGGACTCAAATATTTTGGCGAAAAGCGGGAGGAGGCTAATGGGGCGATAATTTAGTTGGTCAGTTCTTTCACCAGAATTCTTGAAGACTGGTACCACAGAGGCGGTTTTCCAGCAGTCGGGAAAACAAGATTCGTTAAGGCATTTATTGTAAAGTTTGGACAGAACTGGAGCAACCTCGGCAGAGCATTTTTTTTAATAGCACAGCCGGGATAAGATCTGGTCCACATGCTTTTGAGGTGTCTAGGTTTTTTATAATAGCATGTACCTGAGAAGGAGATTTTCAAATCGTCAAGTGTGGCGTCTGTTCGCAGAGGAAAATCAGGGAGTGAGTGGTGTACCAAGTTCAGTGGGGAGTTTGAGGCAAACCGACTGGCAAGCAGATTAGCCTTGTCAGTTGCCGTGCAAGCAACCTCATGATTGTTTGTTAGTGGGGGAATAATTGACTGTCCATTATTAACTACGCTGTTGTAGATTTTCCAAAAATCCCGGGTTCCTAATTTCTGTGCTTCGATGCGCTTTCTGGTGGTTTCTGAGTAATCTGTCTTAGCTGTGTCTATCACTCTCTTACAATAATTTACAGCTTCTACAAACTTCTGTTTATTTGAGCTGGACTTATGTCGGTTGAATCTGCGGAACGCATGCTGCCTTTGACAAATGGCAGCTGCACAAGCAGAATAAACCATTGGGGAGAGTGGGGCTTGCTATAGTATTTCCGTGCGGGAACATGTGCTTCAATAGCAGTTTTGAACCATTCAGTTGTCTCATTTGCACACTGTTCCGCTGGAAGAGTAAAAATATTTTGCCATGGGGCATCTCTGATGAGCTCCCTGATGGCTTCCCAATCAGCCTTTTTGTAATACCTCGTTGTTTTGAGAAGTGGGTCTTCAGTTTTAGGGCGAGAATTTAGGCTGATTTCTACCATTATCACAGCGTGATCAGCATTCCCGAGTGGGCTGTGGGCATTTGTTGTACAGTCATTGGGAACCGTTGTCAGAAAAAGATCTAGAAGTGAGGCATGTTGATCGTGCTGGTCTGGGAAACGTGTCGGAAATGTAACCAACTGAGATAGGGAATGAGATATAGAGAAGCTATGAGTTGCGCTACCAGCTACGTCTGTGTGATTTGAGAATCCTAGCCTGTTACTGTGGTGGACATTGAAGTCACCAAATACATGTATGTGTGCGCTAGTATCGAGGGAGAGTGCTATATCTATGCTGTCTGAGACTTTGTTTATTAGGGTACAGTCTTGGTTTGAGGGAGAGCGGTAGAGAAAATACAAGTAGCTAATATTGTGTTGCATATTTAGTCTGAAGCACATAAAGGCCTGGCCCTCTGATTCTAGTTTTATTTCTCTAGTTAGGGGGAGGGTGTTTCGAATATAGACTCCAAGTCCATGCATATGTCTGTCCGAGTCCTTACGGTAGAGTGGGAGATAACCAGGCATGTTAAAGTGGTTAGAGGGAATGGAGGAGTGAAGGTTAGTTTCACTTAATGCTAAGATATCCGGGGTGTTTACAAGGAGAAATGACTCAACATCATGTAAGTTAGTTCTAAGCCCGCGGATATTAGTAAATGCAAGCCTCAAGGGAGGAGGCAGGTTGGTTTTCTTTGAGTTTGGTCCTGGTTTAAACGTAACTTTTGCTTGAGCTGTCATTTCATTTTATTTTTTTTAAAGTTTCAGTTAGGGTGGATGAGTGAGGGGTTCTGGACAAGTAGTTGTGCAGAATACCAGACATGCAATACAAGTAGACCATCAGCTGTCCTCACCCACAGGATTGTGGCCTCAGGAAAGCCCACCGGGGATGAGTGCAGGGTCCCTATCCATGCGCGACATGGTACTACAAACATCCCGATATTTTACAACTGTTGATGGAGCAGCCGCTTTAAGCGCTACCAAAGAGTTAGGGCTCCTGTACTATCAGTCGGAAACAGCAGCCAGGAACTGTCAATCAGGTACCCTCAATCCATTAGGCAAAGCCAGCCCAATATGACACTGAAGCATCCCACTGTGTCCAGTTTAGGGGGATGGGATGTGGCGGGAGTGGGGAAAAGCGGCGTTCATTGCCCTAGTCAGGAAACAAGGTCAACCGCAGGGTGATTCAGACGAGTCCCTGTGATAGTACCTCTACGCCTGGCCAATAGGCAAAGAAGGAGTATGAAAGCCGGGCGATAGACAGAGTCTATCTCCTCCTTAAGCAGTTTAGGTTTGCCAACCGGTGATTTGTTTGAGTCACCAGCTTTAGGAAGGTTGTCGTCCAGGACTGAAGAGGCCTCCCTCCCCTAGGTTTAGTTTCAGAGTTTTCCTTCTCCTAGACGGATGACCTGGGAAGACCTGCTCAAATTCTCTATACATCTCCTTGGGCTCAGATTTTACTGAGCAGATTTTACTGTTCCACTTTCTGTATCTGTTTTCTTGCGGCTGCTTTAGGCTGTTCGTCGTTTTTGTTTGGCTGTATTTTCTTGTGCCCTCCTTTTTGTTAGTGCAGACTTTCACCCAGTGGTTCTTTTTGCCACACGCTGAACATGTGGTGCCCCAGGCTGGACATTTTTCTTTTTCATGTTTATTTCCACAACGTCGACATTAGCTTGTTTTTAATGCATTAATTTCCTGACAATCACCTCGAATTTGATCCATTTGCCGCATGTGGTTAAGGGACGCTTCGTGCGTTCTACCACTATTTAAGGCCTCTTGGAGTGTAAGCTCCATGCCTTTCAAAAGTAGAAGTTTTTGTAACTCCGGGTGTCTAGTGCCGGTAATCATTTGTTCAATGAGACGTTCTTCATCGTAAGTTTAACCGAATCAAGTTTGATAACAATAAGTTGCAAGTCCCATTACGTAATCATGACGTCATAGTTTAATTTCTTGGACCAAATCTATTTTTATCATTTGACTGACTTCACTGTTTGTGCAATTCCTTCCTCTTATTGGATTTGTTTATGTGAAATATTTAGTTTTACAATTTTTAATATGAACATTATTTGGATTATTATTCGGAATACTGTTCTCATTTCGGACGTTAACAGTAATTCGACTAATCAAAATAATAGTGAAATGTTTTATCTAAAAAAATAAACCTGATTTTTAAAGCTTCATATTTTTTAATGAATTGGATACGAAATATAAATTTACAATAGAAATACCCCAAAACGTTTAAGAATTGACAAATATAATCTAAACTTTATAGGAAAACAATTCAGACATTTTTACACAAGGAACAAAATAATGACTACACCGTGTTATTACGATGACCTTAAGTTCTTTGTTCTTAAACAGTTGTTTTTCTTTAAATAATTTCACGTTTAAATCGTGTTTTTCAACTTTTAATTTGGATTCTTTTATATTTTCATATATTTTGTTTCTTAATGAATTGGATACACAAAACAAAAGTTGTATCAATTTACTAAAGAAATCAGAACAAACAAACAAATTTTCTGTTTTGAACACAAAAGAAAAAAAACGACAATTTTTCTCGTATTGAATGAAAAGTAAGTTTCTTTTATTCGACATTTTTTTAAAATATCATTTAACAACTTACAAATAATTTTAAATATTTAAATAAGTTTATTTTTATTGCAATCAAATGTGAAATGTAATTTATTTTTACGCTTTTAAAAATCCGTTTGAATAACTTTTAACAATAATGTGAAACAGAAAAACAGTTTTTTTTTACACCTCAGAAATACTGATTCTTTAAAAAATTAATTTTTTTTATTGCAATCCAATAAAAATATTTAAAAATATGCTTTATAACTTGAATAAAAATTTATGAATCTCCGATTAAAAAAAATCTTCTGGTAAATATGAAGAATTACTCCACCTTCGAAAATTCCTTTAAAATTACCACTCTTACATGTTTTCGGGGTCGCTGAAAACGAAATTAACGTTTAAAATTACGGAAAAGGAGTAGTTTCCAAGATATAAAGAAATGTTAGTTTTAAAACAAGTAGGGAATCATTTTTCTATATTAATTTAACGTATCTTTGTGGCCATAATTTTTTTTCGGAAGGGGGGGGTACTTTCTTTTCACCCTCGGAAAATCCTTTAAAATTACCACTAACTTTTAAAATTCCAGGAAACAAGTAGTTTCCAAGATATGAAGAAATGTACTCACTTTATCGTCACCTTTTTATTTTTTATGGGGGGGGGGACTGCCGGTTAATTTTCGTTCTTTTTTGGAGGAGGATATTCAATTATAGAACTTGTATAGTTTTAATTAACTGTTTTGAGCAGAAGAACTGTTTAATATTTTACAAAAATTCTGTTTACATTTGGTGGGAGGCGGTGGAGGGGCGGGATTGTTGTGGCTGCCGCCCCTCCTCCACTGCCTCCCACCAAATTTAAACAGAATTTTTGTAAAATATTAAACAGTTCTTCTGCTCGGTTAATGTTGGCACGTTACTTACGTTAAAACAGTTAATTAAACTGCATAACATCACCCGTTAAAAACTATACAAGTTCTATAATTGAATATCCCCCTTCAAAAAAGAACGAAACACAAACCGCCTCCCCCCCAAAAAAGAAAGTTGACCATGAAGTGAGTGCGTTTCTTCATATATTGGAAACTACTTGTTTCTCGGAATTTTAAAAGTTAGTGGTAATTTTAAAGGATTTTCCGATGGTGGAAATTAACATAGAAAAGTAAACCCTCAAAGTGGGTGCTCATTTTACGTTAAATTAACATAGAAAAGTAATCGCCCACTTTTTAAAAACTAACATTTCATCATATCCTGCAAACTATCTACTTGCCGTAAGTTTAAACAATATTTTCGTTTTCAGCAACCCCGAAACCCTGCGACTTCAAAAACCTATAAAAGTGGTAATTTTAAAGGAATTTTCGAGAGTTGAGTAATTCTTCATATTTACAAATCTCCCTTTAAAATATAGTATTCAATCTGACTATTAGATCTTTTTGTCAAAAATGTGTTTATTTAAGTAAAACTTAGGTGATTTCTAGTAAAATAATAATGTTTACCATAAACAAAATAATTTAATTCAAAGTTGGTTTAAACTGTTTTTTCGGTATTTAATTGTGCACTAGTACAATTTTATTCAATATTTAAGGTTATAGAATAGGCAACACTTTCTTTAATAAAGTTTACATAAAAATGAGCACCCATTTATTGACAATCACCAATTAACTAAAATTTAATGTAAAAAAAAAAATTGGTAAATGTTTACAATCGAAGCCACCATAGTTTTAATCCTAAAAAATCAAAATTTACTTTTTGTTTGCAATTGCGTCTGAAAAGCCATAAAAAATATCACGAAAAATAGAATTTAAAAACAAATTATAAATATTTAAGACTTTGTTATATAAATTTAACATAAATAAAGCACCTACTTCCTGCTCTCATTTCAGTCAAAGAGACATGTAATCGTTCGCAGTTTCAAATTTTTATGGCAGGAAAAGGGAGAGGGAATTCCTTGTATCGATTTTTGTTTTGATTTTACGAAGGTAGGATTAAAACCCACATGTTTTTAACTATTCTCTACTTTCACCTAACAATTTATTTGTCAGAAAAAGTGATGCACGACATTTATTTGCGACTGTCTGGAAGAGCTTAAGCAAAGAAAATGTTTGTTGGAATGTTGATTCTTTTTATGCTTGAGGTAGCCATTACGTCCGACTCATTTGATTGGATAATTTTGGTATAAAAAGTCACATGATCAGACTTGCTTCCCTAGCCCACCCAGATATCCCTGCTTGTCTCGCTTCCTTATCCCACTCAGACATCCATGCTAGTTTCGCTGAATAACCCACTCAGATATCTCTACTAGTCCAGCTTACTAACCCACTCAGATATCTCCGCTAGTCTGACTTCTTATCCCACTCAGTTGAAAAATACCACATAATTCTAATAAAAAAATTGGAATCTTATCAGCATTGAGATGACATTGTGACTTCCATCATTTTCATTCCTGTTTTCTAGAACTCAACTAGCGCCATCTTGACTGCTGGCCTTATAGTCTCTCATGCAAATCACATTAAACCACATCCCCCCCCTCGATCCTAAAAGTTAACCTCATAAACCTACAACCAGGCTAGTTTAACTTCCTAGCCATTAAAATAACCCTGCTAGTCCCACTTCCTCACCCACTCAGTTATTCCTGTTAATCTTGCTTCATAGCCAACTCACATATCCCTGCTAGTCTCACTTCCTAGCTCACTCACATATCCCTGCTAGTCTCACTTCCTAGTTCACTCAGATACCCCAGTTAGTCTCACTTCCTAGCCAACTCAGAAATCCCTGCTAGCCTCGCTTCCTAACTCATTCAGATATCCCTGCTAGTAACGCTTCCCAGCCCATTCAGATATCCCTGCTTTTTCTGAATCCAAGTCCACACAAATATCCTTGCTATTCGTGCTTCCCAACCCACGGTACTTGGCTAGACGCAGATATGTGACGACTCCTCCTTAATACGACAAAACTGAATCACATTTCCAAAATTCTTCATTTTAAAATGACAAATTTTTAATTACTTCATTTCAGAGCTAAAACTTTTTTCAGCAGATACAATCAAATTTCTTATTTAAAAACGACGAGTTTTTCCATACAAGTCAACTGAATTGCATAGAAAGTTCTTTTAACAGCAACGACTATTTTGTTCAAATACAACCAAATTTAAAATATGACCAAATTTCAGCATCACACACTCGAATTGCCATTGTAAGTTCTATAGAATGTTTACTTTTCAAATTTTGACTTGCATGTGCAAATAAAAAATTCTCTATAGTCCGACAAATAATCACAAGTCCGAGCTTTGAATGCATTTTTCACTTCTTAAGAGCATCAATTTTTCCAAAGTCCAGCTTTTGAATATTCATATAAAATCCACAGCATGACTAATTTTCACTTTGACTTTTAAATGTGCATTTTTTTATTATTACATTTTCACCCCAAACAAGGCACATTGCCACTTTGGTGTAGGGGGCTACTATCAGGGGAAACAACTACTAGGGTACTATGTAGGGATTTGGGCGGCAAGATGTTGGTTCACGTTGCACTTGAACATCTGCATGTCAGTGCAGTTGGGGAAGCAGTGACCTGGAATTGAATTCCAAAGTCTAGCAGTTCTGGGGAAGAAACTACCGGAGTAGAAAGATCTTTTACATCTAGGGATCTCTACAGTGTGGGGGTGGGATTTTGCAGCTTGTCAGGTCTGTCGAGGGTGTTCACGTCGTGAGGGCACAACTGCTTGCAGTTCATCAGAGCATTCAACATTAAAATACTTGTAGAACAGCCAGAGGGATGCAACGTTTCGTCGATGGGACAGAGGCTGAAGCTTAGATGCCAGTTTAGGGCTTATCAGATTTGCGACTCTCTTTTGAACCCTGTCAAGGAGCGAGAGATTAGTAGCCGATGCACCAGCCCAAATATGACAGCAATACTCCATACATGGGCGAATGGTTGTCTTATAGAGGTACAGGATACTTTCGGGTGTTAGTAGTTTTCTAGCACGGTAGAGAGAGCCCACCTTCCTTGCAGCGGCCCTGGCAATGCCCTCGATGTAATTGTTTCAACGAATGTTTCCTGTGATTTAACATTGAACCAAATAATCTACTTGTCTGAAAAAGTGATGGACGACATTTATCTGTAAAGAAAATGTGTATGGCAATGTTGATCTTATTATGCTTGATGTAGCTATTACGTTCGACTCATTCGATTGGATAACTTGGGTATAATAAGTCACATGATCGGACTGAAGGTGTGGTTAATCATTCCGAAGTTGTGATTAGTGGAAATTAAATGTTTTCTAACATAACCAGACCAATGAGGTTATACTTTTTGTGTTACCTACGGCACAAGTCGCAACAATCCCTTGTGGCAGACCTAAAATAACTGATGCTCTATATTGGCCAAAATATTACATAATTCTAAAAAACTGGAATCTTATCTGCATTGTAAGTTCTATAGAATATTTAATTTTCAAATTTTGACTTGCATGTGCAAATAAAAAATTCTCTATAGAATACGTATATTAAATCCACAGCATAACAAATTTTCACTTTGACTTTTAAATTTGTATTTAACATTCAACAGAATATTTTTTTAAATACGTTTGTTATATTATGACAATAAAAAAATCCAACGAATTTGCACTTTGACTTTAAAATTTGTATTTAACATTCAACCAAATATTTGTTAAAATATGTTTGTTGTGTGATGACAATAAAAAATTATAACATATTTTTTCTTTGGATTTAAAATATGACTTTTAACATTTAACCGAATAATTTTTTAAATACGTTTGTTGTATGATGACAACAAAAAATCCAACGAATTTTTAGTTTGACTTTTAAATTTGCATTTAACATTCAACTAAATAATTTTTAAATACGTTTGTTGTTTGATGACAATAAAAATATCCAACAAATTTTCATTTTGAATTTTAAATGTGCGTTTAACATTCAACTGAATTATTTTTTTAAATACGTTTGTTGTATGATGACAATAAAAATATCCAACAAATTTTCATTTTGAATTTTAAATGTGCGTTTAACATTCAACTGAATAATTTTTTAAATACGTTTGTTGTATGATGACAATAAAAATATCCAACAAATTTTCATTTTGAATTTTAAATGTGCATTTAACATTCAACCTAAAATTTTTTAAATACGTTTGTTGTATGATGACAATAAAAAATCCAACGATTTTTCACTTTGAATTTTAAATTGTGTATTAATTTGTTAGATGAAAGTACAGAAAAGTAAACATGAAGACTCTAATTCTCAACAACGTAACAACCGCATCCTTTGTTTATTAATTTCTTAGATGAAAGTACAGAATAGTTAACAACATGTGGACTCTAATCTCCCAACAACGTAACAAACGTTTTGTTTATAAAAAATTATTGTAAAAAGCTGCAACCGATATGCTACTCTTATACCACTATCAGCCGCTCACTGAGGTGTATGACCGACAGACGTGTTATATTAAATGTCTTAAAGTTGTCTCAGGGAGACGTAAAGATGGGCCAGTCATTAGGGTCTTTGTATCAAGAAAATCATACCTGATATGTTGAATGTGCTCTGTTACTCCTTTTTCTCCCAGGAAACGTCTTGACCTCTTTACCCTTGGTGACGTTCTGACTGGAATTTTTTTTTCATTTTCCAGACTGCTTCATTGTTTCAATGAAGGCATTTATGAAGGAATTCATGGCAGACACAAGAAAAGCGACACAATTGTAATATATATAAAGCATAACTATTTTATTTTACACACACTTTTACAATTAAAAAACTGGACAATAGGCTTTTCAAAGCTAACTGACCTAACTAGTATTAAGGGAGGCGGTGCTCCCCCCATTTATGGAGAGACAGAATATGCGTCATCACTTCATGGTGGTCGTGCAGGAAAGAGACAGAAAGATAGCAAGGGAATTATGGGAAGGGATTTCTTTGTACCTATATACATATCAATATATCTCTCTCTATATATATATCAATATATATATATTAATATATACATATGTATATCATCATATATATATGTATATCAATATATATATATGTATATCAATATCTCTCTCTGTCTATATATATATATATATATATATATATATATATATATATATATATATATATGTGTGTGTGTGTTTCCTATGTTTTCACTATGATGAATATCATAAAATTCTCGGTGTAACTGTTTGTTAAGTATATGTTAAAAAACACCTGTATCGACTCTTTCTGTGTCAAATTATAAAACATGCGATTATTTTCTTCTGTGTATCATATTAAGATTTGAGTAAACAAGATTTGATAAAAAAACAATATATAAACGATGATACTAAAATATTGAAATTCATTTATTTCTTTTATTTACAGATGTTCCTGTTTGATGATTGGTATAGAAAATTATTGATATGAACGACAACACATATGTATGCGAATATGTATATATATATCATTATATATTATTACATTTTCATGGATCAGTATGTTTTACTATAGAAAATTATTGATATAAAAGACAACACATATATGTATGCGAATACTACTATTAAAAATAATTATTGGAAATAGTGTAGAAAATCACAGACACCTTGAAGATAACATTAACATATGCGGTACATGTGCTTAATGTTCAAATGAATGAAAAGTTATAAACAAGATAATCACAAATCACAGAAAAGTATGCGGTTTTTGAAAAGAAAATATTGTACAATATTCGATTCCATTAAATAGCTTTTCCACATGTAAAAAAATATTGTATTCTTGTGAAGGAGAATATTTTCAGGATAATGCTAAAGTGAAATTCTGTAATATTCATAACAGAATACATAATATTGAACCGGGATAAAGTTTAGTAAAACATGCAAGTACACAGTGAGAAAATGCCACATTCTTGTGAAGTGTGTGGATATTTTTGTTCTAGAAAATCAAATTTAGTGATACATATGAGAACTCACACTGGGAAGAAACCACATTCTTGTGAAGTGTGTGGATATTCTTGTTCTAGAAAATCAGATTTAGTGATACATATGAGAACTCACACTGGCGAAAAACCACATTCTTGTGAAGTGTGTGGGTATTCTTGTTCTCAAAAATATTCTTTAGTGAAACATCTGAGAACTCACACTGGCGAAAAACCAGATTCTTGTGAAGTGTGTGGATATTCTTGTTCTGTAAAATCAGCATTAGTGAGACATATGAGAACTCACACTGGAGAAAACAAAAGAGAAAAGCCACATTCTTGTGAAGTGTGTGGATATTCTTGCTCTAAAAAATCAGATTTAGTGACGCATATGAGGACTCACACTGGGGAAAAACCACATTCTTGTGAAGTGTGTGGATATGCTTTCTCTAGAAAATCAAATTTAGTGACACATATGAGAACTCACACTGGGGAAAAACCACATTCTTGTGAAGTGTGTGGCTATGCTTTCTCTGGAAAATCAAATTTAGTGACACATATGAGAACTCACACTAGGGAGAAACCACATTCTTGTGAAGTGTGTGGCTATGCTTGTTCTAGAAAATCATATTTAGTGAAACATATGAGAACACACACTGGCGAAAAACCACATTCTTGTGAATTTTGTGGGTATTCTTGTTCTGAAAAATCAAATTTAGTGAAGCATATGAGAACTCACACTGGGGAAAAACCACATTCTTGTGAAGTGTGTGGGTATTCTTGTTCTGAAAAATCAAATTTAGTGAAACATATGAGAACTCACACTGGCGAAAAAACACATTCTTGTGAACTTTGTGGTTATTCTTGTTCTGAAAAATCAAATTTAGTGACACATATGAGAACTCACACTGGCGAAAAACCACATTCTTGTGAAGTGTGTGGATATTCTTTTTCTGTGAAATCATCGTTAGTGGTACATATGAGAACACACACTGGGGAAAAGCCACATTCGTGTAAAGTATGTGGATATTCTTATCCTCAAAAGTCCAAATTAGTGATACATATGAGAACTCACACTGGAGAAAAGCCACATTCCTGTGATGTATGTGGATATTCTTGCTCACGAAAATCAAACTTAGTTATACATATGAGAACTCACACCGGGGAAAATCCACATTCTTGTGATGTATGTGGATATTCTTGTTGTGATAAATCAAATTTCGTGAGACATATGAGAACTCACACTGGGAAAAAAACTGGGAGAGAACTTGAATGCCTACTAGCCACTATCTTCGAGTGTCTAAGGTCTCTCTGTACAGGAGTTTGTCAGAACAATCTGACATGAGGATACTTTTTAAATAGAAGTAAACTCTGATCAAATATTCAAAACCACATAGTATTCGCTGCCCAAATAAGATCTTCTCACTATGGCTACCCCACAGCTTTAGTTACACATATGAGGATTCACACTGGGGAAAAACCACATTCCTGTGAAGTGTGTGGATATGCTTTTTCTAGAAAATCACATTTAGTGAGACATATGAGAACTCACACTGGGAAAAAATACAAATATAATTTAATATAATAAAAAATTACAAATATACCAGGTAAACCAAGTGCAAAGGAGATTCAAACAATTGCACTTAAAGGGACGGTTAGAATCTTAAAAAGATCTCTCGGTTGGAGTGTCTAAAATAGCAGGTGTATGTTTGGCATCTGGTAGGATGCCCCATCCCTGGCTTAAACAAAATGATAAGAAAAATGAAAGAATAGAGTGATAAGGGAAAAACAACATTCTTGTGAAGTGTGTGCATATTCTTGCTTTAAAAAATCAATGTTAATTATGCATATGAGAGGTCACACTACAGGACCTTAAATGATCTAAAAACAACAGAGTCTTTGAAAGAAATAAACATTATACCGTTTGTGATAGGAGGAACTGGCGTAATAAAAATGAATCTTCAGAAATACTTAGAAGCAATCCCTGGACGACCAAGCTGTAAGGAAATACAAATAGCAGCAATAAAGGGAACATTATCTATTCTTAAAAGAGCCCTCGGATATAAGTTTAAATCAGCAGAGAATCAAGTGTTAGCTCGAGGAGGCAGCCTCTTTATCTCCTAAAATTTACTGAAGTAAAATCCAAAAAGGGAAAATCCACATTCTTTTAAAGTGTGTGGATATTTTTGTTCTAAAATCAGCATTAGTAACAAATATGAGAACTCACTGATGTCTGGATACACTTGTTCTGAAATATCCAAGTTAGTGAAACATATGAGAACTTACACTGAGTAAAAACCATTGTCATCTAAAGTGTATGACTATTTTAGTTCTGCAAAATTCACATTTAGTGACACGTATGAGCACTTACACTGGAGACATAATTGGCCAAACATTTTGGACACGATTGTCTTAAAAATAAGTCAGAATCTCTGCTACAAAAATTGCTCCAAAATGGCAAAAAATATATCATAAACTTTCATTGCATGCATCTTAAAGAGTGGGCCAACAGATACCAGAAAGGATAGTTTGAAGTAAGTCTATTGTGTTACTATTTTTGATCGTACCATTAGTCGTTCTAGTCCCCCCCACCCTGCTATGGCCGAGATTTAATTTGTCACACACGGAGGCACTCACAAGTAAATGAGAACCACATTTCACTTCCTATTCCCTCGACCTCTTTTCCTCTGGACAGCCATGGGATGACCACATATTTTCTGCTTCGCTGTAAACGATGGGGGCACCCCCATCACTGCCAACACTAGTTAGGATTATCTACGTAGTTCACTGTAATCATTTTAATAGTTTACGTAATAATTGCTCTTGATCCTTTTTGTAAAATATGCTAACATATTTGTGTATAGAAATAAAAAAGTAAGTATTTCTCATATATATTACAATTGTGTCGTGTCGTGTTATGTCTGCCTTAAATATTGAGATAGTGCGACAGCATGAAGACTCCTATCATATTGACATCATGTTACAAGCTACCGTTTCCAGGAAATGTAATATAAGTGTAGGTCGCTCATGCTATGGACCGACCGATAGTGTTAGTATGACCATACAATCTTTACAGCTATGTACCTACGGTGCTATAAAACCTGACGTGGTGATATATATATATATATATATATATATATATATATATATATATATATTCACACACACATATCGGTATGTTTTTCAGGTCAAAAACGGGGAGTGAGCATACCTGATGGGTTCTAGAATTTTAGTGTGGCTTTCAATTTTTGTTGTAAATTCACCTAGTTCATTTGTCAGTTACATATTTTCAAATGATTCGTAAACTACACAAGTCTATCATCTCCAGCAAAGTTCTGACGTCTGATAGATTTTTCAGATCGAGTTCTTCAACGACTGCTTTTTGTTAAGTTTGTGATTAGCTGATGATTTCCTTAGTGAAGATTTGTCGGATGACATTTTTTTATATGCACATTTGTTGTTATTCAATGTCAGATCTTTTTCCAAATTCGTTTGAATATTGCATGGAGTTTTTGATCGTGGTTCTTCTGCTCTGATCCAAAACAAAGGATTTTTAAAAAAATATTTCGAGATAAGGTTTTATTTTTTGCGTATTCATTTTTTTCTGACTTTTGTCTGAAAATGGGAGACCAGAAAAGATCACAAAAATTAAATTTAAAAGATTATAAATTCAAACCTTGATCGCCCTTCGAGGATAATGGCGCAATGGATAAAGGCAGTTAATTTCTACGATTCCAAGTCAGCTTCGCCTGAAGATATCGGTTTCAGTCATACTCAAGAAAGCCAGAGGATTAATGAGCAAACAACAGCTATGGAAAGTAGGAATTACTGTGGATTCATTTAGAGAACTTCCGGTCGCGTTTCATCACCTGAAAGAGGATGAGTTGACCGAAACAACAATTACTGTGGAATCATTTAGACAACTTCCGGTCGCGCTTCCTCACCTGAAAGAGGATGAGTTGACCGAAACAACAACTATGCACATGAAAAGAAAAGTGTGTACAAAAATTAATGAAATTTCATGTGAAATGATTAAAAAAAATATAATTTTCTTCGTTTAAATCTATTTTTATTTTCATTTGATTTCACTGTTTTGTATAATTCCTTTCCCTTATTTGACTTATGTAAAATAATCAGTTTATGTAAAAAATATTTTGTTTATGTAAAATAATCAGTTTATGTAAAATAATCAGTTTATGTAAAATATTCAGTTTATGTAAAAAATATTTTGTAAACATGTTGTAAACACTGTTTTTTAATAAAAAATAATATTTCTATTATTTTTTAAACGACTTTGATAGATTAGTTTGGAAGTATATTCCATAAAATAAATAAACAACCCACTTTAAAAAGAGAAATTACGAGGTTTTAAATTTTATTCGCAGTTTCCTGTTGGGGGTGTCAAAAATTCCTCCAAATTTCTGATATATGTAGAGATGCTTATAGGATTTTCATCATTACTATATATATGTATATATATATATATATATATATATATATACATATATATACATATATATATACATATATACATATATATATACATATATACATATATATATACATATATATATACATATATATACATAAATATATACATATATATACACATATATACATATATATACACATATATACATATATATACACATATATACATATATATACACATATATACATATATATACACATATATACATATATATACACATATTTATACATATATATACACATATATATATACATATATATACATATATATACATATATATATACATATATATATACATATATATATACATATATATATATACACATATATATACACATATATATACATATATATATATACATATATATATGCACACATATATATATGCATACATACATATACATATATATACACATATATATATACATATATATACATATATGTGTATATATATATATATCAGTATGTTTTTCAGGTCAAAGGGGACGAGTGAGCATACCTGAAGGGTTCTAGAATTTCAGTGTGACTTTCAATTTTTGTTGTAAATTCACGTAGTATATTTGTCAGAGTTACATATATTGAAATGACCTGTAAACCACACAAGTCGATCATACCCAGCAAGGTTCTGATTTCTGATAGATTTTTCAGGTCGAGTAATCCAACGATTGGTTTTTGTTAAGTTTGTGATTAGCTGATGATTTCATTAGCGAATATTTGTCGGATGAAATCGAATGACATTTTGTTATATGCACATTTGTTGCCATTCAATGTGAGATCTTTTTCGTAAATTTGTTGGAATATTGCATGGAGTTTTTCTGCTCTGATCCAAAACAAAGAATTATTCTATATTTCGAGATAAGAATTTATATTTTGCGTAATTATTTTTTGCGAATTTTTTGTCTGAAAATGGGAGACCAGAAAAGATCACAAAAATTAAATTTAAAAGATTATAAATTCCAAGTTCTATAATTTCAGTGTGACTTTCAATTTTTTTTGTTAATTCACCTAGTTCATTTGTAGAGTTGCATAGTTTGAAATGACTCATGCACCAGACAAGTCAATCATCCCCAGTAAGGTTCCTTAGAAGGCCAGAGGAGTAGTAGGCCGAAACATTGTAAAAAATCAACTATGGAAAGCAGGAATTACTGTGGATAGAGTTACAAAATTCATAATTCATATCCGGTCGCGCTTAATCACCTGAAAAAGGCCAGAGGATTATTCGGTCGAAACAAACCCTATGCACATGATAACAAAAGTCTTTAAAATATTCAGTTTATGTAAAAAAAAAATCAGTTTAAGTGAAATGTTTAGATTTGAAATTTTTTATATGAAAATTATTTGAATTATTTTGACTGCTGTTTGAAATGTTGTCAATGCCCTCAAAATAGTGTGAGGGGAGGAGGAAAAATAGAACATAATACATTCTCATTTAAGGGGCAGGTAACTCTTTTGGGAGTTATGTCCCCTTTGGTTGCAACATTACATTATTCTTATCTTGGATGTTTACATTAGTTCGACTAATCCAAATAATTATGAAATGTTCAGTCTTAAAAAATAAACCTTTTTTATCTCCATATATGTTATTTATTAATGAATTGGACACACATAAGAGAATTTTTCTTAATAAATTGTAACAAGACATTGACAAATGTAATCTAAACCTGATAGGAAAAAAGGCAAAGATTGGAGATTAGGTGGCAAAATACTCTTGATTTCTATATCACATAAAAGGAACGAAACTCTGTTATCACAGTTATGTTACTTTGCCAAGAATATATAAATAATGACATCGGTATTTCGGAAGTTTACAATTTTAAATAAGCAGAACTTCTTTTTCAAAATTAGACATGAAAACAAATTTTATTTAAAAAAAAGAATAAATACTTTATTTATTTCAAACAATATATATACAAAACTATTTTTTAATTTTAAAATATTTTAAAAGGAAATTTTTTTTATTTATTTTAAACAATATATATTATTTATTTTGTTGTTACTTAGAAAATAAATTGTTTTATCATAAACACAAAAATTGAATTCGAAGTTGGTTGAATTTTAAAACAACTGAGCACAAAAATTGCTTTTTCGGTTATTTGTAAAGAAGCCCGTGATGTTTTGGGGGTGTCACCAAAATGGAACGGAAATATTAATTTTGTTCTGGTGCAATAATATACGTTTCTAATAGAACACGCGACAAAGAAATCGAGCGGAAATGAAAAAATGAATGACAATCAATATTTAAATTTATTCACAAAATAACGTTTTAAATTAAAACAAAAGCAAATTTTAAACAACGAATTATGTACACAGGAAATTGCATTTTCTTATATTTAAAACGATTGGCTGAAATTTTGAGACTCCTTATAATCGTGTTTACAAAATTTTAGTTTGTTACGTTTTGGACGAACGGTAAATTACTTGTTTTTTTAGGGCTAATTGAGTTATTTTTACACAAACAAGGTGTTTTTTTTATTATTTAATTCAATATCTTAGGACTTTAGTAAGTATCTTTGAAATACGCCCAGAAAACTAATATTTATATTTTAAAGGATTTTTACAATGAATGTATTTAACTTCAAAATATTTTTCATAACTTTTTTTCACGGGTACAGATATTTTTTTTCCTTTAGGAAATTAAATTTAGTCTCTAATCTTGCAAATGCAATAAAAAAGTAGTCCGAAACCTACAAAAGATTATGATAAATCGTCTTTCAAAACTATTTTTGCCCGCCCATTTTTTGCCCGTACCTAGTGTGTTTCATCGTTAGTTACAATTGTTGCAAGACTATTCTGAAAATTCAAACATTATGTCGTTTGAAAATTTTCACAAGAACAGCCTTTCGTCAGACTTATATATATATATATATATATATATATATATATATATATATATATATATATATATATATATAGAGAGAGAGAGAGAGAGAGATAAGTGAATGTGTCTGTGTACATTTCCCTACGCAATAACTCTGTAAATTTTAAGCCTACATATTCGAAATTTGATATACAGGGTACTGAGATTTGGAAAAATCAATGTGATTTGTTTTCGGACAGAAATTTGGCGATTAAGGGGTCAAAGTTCAACGATTTGACCTTTGAGAACTCTACCAAACTCTTCCTACAATTTTGGGTCTAAAGACGTGAAATTTTAGATATAGATTCCTCGGACATAGCTCTAACTTAATAACTTTATGTGAGCCCTAAACAATAAATTTTAGGGGGTCAAACTTAAAAAAAATTGACCTTTTTCTTTTTTTGCTCAGCATACACCTCAAAACACCCGGGCAACGCCGGGCACCGATGCTAGTTGAATAAAAAAAAAACACTTTAACATTGAACAGTATGAGGTCCATTTTCCTTATGTGGAAAAAACATGGTAAAATATTTTACCTGCATCTCATCCTTCATAAAGGTCACATATATTTGTTTTTATACATTGTCGGTCGGGCAGCCATTTTTTATTTATTTATTTTTTGGTGACATCCCCAAAACATCACGGACCGCAAATACCCTTTTTCGGTATTTAATCGTTTTAATCGTTTTAATGTTCTGTCTACATTTCTTATGTCGCTAGACAACTGTGTTTGATTTTGAATATTTCATCCAGTATTTATAAAATCAGCAGCCATGACCAACTAGAAATTTTACGTAAAAAAAATATTGCTGAATGTTTACAATCGAACCAAGTATAGTTTTTCCTCTAAAAAACTTCTAACTCTATTTTTTGCCTTTATTTCTGAAAAGCCATTAAAGGGAATTAAAAAAAAAACTTAATTTAATATTTTGATATATAAATGTAACGTAAAATGATTTTATTTTTTATTTTGGAAGATGGGATTTGAGCCCACCTGTTGTTAAGTATTCTGTACTTTTACCCAGTAATTTACTAAAGAAAAGATATTATTAAAATATCGTTTGTCATAACAAATATTGCAAAATATGTCACTGTGACATTTATTTGGTGGCTTTCTGTGAGCATTTTGTTTAGATTTTGATTTTTGAGCGATTACCTGGACTTCCACATAACTGTCACATGTCCGGCATTTTTTCTTGTTCTAACGTAAGACTCGGGAGTATTTTTTTTCGAAATACATAAATACTTCAAAATTTATTCAAACACAAAAACTTGTCCAGGTAGATAGAAGAGTTTCTTATTTTGTATTTGGTAATTGAAGTGATTCTAGAGAGAGGGAGAAAAACACAAGACGAAAGGAAGCTTTATTCAACTAACAAAACATTACATTAGCAGAGGTAACATCGTTCGTCTATCGAAAAAGTCATTCTGTAGAATATTAAGAAAAGAGGCGCAACTCCGTTATGACAAGCAGAAGGACAGCGCAGGAGAGTTCCATTATTTCACCACATTCTCCGCCGCCCAGAAATGTCCAGGTCCTCTAGTTTCCAAAAGACCGAGTAGCTTCAGGTGTAACAGCTCAAACTAGAAATAAAGGAGAAAAGAGTCAAAGTAATTAATTCTCTGTTAAATACTGACGTATTCGATGGACTCTAGAAGAGCGTCGAAGGTTGTCTCCTGCTCTATTGAAAGGCTCCTCAGGTTATCATTCAGAAGCCTCGGTACAGGAGAGGCATGTGCAAGTTTCTAAGTTAGGATCCGTGACGTCTTCCATTGCCTGGTTTTTAGGGTCCTCTAGCAGAAGGAGCGTTAGCTGTTTCCTCCATCGGGGCTATAGGAGAGTCAGACTGGGTAGGGGCTTCCGTCGAATCCAGTTCTATATGTAGTAGCGTACTGTTGTCTTTCTCACCAAGTGAAGCAATATGGCGAAGAGACACTGTCGTCTTCTCCCGTTATTCAACCGCACATTAGCATAGTTAGGGTTTACATTAAGAATATCAACAGTTTCTACTAGTGGCTCATATTTACTGCCGCGTGCATATCGCTTCAGGAGAGCAGTTTTGGACTTAGTTAACCAAGTTGGTATGGATCCTCTAGAAGAAGATATTCTTTGGAAGGTAAACATCCGTTCATGGGGTGAACAATTGGAGGCAGTGGAAAGCAAATAACGTATACAGTGGAGAGCTACGTCAAGGACTTTCTTCCAGCTAACAATAGGGAGATTACTAGACTGTGGCGCCAGGTTGACTGTCTGCCAAATAATGGCATTGTATCTCACTGCTTGTCCGTTGCTTTGCGGATAAACGCAATACTTCTACTAATAGCAATGCATCGAGAGTGTAAGAATTCTTTCAGCTCCTACAACAGGAAAGCAGTTCCTCGATCAGAGTGCACGAAAGAAGGGTTTCCGAAAATGGAAAACAGGTTGGATAGGTGGTTCTTTACTGTAGCAGCAATGAGGTCCGCACAAATGTAGGCAAAGGGAAAGCGGGAGTATTCGCCAACCACAGTTTGTATGTACTTGTTACGCGTGTTGGAGGGTAGGGGTCCCTTGAAGCCCATAATTAATCTCTCAAATGGCTCGCTTTCTTTTATGAGCGTTTGTGGAAACGTCTTCACAAATCTTGGTTTTATCTCAGAACAAACTTGACAAGATTTAGTTATAGCTTTTATGTCTTTTACCGAATAAGGCATGTTTTTACTCCTGCCAAAATGCAGCATTCGAGTTACTCCTGGGTCGCATCAATTTTTGTGTAGCTCAAACAATTTTTCAGTAGTAGCAAAGCAGAATCGAGACATCCGCTGCTGCAGCATTATGCTTTCCAGGCCTATACACGATGTCTTAGCAGAAGCAGGCGTGTTCTAATATCCACCTAGTAATTTTTTCGTTTTTTATTTTCCTTTTACTTTTAGGATTGAACATGAAGAGAGCGATTTTTTGATCCGTGATTACCTTAAAATGTTTTCCTAGTAGCAAGTGTCGCCATTTTCTAATAGCTTCTACGATTGCATAAGTTTCCTTTTCCACGGCAGAATTTTTTTTTTCGGCTGAGGTTAGAGTTCTAGAAAAGAAAGCCACGGGCCGACTGTTTTGAGGTAGGGAGACGGCAATCGCATGTTCGGAAGCATCTGTTTTAATTTCAAGCAGTGAATCAGATTCTATACTGGTCAGAGATGATTTAGCGATCTCCTTCTTTAGGAGAACGAAAGGCGTCAACCTTTTTTTTCTGTGAGTGTGAAACTACTGACTCTAGTTAAGGGGTATAACTTTTCAGAAAAATTTGATATCCACTTAGAATAGTGCGAGAACATCCCCATTGCTCGCCGGTGTGCAGAGAGTTTTTCGGTATCAGTAGGTCAGTCAACCCTTTGAGCCTGTCAGGGTCAGGTTTTACCGAGCCCTTGCTTATGGTATACCCAAGTAAGTCCACAGAGTTAAGAGAATAATGGCATTTATATTTATTCAGGGTTAAACCATATTTAGCAACACTTTCCATAAAACCTTTCAGGTGTCTATCATGTTTTTCTTGATTATGTCCACAAATAGTGGCGTTGTCTATATAAGCATAAGTGTTTGTAGTTTTTCTTGCTTTATGATATCGTCTATCACTCGCTGGAAGCTCGCTACTCCATTTATCACCCCAAAAGGAATTCGGCAGATTTGGTACAGAGACCCAGCCGCTTCAAAGGCTGTGTATTTATGCTCATCTGCTTTGATGGCAACCTGATGATAGGCGCTGGTCAAATCGAGCGTGCTAAATATTTGATAGCCGGCTATTTCGTTCACTATATCTTCTATCTGCGGGAAGGGGTAAGCGTCCAGTAGCGTGAAACGGTTTATCGTCTGAGAGTAATCCACGATGAGCCTTTTCTTGTGGTTTGGGGGCGATATCACCAGTGTCTGGACCCTCCATGGTTATTGAGAAGGTTCTACACTTTTTTCTTTCAGCATACGCGATATTTCTGACTGAATAAATTGCATGTCAGGAAGGTTATGTCTCCTGGATTTTTCAACTATTGGATGACAGTCGGAAGTTAAATTAGTAAACAGAGATGGATACGGAATATTACGTATAGCGTCCAGTCCGCACACAGTAAGGGGGGAGTGAACCTCCGAAGGGTATTGTAACGGATGAATGTTGTCGTAGAAAAGCGTGCCCTAGAATAGCATCACAACACAGATTCGACATAACAGATAGCTTCACATCTTTGTACTTTCTATTATTTACATAGAAGGATACTATACAATGTTCTAGGGTAATGGACGAATGGGAACTGCTGGCCATGAAAATTATTTCCGTAGTAGGCGAGACAGACCAAGTTCTCCAAACTTATCAGGGTGAATAAAATTTTCAGACCGACCAGTATCGACGAGTATATCTATAGGTTTATCCCTGAATGTCGAGCGAGATAGGCTCTCAGAGAAATTATTAGCAAGGATGGACTTACCGGCATTGATAGCAGCAGCAGTCATAGTTATAATAGCCATAAGCAACTTAGAAACACGTTCCCTTTTCTTGCATGTAGCATTCTGTGCCAGGCAATTACCTCGGTTATGTCTGTTATTACCGCAAAAGAAGCATAGACGCGAGGTAGCGGCTATAACATTTTCTTCATCACCATTCATAGGCGGGGGGTTGTCGGCTACTTCTTCCGTCCGAATAGCAGCAATGGAGTTCAGAATGGAGTATGGCGCTAAAAAAAAGATTTTAATTATTAAGTTACTGATAAGAATATTAAATGAATTTTAATTATTAAGTTACAAATAAAAATATTAAATGAAATTGTAATTATTCAGTTACTAATAACAATATTAAATGTATTCTAGTGGACCTTTTTCGGGAGAATATCTAGCTCATATACCATTATAATGTAAAAAGATTATTTGCATTTCAAAAATATGCTCAGGGATTAGTTACTTAAAGAAAGGACACATATTTTAATAGTTGATGAAAAAAATGCCCGATTAAATGTTTTGCATATTTTAAAAACATTCTCCAATTCGCAAAGCAAGCAATCAGTCAGAAATTCCAATATCAACCATAATTAAATTTTAAGTATTAAGGTACTCACATGAATATTATATATGGTGACTTCATTTGATTGACTTTAATAATTTTATGTTTATTTTTCAGAGTTGATCCAGAATCCATGACCAAATAAAGAAGCAAAAATGTAAAAAAAATTAATAAATCGCTGAACGTTTATGTCTAACAAAGTTGTCTCCTGCAGATCAAACAATAAAATATAAAAGAAACTACAATAAAGAATGAATAGTTGAAATGTTTTTTATTACAGCAAATAATAAATAGCAAGGTGTAAGGGCAGGTGATTGACTTTGGTTCTATGGTTGTTTTTTAATCACTTGAGCATTTATTCAATATAATTGAATGTCAGATTTATAATATCGGATTGCAAGCACTCGATCATTCAATAGTCAGTTTGTTTGCAGGCAACGGAATATAGGAAATAAAGTATCGAATTTGGAGATTCATTTTACGATGTTGACATCAGGGATTTCTATTGATCAATGTAAAAACGTATTTTGTTAATTAATCCAACCAATGCTTAGATTTCTGTGTCGCTTTCTACAAATCTTAATAATGATTTTGTTAACCAAAAACTATGCCTTTACAACAAAACACAATTGCATGCATTCTGCTTGTTCTTCTTTGAAGTACCATGATCGGGCATATATATATAACTCAGGAAAGGAAAAGACAGGCTGTATTAGTTGCAATAATGGCAGAACACAGTGATTTGCAAATTGCACAATTTCGAAAAATTGCCTGATTGTTTGTCTTTAAAGTTCGCAAAGAATTAGAGGACAAAAATAGCAGAATTTCTCCTGCTGCTAAATGCAAAAAAGCACCAACAATGCTCTGACAGCATCAGAACACCTGTATTCGTTCAATGAGTTCAGAACATCATTGATGAGAGCCTCCAAAATCAATAAGGTCAATTGCAAAAGATCTTAATGTCTCAGAAGCCACAATTCGTTGGACTTGTCATGAAAATCTTTGATAAAAGTCGTATGTAATGAAGAGAGTCCAGTTTATCTCCGGGACCACCAAAGAAAATCGGTTGGTAAGATCCAAGAGGCTTTTAAGCAAACTAAAGCATCCTGTTGCGCAACACATTCTTTGTTTTTCTTTTCAGACGAAAAATATTTTGATCAAGACCAAATGGTAAACCAAAGAAATGACAGATGACTATGTGCTGACCCTTCTGAAGTTCCAAAAGTCATGCACACAAAATTTCCAGCAACTGTTATGGTTTGGGGGATGGTTAGTAATGAGGGACATGTGATGCCACCACATTTCTTTTGTTGTAGCTGAGATGGTAAATTCAAGCTGAAAATAAGCATTAACCTGCTATTCTGAGAGAGGAATTTTGAAGATTCTAATGATCCATTTAGAGGCAATTGTTCGAATATATCTGTAACTATTGAGTACAATTGTTTATGTAGTTGTTGATTTTTTCCTCACTGTAAATTGTCATACATACAAATACACTTGAATTCTTTGCAAAAATATCACGTCTGTCTATTGTTATTTTCGCATCAGGTTATTAATGAGAACACAAATATTGATATAGTGTGCAAGAATATAGATTTTCGTCTTTTTAAAAAAATTATAAGAAATAACTCATTATAACTTGTTCCCTTTATAACGTCATTTGTTTTAGCAACAGTTTGGTCTTCTATAAATTGTGTGTCTTTTGTGTATTTTTAAAGATTTCTCTGCGTCGAGTTGTTCTTATTGCAATCAATATAATATTTATATATTTTAGAAACAATATCGTTTTTAAACAATTCGTTACTTCTTTATATTGTATTATATTCTAAAATTCAGTTCTATTATAAAAATATCTATTAAGGATATTTTCATCAATCATGAGTAGTTTCAGGTTTGTTTTAAGTAATACTGTTTTACTTGAAATTCTCACATAAATAAATGCGAATTCTCAGAATAAGACCATGCACATATTTGGCAAGAAAATGGCATTTTCTAATTGTGTAGTTTTTCATACGTTTCTCTAAACGTATTTTATGAGAACAGGAATATTCACATATTTTGCAAGAATATGGCTTTTCCCCGCTGTGAGTTCTAATATGAGTCAGTAAATTTGTTATTTTTACATCAGGTTATTTCATCTTTATTTCATCATAAGAAATCAGTTGTTTCCTTTATAACTTCATTTGTTTTCAGCAACAGTTTGGTTTTCTAGGAATTGTGTGTCTTTTGCGTATTTTTAAAGATTTTTCTTCGTCCACTTACTCTTATAGCAATCAATATAATATTTATATTTTTCAGAAACATTACCGTTTTTAAACAATTAATTACTTCTTTATATTGTATTATATTCTCAAATGTAGTTTTATTATAAAAATATCTAATAAGGATAGTTTCATCAATCAGGAGTTGTTTAAGGTTTGTTTTAAGTAATACTGTTTTACTTGAAATTCTCAGGTGAATAAATGTGAATTCTTGAACTTGCATTTTCTAATTGTGTATTCTTTTCATATGTTTCACTAAATTCGATTTTTCAGAAAAAGAATATTTACATATGTTGCAAGAATATGGCTTTTCCCCCGTGTGGGTTCTCATATGTCTCACTAACCGTGATTTTTTTAGAAAAAGAATATCCACACACTTCACAAGAATGTGGCTTTTCTCCAGTGTGTATTCTTATATGTGTCACCAAAGATGCTTTTAAAGTAAAACAATATCCACAAACTTTACAGGAATGCGGCTTTTCTCCAGTGTGAGTTATCATATGTGTCACTAAATGTGATTTTTGAGAAAAAGAATGTCCACACACTTCGTAAGAATATGGATTCTCCCCAGTGTGGGTTCTTGTATGTCTCACTAACCTCGATTTTGTAGAACAAGAATATCCAGCAACTTCATAAGAATATGGCTTTTCACCAGTGTGGGTTCTTGTATGTTTCACTAACAAGAATATCCACAAATATCGCAAGAATAAGGTTTTTCCTTTTTTTTTCATTTTTCTTAAACTTTTTCTTCTAGGGGGTGGGACATCCAACCAGATGTCTGACATTTACCCCTATTTTAGTGAGTCCAACCAAGAGATCTTTTCAGGATTCTAGCCGTCCCTTTCAGTGCAATCGTTTGTATTTCACTTGCACTTGGTTGACCGGGTATGCTTACTATGTACTTTTTAAACTTGTTTTTCATAAGCCTAGTAGCTCCTATAATGACTGGTATAATTGAAACGTCTTTTAGTTTCCAATTTCGTTTCATATCATACATAAGTCCTTGATACTTTGTTATCTTTTCCCTCTCAACTCTGTTAAGCCCTGTATCATTGGGTACACTGACCTCTATTATGGTCGCTTTTTTGTTTGCTCTGTCCCAAATCACTATATCTGGTTTAGCAGCTGCGTTTTCAAGATATGTATCAGTCGGGATTATGTAGTCATAGTGAATGGTGTAGTTGTCATTCCCAACTGTTCGTTCGGGTATATGTTCCCAGGAGTTTTTACTACACTGTTGAGTTTCTTACATATCTTCCAGTGAAGGTATTTGAAAACTCCGTTATGGCGATCTGTATAATAACCATCTTCAAGTAGGACCTTGAACTAGAAATCAGGTGGCCCACACTCTCAACCTCAGTGCTACAGAACCTGCATTTATTATTGTTGCTTAGACCACACATCTTTTTGAAGGCGTTTGTCATGAGGCCCTGGTCTTGTGCAGCCAATATCAACCTCTCTTGGTCGTAATGGAGGGATCCTCTTTTGAGCCAGTCCAGGGAACCATCCCTATCAATATATTCTTGGGATAGTCCAGTCGGTAGATATTTTGCCCGTTTATGGTTGGTCCATTCTTCTGTTTTAACACTATGGAACTGGCTAGTGTATTTTTCCGACTTTTCTGGGCTATGTCAGTAGCAGGCTTGTTTGGGTTCTCAGCATCATTTGTAAGGCAATCTTTTCCAAAATGAGTGGCAAGTTGTTATATACATGTTGTACTACTTGCTCGGTTCTGATAATGGTCTTTAATTTTCATTAGCTCTGGATTACAGGAACTTATTATGTACTGACTTATGCTGATGATTGTGGCTCTGTGTTGATGATTGACCTCAGAGAGTCCCATACCTCCTTCTCGCCTGGGTAGGTACAAACGAGGCATGCACTGGTTTCGATAAATAACTCGGTACAAGGTTAACATTTTCTTGTCTTTGTGTCAAGCCAATTTATGTCTTTCTGAGGCCAGTCAATAATGCCAAAACTATATGTTAGTACTGGCATAGCAAGTTGGTTAATTGTCGTAATTTTGTTCTTGTTTGTGATTTCAGTTTTGCAGATGTTTCTTACCCGGCGTAAATATTCTTGGCTTAGTTTCTCTCTCATCTTGGAATGCTGGATGGACTCATTTTCATCAATACCGAGGTATTTGAATGTTTCCTGTTCATCCAGTTCTCTGATTTCACTATTTTCATTGTGCTGAATGTTTTCAGTTGATATTTTATTGCCAGCTTTCAGAGTACACTTAGCACACTTATCCAGCCCGAGCTTCATTTTGATGTCATTAGAAAAAGTGTGGACAATTTTCAGTAGATTATCTAAATCCTTATCCGAGCTAGCATAAAGCTTAAGATCATCCATGAAAAATAAATGGTTTTTTAACTTGGAGGATTCTCTTTGGCGGCTGTAGCTTAGATTATAAGCACCTTGGCTGTTCTTTAGGACCTTACTTAGAGGATCAATTGCTAAGCAAAATAGTAAAGGAGATAAACTGTCTCCTTGGAAGATTCCTTTTTTTATTCTTATATTTGGAATGGATATCCTTCCCCCGCTATGGTTTAAGGTAATGGATGTTTGCCACTCCTTCATTTGGACAGCTATAATTTCTCGTATGCTCGGGTGGATCTTGTATAATTCAAGGCATTTTAGTAGCCACGAATGGGGTACACTATCAAATGCTTTCTGATAATTTATCCAAGCCATATTTGGATTTCTTTTTCTTTTCCTGCAATCTTTCAAAATGGTCTTGTTGATGAGCAATTGATCTTTGGTGCCCAGGCAGTTTTTCCTGCATCCTGTTTGTACCTCCTCAAGATAATCTCCGGATGAAAGATGGTCATAAATGCTGTCAGCTATTAATCCAGTGAATAGCTTGTAGGTCGTAGTTAGGCAGCATATTGGGCGATATTTGCTGGGGTTTTTAGTTTCTGTGCTTTTAACTATTAAGCTTGTATCGCCTTTGAATAGCCATGATGGTGTTGCTTCATAAGCTTTCAACATTCTGGTGAAACATCTGCTATAATGATCATGCAATGCTGTTAGCTGTTTTAACCAGAAGTTAGATATGTTGTCGATGCCAGGTTTCTTGTGATTTGAAGCTCGGGCCAGCTTTGATCTTATTTTATCTGGCGTTATTTCTGGCTCTGGCATTTCTCTTTTATTTTTGTTTGCATTGATAATATCCCCGATCCACTGGGCCTCTTCGTTATGTACTTCCTCTTTTTCAAATAAGGGTCTCCAGTAATCGTCTAATTCCTGTTTACATGGGGGATCTTGGATTTTAATTTCCTCTCTTATTAGATTCCTGTAGAAAGTTCTGGGATTGTTTGCAAAAAGCTTATTCTGTGTCTTTGCATGAATCTTTGCCATGCGATGTTTAATTCTTTGGGCAATGGCTGGTATTTTGCCTTCCAGTTCCTTCACTATGCTTCTGATATTTTTACAATTTGTTTGAAATTTCGCACAGATTCTTTTGACGATGTTTCTGAGTCTACCTTCCACTGTGGGATTATTCATGAACTGCTTTAATTGGCTAAGTTCCTTTCTACATGTGTTTATTTTTTTTATCAGCTTGGCTTTCCATTTTGGTGTTGCTTTGGTTACATTAGGTGTTTTATTTCTATTTTGGTGTTTATTCAGAGGAAGTATTTTGTTGCTAATGTACAGCCCAGCTGCATATGTGATGTTATTTAGCTGCCTGAGGTCTATTTCTTCTGGAACAAGCCTTATAAGAGCAATATTGACTTTGATGATCAATGACTTAAAGAATCTTGAGGCTTGTATTTTAGGTAACCTAGGCCTTTCTTCCATGCTCATATTGTTGACTTTTTCTATTGTGTTACAGAGTTCCTCTTCTATTTCCAATTGCTCATCATCTGGTTCTGGAAGCAAAACACAAGGTGGAGGTTTTCCTGGTGAAGGAGTTATTTCACACGTTGATGGAAATGCAGATGTGTTACCTGCTTTATAGTGAGAGTGAGCTGGTGTAGAGGATTCTGTAGGCATTTGAGTTCCTGATATAGAGTGATGCACTTCTGTTGGACTTTGTGCTGTAAGGGTTATCTGTTGGGTAGCTACCGACAACTGTTGCACTGATCTAAGGTGGTGGTGTTGCAGGCTCACATTTGCGGTCTCATCAAATTTGGTGGGATACAGAATAGGTTTCTCTAGTGGGTTAGCCTGTGTGCTTATTAGGACTGTTATTTCATCTCTCATGTATTTTAGTTCTTCCTCATTAAACACTCGTTCTTTTAAAATATTATATTTTTGAGACGTTAAATTACTCCGTGGGACATCCTTCTTCCATGGACAGAAATAGAAGAAGATTTCCCTCCAGGTTTCTGTCCTTTGCTTTTGTTTTACACATTTCCTCTTGGCATATTCAATGGCCCAAATTAAAGTCCACTTTTCATCCTTACTCCATCTGGACTTTAGTCTTTTTTCAGTATCCTCTTCCTGAATAGGGAGATAATCATATTCAGCATCTTTTAGGGCTTTATGCTTTATATTATTTTCGTCTTCTTCTGTTATGTATCTCGTCATTTGTGATACAAGGGATCGCAGTTTTGCAACTGTTGTCTGCTTTTTGTCTTCAGGGAGGTCAGAATTCTTGATTTTCTCTTGTAGGATCTCATTCGACGTTTTGCTCCATTTTTAAAACTTTGAATAATGGTAGCAATATAATAATACCTTCTTTTCCCCAGTGTGAGTTCTCATATGTCTGACTAACCCTGATTTTTTAGCAAAAGAACATCCACACACCTCGCAAGCATATGACTTTTCCCAAATGTGAGTTATTTTATGGCTGACTAAGCTTGATTTTTGAGAAAAAGAAGATCCACACATGTCACAAGTATGTGGCTTTTCCCCAGTGTGAGTTCTCATATGGATGACTAAGCTTGAATGTTGAGAACAAGAATATCCACACACTTCACAAATATATGGCTTTTCCCCAGTGTGAGTTCTCTCGTGTATCATTAAATTTGATTCATGAGAAAAAGAAGATCCGCACACTTCACATATATATGGCTTTTCCCTTTTTTTCTTTCATTTTTCTTAAACTTTTTCTTCTAGAGGATGGGACATCCAACCAGATGTCTGACATTTACCCCTATTTTAGTGAGTCCAACCAAGAGATCTTTTCAGGATTCTAGCCGTCCCTTTCAGTGCAATCGTTTGTATTTCACTTGCACTTGGTTCACCGGGTATGCTTGCTATGTACTTTTTAAAGTTCTTTTTCATAAGCCCAGTTGCTCCTATGATGACTGGTATAATTGAAACGTCTTTTAATTTCCAATTTCGTTTCATATCATACATAAGTCCTTGATACTTTGTTATCTTTTCCCTCTCAACTCTATTAAGCCCTGTATCATTGGGTACACTGACCTCTATTACGGTCGCTTTTTTGTTTGCTCTGTCCCAAATCACTATATCTGGTTTAGCAGCTGCGTTTTCAAGATATGTAGCAGTAGGGATTATGTAGTCACAGTGAATAGTGTAGTTGTCATTCCCAACTGTTCGTTCGGGTATATGTTCCCAGGAGTTTTTACTACACTGAATGTTGAGTTTCTTACATATCTTCCAGTGAAGGTATTTGCAAACTCCATTATGGCGATCTGTATAATAACCGTCTCCAAGTAGGACTTTGCAACCAGAAATCAGGTGGCCCACACTCTCAACCTCAGTGCTACAGAACCTGCGTTTATTATTGTTGCTTAGACCACACATCTTTTTGAAGGCGTTTGTCATGAGGCCCTGGTCTTGTGCAGCCAATATCAACCTCTCTTGGTCGTAATGGAGGGATCCTCTTTTGAGCGAGTTCAGGGAACCATCCCTATCAATATATTCTTGGGATAGTTCAGTCGGTAGGTATTTTGCCCGTTTATGGTTGGTCCATTCTTCTGTTTAAACACTATGGAACTGGCTAGTGTATTTTTCCGACTTTTCTGAGCTATATCAGTGTCAGGCTTGTTTGGGTTCTCAGTATCATTTGTAAGGCAATATTTTCCAAAATGAGTGGCAAGTTGTGTTATAGATGTTGTACTACTTGCTCGATTCTGATAATGGTTTTAATTTTCATAAGCTTGGGGTTACAGGAACTTATTATGTACTGACCTATGCTGACGATTGTGGCTCTGTGTTGATGATTGACTTCCGAGAGTCCCATACCTCCTTCTCGCCTGGGTAGGTACAAACGCGGCATGCACTGATTTCGATAAATAACTCTGTACAAGGTAAGCATTTTTCTTGTCTTTGTGTCAAGCCAATTTATGTCTTTCTGAGGCCAGTCAATAATGCCAAAACTATATGTTAGTATTGGCATGCCAAGTTGGTTAATTGCCGTAATTTTGTTCTTGTTTGTGATTTCAGTTTTGCAGATTTTTCTTACCCGCCGTAAATATTCTTGGCTTAGTTTCTCTCTTATCTTTGAATGCTGGATGGACTCATTTTCACCAATGCATAGGTATTTGTATGTTTCCTGTTCATCCAGTTCTCTGATTACACTATTTTCATCGTGCTGTATATTTTCAGTAGATATCTTCTTGCCAGCTTTCAGAGTACACATAGCACACTTATCCAGTCCGAGCTTCATTTTGATGTCATTAGAAAAAGTGTGGACAATTTTCAGTAGATTATCTAAATCCTTATCAGAGCTAGCATAAAGCTTAAGATCATCCATGAAAAATAAATGGTTTATTAACTTGGAGGATTCTCTTTGGCGGCTGTAGCTTAGATTATAAGCACCTTGGTAGTTCTTTAGAAGCTTACTTAGAGGATCAATTGCCAAGCAAAATAGTAGAGGAGATAAACTGTCTCCTTGGAAGATTCCTTTTTTTATTCTTATATTTGGGATGGATATCCTTCCCCCGTTTTGGTTTAAGGTAATGGATGTTTGCCACTCCTTCATTTGGGCAGCTAAAATTTCACGTATGGTCGGATGGATTTTATATAATTCAAGGCATTTTAGTATCCACGAATGGGGTACGCTATCAAATGCTTTCTGATAATCTATCCATGCCATATTTAGATTTCTTTTTCTTTTCCTGCAATCTTCCAAAATGGTCTTATTAATGAGCAATTGATCTTTGGTGCCCAGGCAGTTTTTCCTACATCCTGTTTGTTCTGCCTCAAGATAATTACCGGATGAAAGATGGTCATATATGCTGTCAGCTATTAATCCAGTGAACAGCTTGTAAGTCGTGGTTAGGCAGCATATTGGGCGATATTTGCTAGGGTTTTTGGTTTCTGTGCTTTTAACTATTAAGCTTGTATCGCCTTTTAATAGCCATGATGGTGTCGCTTCATAAGCTTTCAAAATTCTGGTGAAACATCTGCTATAATGATCATGCAATGCTATTAGCTGTTTTAACCAGAAATTAGATATGTTGTCGATGCCAGGTTTCTTGTGATTTGAAGCACGTGCCAGCTTTGATCTTATTTTATCTGGCGTTATTTCTGGCTCTGGCTTTTCTCTTTTATTTTTGTTTGCATTGATAATATCCCCGATCCACTGGGCCTCTTCGGTATGTACTTCCTCTTTTTCAAATAAGGGTCTCCAGTAATCGTCTAATTCCTATTTACATGGGGGATCTTGGATTTTAATTTCCTCTCTTATTAGATTCCTGTAGCAAGTTCTGGGATTGTTTGCAAAAAGCTTATTCTGTGTCTTTGCATGAATCTTTGCCATGCGATGTTTAATTCGTTGGACAATGGCTTGTATTTTGCCTTCCAGTTCCTTCACTATGCTTCTGATATTTTTACAATTTGTTTTAAATTTCGCACAGATTCTTTTGACGATGTTTTTGAGTCTAACTTCCACTGTGGGATTCTTCATGAACTGCTTTAATTGGCTAAGTTCCTTTCTACAGGTGTTTATTTTTTTTATCAGCTTGGCTTTCCATTTTGGTGTTGCTTTGGTTACATTAGGTGTTTTATTTCTATTTTGGTGTTTATTCAGAGGAAGTATTTTGTTGCTAATGTACAGCCCAGCTGCATGTGATGTTATTTAGCTGCCTGAGGTCTATTTCTTCTGGAACAAGCCTTATAAGAGCAATATTGACTTTGATGATGAGTTCTCATGTGAATAAGTAAATCACATTTTCGAAAAAAAAAATAATATCCACACACTTCAATAAAATGTTACTTTTCCCTCTTTATTTTTTTTTATTTGTCTTAAACTTTTTCTTCTAGGGGATGGGACATCCAACCAGATGTCTGACATTTACCCCTATTTTAGTGAGTCCAACCAAGAGATCTTTTCAGGATTGTAGCCGTCCCTTTCAGTGCAATAGTTTGTATTTCACTTGCACTTGGTTGACCGGGTATGCTTACTATGTACTTTTTAAAGTTCTTTTTCATAAGCCCAGTTGCTCCTATGATGACTGGTATAATTGAAACGTCTTTTAATTTCCAATTTCGTTTCATATCATACATAAGTCCTTGAGACTTTGTTATCTTATCTTTTCCCTAGTGTGAGTTTTCATATGTCTCACTAAGTTTGATTTGATAGAAAAACGATATCCACACACTTCACAAGAATATGGCTTTTCTCCAGTGTGAGTTCTTATATGTTTCACGAGGTTTGATTTGTCCGAACAAGAATATCCGCAGACTTCACAAGAATGTGGCTTTTCCCCAGTGTGAGTTCTCAAATGTTTCACTAAATCTTTTTTTTCAGAACAAGAATATCCGCAAACGTCACAAGAATATGGCTTTTCCCTAGTGTGAGTTCTCAAATGTTTCACTAATGCTGATTTTTGAGAACAAGAATATCCGCAGACGTCACAAGAATATGGCATTTCCCCAGTGTGAATTCTCAAATGTCTCACTAAATTTGATTTTTGAGAACAAGAATATCCACACACTTCACAGGAATGTGGCTTTTCCCCAGTGTGAGTTCTCATATGTCTACCTAATACTGATTTTTGAGAACAAGAATATCCACACACTTCAAAAGAATGTGGCTTTTCACCAGTGTGAGTTCTCATATGTGTCACTAATGCTGACTTTATCGAACAAGAATATCCACACACTTCACAAGAATGTGGCTTTTCCCCAGTGTGAGTTCTCAAATGTCTCACTAATGCTGATTTTTGAGAACAAGAATATTCGCAGACTTCACAAGAATATGGCTTTTCCCCAGTGTGAGTTCTCAAATGTGTAACTAATTTTGATTTTTGAGACCAAGAATATCCGCAGACTTCACAAGAATATGGCTTTTCCCCAGTGTGAGTTTTTATGTGTCCTAGCAAATGTGATTTGTCAGAAAAAGAATATCCGCACACTTCACATGAACGTGGCTTTTCCCCAGTGTGAGTTTTCAAATGTGTCACTAATGTTGATTTTTGAGAACAAGAATATTCGCACACTTCACAAGAATGTGGCTTTTCCGCAGTGTGAGTTCTCAAATGTGTCACTAATGCTGATTTTTGAGAACAAGAATATCCACACACTGTACAAGAATATAGATTTTCCCTAGTGTGAGTTCTCATATGAATCAGTAAATCCCATTTTTTAGAAAAAGAATGTCCGCACACTTCACAAGAATGTTGCTTTTCCTCAATAGAAGTTCTCATATGTCCCTTTTCTCCAGTGTGAGTTTTCAAATGTATCGAGAATGCTGATTTTTGTGAACAAGAATATCCACACGCTTCACAAGAATATGGCTTTTGCCAAGTATGAGTTCTCATATGAATTAGTAAATCCAATTTTTCAGAAAAAGAATACCCGCACACTTTACAAAAATGTTGCTTTTCCATCGTGTTTTCTTAAATTGTTCACTAATATTGATTTTTTCAGAACAGGAATATTTGCATACTTCACAAGAATGTTGCTTTCCCCAGTGTAAGATTTCATATGCCTCACTAACTTTGATTTATTTAGAAAAAGAATATCGACAGAGTTTCCACGAATGTTACTTTTCTGCAGTGTGAGTTCTCGTATGCTTCATTAAATATTTATTGAAAACATTAAGCAGGAACATCTGCAAATAAAAAATGAAATTTTATATTGTAATATCATTGTTTATTTTAATCGAGCCAACAAAACAAGAAACATAACTTCATAAAACATTTAAAAATCACAGAAATAAACACTTAATTCACATTCATATTGTTTAAATGTAAAATAATATTCATAGTATTTTGTAGTAGATAAATGAATTATACAATTAATAAAGTAAAATAACAATAATATAATAAGAAGTTTTAGAAACGATAAGCATTCTACTAGAATAGTAATTACTGCTCGAATACAAAAATATTTTTAGCAATGGAATTATAATACTCTATAATAAAGAAAAAAATGAATTTTAATACTAACACCTTTTAAAGTTAATAATCCAAATCATTATATAATCCAGTTACTTAGCAATGGTTATTAGTATTGTCTTTTAAAGTAACTTTCATTTTAATCTTATGCGTGGAAATATATTGTCGTTTAATAACTAGCCTGGGTGTGCAGCGTTGCCTGGATGTTGAGACGTGTGTGTTGTGCAAAAAGAAAAGAAATGGTAGAAGGTAGGCAAGCTCGAACCCATACCGCGAAGGAGGAAAACTTGAAGAAAAACTTGATGTCCTTTCTGTTATGTTCATCTCAAAACCGGAAATGGCGAAGGTTTAAATTAAGGCTAGTCAATCGAAAACAAATGATGACTTTTGAAAATATCGGCGAAAAAAGCAACTCCTCATTGTAAAAATGTGCTCAGTTGATGGTGAAGGAGTTAATGTTTTTAGCCAATCTTTTGATATTTGTTCTCCGAAAGATCGAGCTTCAAAACGTGATCTCGTGAAAATCCGTCGCCTTTGTCGAAAGTTTATGGCAGATATACAAACATACATACATACATTTAAACGGACATTATACATATGTCGAAAGTTTAAGGCAGACATACAAACATACATCCATACATTTAAACGGACATTATACATATGTCGAAAGTTTAAGGCAGACATACAAACATACATCCATACATTTAAACGGACATTATACATATGTCGAAAGTTTAAGGCAGACATACAAACATACATAGATACATTTAAACGGACATTATACATATGTCGAAAGTTTATGGCAGATATACAAACATACATAGGTACATTTAAACGGACATTATACATATGTCGAAAGTTTAAGGCAGATATACAAACATACATAGATACATTTAAACGGACATTATACATATGTCGAAAGTTTAAGGCAGATATACAAACCTACATACATACATTTAAACGGACATTATACATATGTCGAAAGTTTAAGGCAGACATACAAACATACATTTAAACGGACATTATACATATGTCGAAAGTTTAAGGCAGACATACAAACATACATACATACATACATTTAAACGGACATTATACATATGTCGAAAGTTAAAGGCAGACATACAAATATACATACATTTAAACGGACATTATACATATGTCGAAAGTTAAAGGCAGACATACAAACATACATACATTTAAACGGACATTATACATATGTCGAAAGTTAAAGGCAGACATACAAACATACATACATTTAAACGGACATTATACATATGTCGAAAGTTAAAGGCAGACATACAAACATAGATACATACATTTAAACGGAGATTTACATTATAGATGTTCTCGATATCTGTATTAAAAAATCCGGAAAAAACCATCTCACACCACGATTCGAACCCAAAACGTTTAGATAATGAACCAACGCGTTAATCAACTGAGCTAACGCTACGTGCATGAAATTTGTTCAGTTTTTCAACTATTTAAAGTAAATCAGGTCATGACGTTATCTGGCGCATGCGTAGAACCGCTCGTCGTCACGGGAAAATATTTATTGTTAGTAGGAATAATGAAAAATTAAATTAAAAATTTAAAACAATCGGTTTTAAATCGTAAATAAGGGACACATTTTTCCGATTGCGATATCTCCAAATGTTCTGATCTTTCGGTATAAAATTTCAGATTTTTTTTTAACTTTTATTTATTTATTTTTTTTCTATTTTCTATTTTTACCCTCTCAAAATGCCGCCATAGACATACTCGTAAAATAGAGGCATATTTTTCAGATTCTGATGCCTCCAAAGTTCCATTTTTTTAGAAACTTTCTGGTATAAAATTAAAGATATTTTATTAGCTTTTATTTATTTTTTTCCATTTTTTTTTTTTTAATTTTATCCTCACAAAATGCCGCCTCCTGGTATGTGCCGCCCGTAAAATAGGCACATTTTTTCCGATTTCAATCCCTCAAAAACTACTGATTTTTTTTTTTTTTTTTTTTTTTATTTTACAAATTTTCGGTATAAAATGTAAGATATTTTGTTAGCTTATATTTATGTCTATTTATTGTATCTATTTTCTATTTTTCACCTCCTAAAATACCGCCCCCTGCTATGGGTCGCTCGTAAAATAGGGATACCTTTTCCAATTCCAATAGCTCAAAAAGTTCCGATTTTTTTACAAATTTTTCCGTAAAAAAATTCCGATTTTTTTAGCTTTCATTTATTTTTTATTTTCTATTTTCAACCGCTCAAAATGCCGCCCTTGACATGTGCCGTTCATAAAATAGGGACACATTTTTCTGATTCCGATATCTCTAAAAGTCCCAATGTTTTACAACCTTTTCGGAATAAAATTTTATATTTTTTGTTAGCTTTCATTTATTTTATTTTTTACCCTCTCAAAATACCGCCACCTGGCACTTGCCGCCCGGGGCGGACCGCACCCTTCCCCGCCCTTGCTACGCCACTGGGTTTAGGCACAGATAAAGAGTGGGGAAAATTATTAAAATGGTTTCAGCAAGACGGGTGTTTTTCTTGAAGGTTTGGTGGGAGGAACAATAGATTGGAGCTCAGTCGAGCACTTGCACCGTTGCAAGGAAGGTTGCAAGGAAGAGAAAAGGGCATCTCTCACCAGGCTACGAAACCTATTTGTCAAAGAAACTTTTTTCATGACAATTTGTTTTACAATTTGTTTCACTCGAGGTTTTCACGAAACGAAAGTATCATGTTCCAAAAATCACATAAATTATTAAATTTGTTTTATTTTTAAATAAGAAAATCAAATGTTGGAGTGTGGGAGAAATGAGTAGCTTCCAAATTATGCCACCAAAATCACCTGAATTTTACTGAATTACAAAAAAACAACTTCAATCGTGTTAGCAAGTGAAACATTGCCGCCATTTTGTTTAATTCAACACAAAAATTACCTCCACTTTGAATTCTTGTGTCTTATGATCGTTTTTTTAATAAATAATTTCTACTTTATCAATTTTCAAAATTTTTGGATATAATCATCTTAAAAGTACAACGAATACATAGATACCATTGTTTTCATGTGAAATTCCGTATTAAAATTTCCGAAATTTCGTCCCAATAGTGAAGACACCACGTAAACTATGTGTTAATGACCAGGGGGGGGGGGAGAAAAAGATGCCGTTTCGGTTTGAGTGAGAAGGAAAGAACATTTTCTACGAAATCTAAACTTGTTTACTGGAAAAGTGGACTTTGTTTTTCACCTATTTCTTGAATAAAATATGGGACCAGAACAATTTGAAATAAAGAAAAGGATTAAAACGGAACGAAATGTTCATTTCCATTCCATTTTTTAAACAACCAACATTTTCGACAAGTTTTACTTTCTATTCCACTGGAAATTATCTTTTTACTTGGTCCTTATTCCATAATTTATAGAATTCATACTTATTTTGACATGACAGGTGAGTATGTAATTTTGTTTTCATCTAAAATGCGGTAGTTTAGAAGATCACTCACCTACACACGTGCCGGAGTTTGTTTTTTTTTAATTACTATATAGGAAGATTCTGGACAAAAATATTTTTATGCCAGAGATATGAATGCTTAGTTGAAATGAATCATTCATAATGGCTGGCAACTATCTTAAACTTTATGCATCCAAAAATGTGTACTCTGCATTATAGAAAAGAATTTATTATGAAAGAAACTTTCATCTTGCAACTTAGATTTCACAATAAAATAAATCATTTTTTTTCAATAACTGGATCCAAAATAAAAAAAATAAAACCATTAATTTCAAATTTAACAATTCTTTCTCTCAAAATTGTTAATAAAATGTGTTTTATAAACCTTATTTTGCAGTCGAAACTTTGAAACGTAAATGTTTTATAAACTTAAAAGTATACACGGGTTTTCCAGAAATCAATATGGCGGAATCCTTAATTACGGCCAAGGGGAATAACTACGATCCTTTATTTCCGGAAGAGTCGGAGAGTCAAAGCAATTTATTCTAACTTTCAAGTAAAACCAATGGTGTACAATTAATTACCATGTAACACTTATCGACATATTCAAAATTTACGAAAAACGATAAAATTAAATATAAATGAAAATACGTTTCGAATACAATTGACGCAAATCGAGATTTGCTAAATAAAAGAAACGGAAGAGTCCGAATCGTAACAAGGGAGTTATTTTCTGAAAGTTTTGAAAATTTTAGCAGACTTCATTTTCACTAATTATCTTCGAAATTTGTTTTCATTAATAATTCATGTTTTTACATTGTTTTTCGTCAATTTTTAAAAATATTTTTACTGCGACAAATGCATACGTGGCATTGTGGCGTACGTAAGCGGTACCGCACCCTCTGTAATGTGTGTTTTAAAAAAAAAAATTTCATCGGATTATTAACGAAATGTCACTAATCAACCAGATTAACAAAATAAATAAATAAAAATACGCACATGTACAGCTTAGTCAAGACATTAAAACATGGGGAAAAAAAAGGTTATATTGCACGTATCCGTTATGGAACGAAGTTCTCCGAAAAAAAAAAGTTCACTTAATTTCATCAAGTACTTTTTTTTTTTTTTACAGCGAAAAACAATTTGTTATGATACCGAGCAAAAGGTTTGATTTTTAGGAAGAAAAGCAAGAATTAAAGATGGGGAGGGAGTATCGGCGCTTTACATGGAGTTATCTTCCAGTGGCGTGTTCAGCAAATTTCAAAATTGCTGAATTCAACGTGCTCTCATAAAAACGTGTTTTTCCGATGTAAAAAAAAAAAAAAAAAAAAAAAAATACTTTCGGAGATCTTCAGTCCAAAATGGATACGTACAATATAACCTTTTTTCGATATTTTCATTTTTTTAATGTGTTGACTAAACTGTACAAGTGCCAAAACTACACACACAATTCATTATAAAGGAGTGCTTCGTTTCTAATACGAAGTTCCTGTAAATCGATACTCCATTTCGGAAGCAACGACTTTTTTTCGGCTAAATTTCGTAAATATAGACTTTTAAAAAAAGCTATTTGGCTTTCAAAACATGCCAAGAAAATGCTAAGTTTGCCCCCCCCCCCAAGTCGATGGTTCGAAAATGAGGAATCGAATTGTTAGAATGTTGAATTAGAAATGGGAGCACCCCTAAAAATGTTAATTATTGATTTTTCTTTCATTTATTTTGGATAATCACCAGTGACCATTCGGTAATAATCTGTTGAAAAAAAAAGAAAAAATTAAGCAGACGAAAATAAATACCATCACTTCCATATATTGCAGATAAAAAAACTATTCCGTTGGAACTTCTGCAGTTTACGAATCGTGTTGTTTTTTTTGTTTTGCTTTTTAGATTGGACTTTCAGGTTAAATTCAAATTTGTAGTATTTATTGTTAGTTTAAGTTTGAAATGCCGCCCTTCCTCCTCTGATCGGGGTTCTTAATGACGCTATTATTAATATTATTTCAATGTTAGATGAAAGTACAGGTGTTGATTCTGATTGATTTTTAATAATAACTTTATTTCAATTTACAATTTAACAAATTGTTTTGTAGCGTTTTTTCATTAACGGCACAATTATTAAATCTAATTCCACCCCATCTTACAAAGCTTATAACTCCTCGAAAAATGTAATTAAAGTCCTAATTTTTTTTTTTTGAATTAAAGGAGCAAAGACCAAGGTTTCATTAAAAAAAAACAACGTGTTTTTTTTAAAAAGGTTTTAAACTTCGGACTTTACAGGTAAATTTTTAAAAAATAGTTATTTTTTTGTTTTAAATTTGAATATATTATTTATTGACCTTTTCTCTTCAATTTGTGATATATAAGACTTTGGTACATAAATTAATTATTTACTTTTTAATAGACATTTCAAAATTGGAGGCGTGAATTATTCGACCCCCTGTCTTTCCAAGCTTATAACTCCTCGAAAAATGTAATTCAAGCCCTAATTATTTTTTCAATTAAAGGAGCAAGGACCAAGGTTCCATTAAGAAAAAAGAAATAACGTGGTTTAAAATAAAGATTTTAAACTTCAAACTTTACAGGTAAAATTCTAAAAAACACCACGTTGTTTTGTTTTAAAATTGAATATATTATTTATTGACCTTTTCTCTTCAAGTTGTGAGTAAATTAATTATTTACTTTTTGATAGAAACTTGAAAATGGGGGGGGGCGTGAATTAAAAAAAACGTTTGTCTAAAATATTATATTCAGTTTATTGGAAAGAACATAAAATTTCACATTGACCCTGAAAATATCGTAAAAATAGAATCAATAGAAAAATTTTGATAGATTTTTAAAGTTTAAAAATTGAAAAATATCGAGTTCGGAAAATTCATTACTGTTTAAAAAAAAAAAAAAATATATATATATATATATATATATATATATATATATATATATATATATATATATATATATATATATATATATATATATATATATTTCTATTACTTTTAAAACAACTTTAATAGTTTATTTTGGAAGTATAATCCATAAAGAAAATTAATAATTCACTTTTAACAGAGAAATTGAGATTTTTATTCGCAGTTTCGTATTAGGGGTGTCAAAAATTCCTACAAAAATTCTGATACGCCTAGTACTGCCGTATTCCATATAATATATTTCTAAATTCATTGTTTTGCATACGACGGCGCCATTAGTTTCTGTAACAAACTATGTTTTTCTTCAGTATATGCAAAATACAGACCGTACTATTTTCGCTGGGATGTTCGGCAGTCTTGCGGTTAAGTCCCGGCAAAGTTCGACAACTCTTAAAGGGTCACATCAGTATTTTACACCGTCAAATCACGAATATTACGAATTATTAGCTTTAAAATAAAACTAAAAATTATTAAAGTTTTAAAATATAAAAATATGTAATTAATATAAAAAATATTTAAATATTGTAAGTAAGCACTTGATTAAATAAAGTAAACGAACAAAATATACATTTTTTTTATATATTTATAACTATTTACTAAACAGAAAAATGAGACCATTTTTAGAAAGTGTATTAATAGAACAACGAACAAAATAAAATCTGAAGTAATGAACCACGTAACGAAATATAAATTTATTTATACAAAATAAACTTTAAAAATTAAACATTTCTTAAAAAGTGTATTGTTGTCTTATGCTTTTAATAATTCATGGAAATTATATTACTTATATAATATATTTTATATTAATTACATATTTTAAAACTTTAATAATTTTTATTTTTAAACTATATATATATATTAATTCGTAATATTCGTGATTTGACGATGTAAAATACTGATGTTTGTGACCCTTCTAGAGTTGTAGAACTAACTGCAAGACTACCGGATTTTCAAGTTAAATTCAATTTTACAGTATATTGTTAGCAAACAGAAATTTTTTTAATTAAAAACTTTTCTGTTGGAACTTCTGCAGTTTACGAACATTTTTTTTTTTTAGATAGGAGTTTCAGGTTAAATTCAAATTTATTGTTAGTTTAAGTTCGAAATGGTTAAATGGAGTTCCCTACCTCTTTTGGTTGGGTTTCTAAATAATAACGTTCTTACAATTTACAATTGAACAAATTGTTTCGTAATATGTTTCTCAAGTTATATAACAGTAAAATAATTTTAAAATGTTTACATAAATAGCATTTTTCAGTAATGCCGTATTTTACATAAGATATTCCTGAATTCATTGTTTTTCATACGACGGCGCCATTAAATTCTCTAAAAATGTCTTTAACTATATTTACTTACAGTGAGGTCATGAAATGGTTGAGAGAAAAAAAACGCGTTATTTCAAATGTGTATCTCTTTCTTATTAGTACGTATGTTTTTTTTTGGTGTTTTTTTTTCAGAACGTATTAAAAAAAAAAGAAATTATGGATATAAAAAATATCTTGCATGTTATTTATGTTATGTGCTTAAATAATAAATTATTGCTTAGAAACGTATTTAACATGGAGAGTGTTGTAAATATTCTGTACTTTCACCTTACAATTTAATAAAAGCGATACCGTAAAACTTGAATTTCTTGATGAAATAATTCTAAAAACGCTATGGCGTTCAGTTCATCGAATTCCCTTGTAAACAATTTTTTGTCGCAAAGAGAACGACAATATTAGTAAAAAATGTTCCTTCCTTTTCTTTTTTTAATGTAATTTATAAGTAAATAAAGAACGTATTCTAATCTTTAAAATCCACAATCCAACGAAATGGTCAATTGCTTTTTAACGCACAAACAACCTCCCCTTTATTAATATTGGAGGATTGTCAATATAACTCATTGTGTTCTTTATTTACTTTTATTAAATTCAACTTGGAAGTTTTCTGTAAAAATTCCTGCTCATTATTGACAGTCTAAGTGTGTCAACTATCTTGATTGCTAGAACCTCGACGATGACGTCGTTTTTCAGCTGAAAGGTCATCTCTTATGATGGTCGTGCTTTTTTACCTACCTGGATAGTTTTTTTGTTTGTGTGTGTGCGTGTGTGTGTGCGTGTGCGTGTGCGTGTGTGTGTGTGTGTGTGAGAGAGCATGTTTTAAAGCGTCTATTTAATTAAAAACACACATAATGACAAGTTGGTAAGTTAGAACGACAAGATAGCCGACATTCAAACATTCAACTGGGAAGTCTCGATAATCACTTCAATCATGAAAACAAAAACTACAGATAGACATTTATACTTGGCGGCCATGTTTTCTTTTTAACTTTGCAATTCGACATCACTTTATTTTCGAAACAAATAAAACTTTAAAATAAAAAAGTCTACTTGTTATATATTTGATTTTTTAAACCGTTTTTTGTTTGTTTCTTGTCTTCTCAGCTAATATATATTTTTTAGAAACTTTCATATATATTTTAATAATAATTAGAAACGCTTAATAATAATAATTGCAAATCTTTTTTTTTACAGGTTACATTGCCTTTTACTTATTATATGATGTTCAGGTTGAATTAAATTCTTATGGTTTTTGTTGTTTATTAAATTTTATATGAAACTACAGAATATTATTTTATGTACTTGATCAACATATTAAGCATGGGGTTCTAAATAATATCGTTACTATTTCAGCACGGTCCGTATTTTGTATAAGCAGCAAAAAAGTTAAATTTTAATTTAATCTGAAAGGAAAAAAGGTTTGTTAAATTAATGTTTGTTCAATTCCGTATCCATTTATAAAAGAAATAAATCTTTGGTGCTAATGCAGAGAGTGATCCGCACTATTTTTTTAATCGTATTTCCACGTTTAATTGAAGTTTTATATGTTTTTTTTTTCATTCAATTGTAAGGTTAAAGTACAGAATAGGTACAAAACACTCTCCCCTTCCCATGTTAAGAATGGCATTTTAAATAATAACGTTATTATTTCAGCACGGATCAATCTCTGCGTGGGTACCAAATTTTTAGTTTCCAAACAAAATTAAAAATAAAAATATTTTTTTAGATAGTAAATTGCTTTCTATAGATTCCTGTACACAATTTTGGAGGAACCGATTTAAAATATTGAACGTTGAAATGACTTCACAGTCGACATTCATTCAAAGTGAAAAACTACACATTTACCATTTCAATTTCTTTACCGTTTACATTTCTGGTGCTAGTGCATTTACTGATCTAAGCTATTTTTTTTAATCTGGGAAGTCTCGATAATCGCTTAAATCATAAAAATAAAACAAACTACAAACATTTATACTTGTCAGCCATGTTGTTTTCTTTTGAACTCTGCAATTCGACATTTTTTTATTTATTTATTTTTTTTATTACATTTTCACCCTAAACAAGGCACATTGGCACTTTAATGTAGGGGGCTACTATCAGGGGGAACAACTACTGAGGTACTATGTAGGGATTTGGGCAGCAAGATGTCGGTTCACGTTACACATGAACATCTGCACGTCAGTACAGTTGGGGAAGCAGGGGCCTGGAATGGAATTCCAAAGTCTATCGGTTCTGGGGAAGAAACTATTGGAGTAGAAAGATCTTTTACATCCACGGATCTCTACAGTGTGGGGGTGGGATTTAGCAGCCTGTCGGTTTTGTCGATGGTGCTCACGTCGTGGGGGCGCAAGTTATTGCAGTTCGTCAGAGGATTCACCACTAAAATACTTGTAGAAAAGGCAGAGGGGTGCAACATTTCGTCGATGGGACAGAGGCTGAAGCTTAGATGCCAGTTCAGGAGGGCCTATCAGGTTTGCGACTCTCTTTTGAACCTTGTCAAGGAGCGAGAAACTAGTAGCTGATACACCAGCCCAAATGTGACAGCAATACTCCAAACATGGGCGAATGGTGGTCTTATAGAGGTACAGGGTACTTTCGGGTGTTACTAGTTGTCTAGCACGGTAGAGAGAGCCCACCTTTCTTGCATTTTCGAAACAAATAAAACTTTAAAATACGTCTACTTGTTATATATTTGTTTTTTTGTTTTTTAATCTTTTTTTTGTTTGTTTGTAACATTACTATTTCAGCACGGTCCGTGTTTTGTATTAGCGCCAAAAAGTTAAACTGTAATTTAATTTGAAAAAAGAAAAAGGTTTGTTAAAATAATGTTTGTTCAATTCCGGATCCATTTATAAAACAAACGGATTTTCGTTTCCAAAGAAAATTAAAAAAATATATTTTTTAAATAGTAAATTGCTTTCGATAAATCCATGTACACATTTTTGGAGGAAGCGATTTAAAATATTGAACGTTGAAATGACTTCACAGTCGACAATCATTTAAAGTGAAAAACTACACATTTTACCATTTCAATTTCTTCACAGTTTAAATTTCTTTGAGCAAAACTGATCCGGTAAAGAGAAAATCGAGATGTTCATAGGAATAAAAAAATACACTGGCGTAAAATGCATTGCATTGTTAAAAGTAATAAAATATCAAAAAACAATCTTACCTTTCGTTGTAATACCCTTCCCCTGACTAGAGAGACAAACCTAGAAACGGATGATCAAGACTTTATGTGCTTTAGACTAATCATGCAACACAACATTAGCTACTTTTACTTTCTCTACCGCTCTCCTTCGACCCAAGACAGCACCATAATAAACAAAGTATCTGACAGCATAGACACAGCACTCTCCTTCGACACTAGCGCCCAAGTACATGTATTTGGTGACTTTAATGTCCATCACAAAAACTGGCTTGGATTCTCTACTTATACAGATGCAGCAGGCAGCGCAACTCATAGCTTCTCTGTATCTCACTCCCTATCGCAAATTGTTACTTTTCCAACCCGCTTCCCTGATCAGGAAGAAAAACACGCATCACTATTAGATCTGTTTTTGACCACAATTCCTGATGATTGTGTAACGAAAGCCGACAGCCCACTTGGGAACGCTGATCATGCGGTAATAATGGTTGAAATCGCCCTACACTCTAGACCCAAAACTGAAGAGCCAGTGCTCAAAACAACCAGATATTATAAAAAGGCTGACTGGGAAGCTATCAGAGATCTTATCAGAGACGCCCCATGGGGAAATATTTTTTCTCTTCCTGCTGAACAGTGTGCAACTGAGACCACTGAATGGTTCAAAACTGCAATCGAAGCGCATGTTCCCATGCGGAAATTCTATAGCAAGCCCCACTCTCCCCAATGGTTTACTTCGACTTGCGCAACTGCCATTGCTCAAAGGCAGCATGCATTCCGAAGGTTTAACCGACATAAGTCCAGTTCAAACAGACAAAAGTACATAGAAGCTAGAAGTAACGTTAAGAAAGAAATAGCGACAGCTAAGAGGGAATTTACGGAAACCACTAAAAAACGCATCGAAGCACAAAAATTAGGAACTCGTGACTTCTGGAAAATCTACAACAGTGTAGTAAATAATGGGCAATCAACGATTCCCCCCACTAACCAACAATCACGAGGTTCTTTGCTCAGCAACCGAGAAGGCTAACATGCTTGCCAGTCGGTTTGCCTCCAACTCTACACTGAACCCTTTAAACCACCCCCTACCTGACTTTCCTATGCGGACAGACGCCAAGCTAGACGATCTGGAAATCACCCCTGCTCAGGTGCATGCTATCATAAAAAACCTTGACACTTCCAAAGCATGTGGACCCGACCTCATCCCAGCTGTGCTATTAAAAAAGTGCTCAGCCGAAGTAGCTCCAGTTCTCTCCAAACTCTACAACAAATGCCTTAATGAATCTTGCTTTCCGAGCTGCTGGAAAACTGCTTCTGTGGTACCAGTATTCAAGAATTCTGGCGAAAGAACTGACCCATTAAATTATCGCCCTATTAGCCTCCTCCCACTTTTTGCCAAAATATTTGAGACCTTAATTAACCATGCTCTAGTCCAGCACCTTACAGATGCTAAACTTCTGACCGACCATCAATATGGATTTAGACAAGCCCGTTCCACGGCAGACATCCTCACTGTAATCTCTGAACGCATATACCATTCACTGGACAAAGCGGGAGAGGGCAGAGCGGTAGCTCTAGATATATCTAAGGCTTTTGACAGGGTATGGCATGAGGGTCTCCTCAGGAAGATTAGATCTTACGGTATCACTGGTAGAATACTTAACATAATTAAATCCTTCATAGATAAGAGAAAAATCCAGGTTGTCCTCGACGGTCGTACGTCTAAACAATATAATATAAATGCCGGAGTGCCCCAGGGATCTATCCTTGGTCCTCTGCTGTTCCTGATATTCATAAATGACCTCCCCGATAAAATTGCCTCTGAGATGGGTATATATGCTGATGACACCACACTCTATAGCAGGCACGACAGGAAAACAAATGAACATATATCTAAAGTAATGGCAGAAACACTGGAGGATGACCTCAAATCAGTAGTGGAATGGGGACAAAAATGGATGGTAACGTTCAATGCCACCAAGACAAAACTGGTTTCATTCAATAATTACAGGAAACCTTCTCTACCACCTATAGCAATGGCCAACAACTCTTTAGCTGAGAGTACGTCTTTCAAGCTCCTTGGCCTAACGTTCACAGGAAACATGAGCTGGAACAATTACATCGAGGGCATTGTCAGGGCCGCTGCGAGGAAGGTGGGCTCTCTCTACCGTGCTAGAAAACTTCTAACACCCGAAAGTATCCTGTACCTCTATAAGGCCACTATTCGCCCATGTATGGAGTATTGCTGTCATATTTGGGCCGGTGCATCGGCTACTAGTCTCTCTCTCCTTGACAGGGTTCAAAAGAGAGTCGCAAATCTGATAGGCCCAAAACTGGCATCAAAACTTCAGCCTCTTTCCCATCGTCGATACGTTGCATCCCTCTGCCTGTTCTACAAGTATTATAATGGTGAATGCTCTGAAGAACTGCAAGCACTTGTGCCCCCACGACGTGAACACCCTCGACAGATCCGACAAGCTGCAAAATCCCACCCCCACACTGTAGAGATCCCTAGATGTAAAAGATCGTTCTACTCCAGTAGTTTCTTCCCCAGAACTGCTAGACTTTGGAATTCCATTCCAGGTCACTGCTTCCCCAACTGTACTGACATGCATAAGTTCAAGTGCAACGTGAACCAACATCTCGCTGCCCTAATCCCTACATAGTGCCCCAGTAGATGTTTCCCCTGATAGTAGCCCCCTACACCAAAGTGGCAATGTGCCTTGTTTGGGGTGAAAATATAATAAAAAAAAAAAAAATAAAAAAAAATTGAATACGAAAAAAGGCAATAACAAAAATTGGATTCTTTTTTTGGTGTTTAAAATTGAAAATTTGGTCTGATTGTAGGGATTTCTCTAGTAAATTAATGCAATTTCAATTTCGTATGTCCAATCTAAATATCGAAAGGAATAACATAAAAATACACTGACGTAAAATGCATTGCATTGTTAAAAGTAATGCAGAGAGTGAGCTGCGATATTTTTTAAATCGTATTTCTACGTCTAATTAAAGTTTTATGATATGTTTTTTGTATGGTTAAAGTTCAGAATAGGTACAAAACACTCTCCCCATGTTAAGAATGCTTTTTTTTTTTTTAAATAATAACGTTATTATTTCAGCACGGATCACTCTCCGCATGAGTACGAAATTTTTAGTTTCCAAAGAAAATTAAAAATAAGATATTTTTTTTAGATAGTAAATTGCTTTCTATAAATTCCTGTACAAAATTTTGGAGGAACCGATTTAAAATATTGAACGTTGAAATGACTTCACAGTCGACAGTCATTTAAAGTGAAAAACTACACATTTTACCATTTCAATTTCTTTACCGTTTAAATTTCTGTAAGTAAAACTGATCTGGCAAAGAGAAAATCGAGAAGTTCATAGAAAAAAAAAATAAACACTGACGTAAAATGCATTGCATTGTTAAAAGTAATGAAATATCGAAAAACAATCTTACCTTTCGTTGTAAACAATTGAATACGAAAACGGCAATAAAAAATTTGGATGATTTCTTTTTTGTTTGTGTCAAAAACTGAAAATTTGGTCAATTTGTAGGGATTTCTTTACAAAATTAATACAATTTCAAATGTCCAATTCATTAAGAAATCAAAGAATAAATGAATATTGAAAAAAATAAAAAAATAAAAACTCAAAAACACGATTGAAACGTGGACTTAAAAAATGGATGAACAAAAATTGAAAGTTTAAAATGAAAATATATGAAGATTAAAAAAGATTAAAATTAAAAAAAAGATAAAACGTTATAATGAAACGTTTTCAGTTTTTACATGTCCGTTAATTACGTGTTAGAAAACGTTTTCCTATCAACGTATTGTCCATTCATAAGACTAAAATAATTAAAAATGAGAAAAAGAATAAAACTAAGATATCTTTGTTCTGCGTTACTTATATGCTAACGGCCAAGAACAGTTTATATAAATATTTAAATGAATATGTATTATGCAAATATATATTATCTAAATATATCTGTATGTCAATTAAAGTAGTATATATATATATATATATATATATATATATATATATATATATATATATATATATATATATATTCAGATATATTGCATATATATATATATATATATATATTCAGATATATTGCATATATATATATATATATATATATATATATATATATATATATATATATATATATATATATATATATATAATTATTTTTTAATGCATATTTCTAATAATAAATCTATTTTTTTTATTGCAATTTCACTCCAAAATAGGCAGAATGCCACTTTGATAAAGGGGGCAAGTATTTGGTGCATATTTTATAGGGGTACTATGTAGAGAGCTGAGCAGCAAGATGTATGTTTATATTACATTTTAACTTCTGCGTGTCAGTAAAGTCAGGGAAACAGAAATCAGGAAGGCAATTCCAAAGTCTTTTACATTTTTTACATCTACGGATTTCTAATGCGTAGGGGTGGAATTTTGCTGTTTGTATGGTTTGTCTGGGGGGTTTACGTCGAAGGGATAGAAGGGCTTGTAGTTCGTCGGAACACCTTCAATTAAAGTACTTGTAAAATATATCGTCAGTGGTACAGCAATTTAAGCCTAACGGATAGTGCGGGATATATTAAGTTAGCGACTCTCTTTTGGACCCTTTTTGAAGTTGAGACAAGTAGCAGATGCACCAGCCCAAATATGGCAACAATACTATATACATGCTAACAATACTATATGCATACTAACAATACTATATACATGGCAACAATACTATATACATGGCAACAATACTATATACATGGCAACAATACTATATACATGGGTGAATGGTGGCGTTGTAAAGGCATAGGATACTCTCAGGCATAAGTCACTTTATAGCACGGTGGTTAAGCCCATCTTCTTTGCAGCAGTCTTGTCAATGAACTCAATGTATCTGTTCCAACTCATGTTCCTCCTGAACGTTAAGCCGATGAGTTTGAAAGAATTATTTATTATTATATGGAGCTTAGTCTTGACAGTATTGAATGTGACCATCCATTTTGGCCCCGTTTTGCCTTTGATAGGTGTTCATTCGTTTTCCCCTCGTGTCTGTAAAAGAGCGTGGTGTCGTCAGCAAATATACCCATCTCAGAGACAATTCCATCAGGGGTCATTTATGAATATTAAGAATAATAAAGATCCGATAATCGATCCTTGAGGTACACCCGCATTTATATCAGATTGTCGATGGCAACATGGATTCTTCTTTTACTTAAAAAGAATGTAATTATGTTAAGTATTCAAGATGAGCACAGTAGTCCGACGAATAATAATAAAAATAATCAACCCTCATCTAAAAAATTCAGAAACGTCAACATAACTTACATTTTCTCTTTCATGTGCCCAGTCTCAGGAGATATTTCTCTGAACATGTAAGGGCGCCTCGTCCGTGGAATACGCTACCATGGGGCTGCTTCCTTGTAGAGTAAAACATAGTATTCTTCAAATCAAATGTCAACAAGTACTGTAACCTATTTAACACGCTGGTTAGAGTGTTCGCTAATGGACTGAGAGCCTGGAATTCACTCCTCGGTCGAATCAAACCAAAGACAGAGTGAGTGGAGTGATCCTGGGAAAAGGAGTAGCCCCCGTCCACTATGCCTTGGTGTAGTTGATAATAAACTACATATGCCTTGGTGTAGTTGCCAGCAGCCCTTGAGATTTGAAACAAAATCACTCGTCCGCCAGTCGAGTGTGAGGGAAAATTTACTCGCCCCAAAATATTTTTACTCGTCCGACTTTATATCTTTGTTTCAGTCAATAATAGTAAATAATGTTACAACAATTCAATAAATTACCGTGTATATAATCTAACAAGAAACTATTTGTTTAACTCTTGTAAATCAACTATTGTATTACTACAAACATTTCAGTAAATATTCAACAAAACGTTAAAATACAACACCAGTTTCTTTATATAGCATCATTCATATTATTGTTCCATAGAAATAAGAATCATTTCTTCGGATGCTTGACGGAATGATGCATTTTTACCTCTTTCAAATGTTCGTCTTTATTTTTGTAAGCATGAAGTGTATGTAGGTGTAGCGTCGAAGATTTTGTTTTCCAAATGAATTTCAAAATCAGAGAGCTAAATGAAGGCGACATTTTGAATACACGCTGAATGTGTAAATTTAACCGCTTGTTGACCTTTACAGTCACCACTCTTTTTTTTAATACGAGGGTCGTAAAATAAATGAGGTTTTCCCGTTTATATTTTTAAAGAAATTTTATCGACTGGCGGGCGAGTGATTTACGACTTTCAGTTGCCCCACGAAATTTTTAATCGACTGTGGCAACCGGTTATGTAAAGTCTCAAAGGCTGGTTGGCAGTTAAAGGGGGAAAATACAGCTAAACGATAAAACCATCATTCGATTCTGTTTTGCAAGTCGCTCGCTATTAACATAGCGACCTTCTTTATGTAACGATTGATTAATAACCTTGGAAAATTATCCGCTGTCTTTTGTAAGAACAACGCAACATTCCTAGCCTCAATCCTACATTCTCGTTAACCTTGTCTCTAGGTGATTCACATAAACATATTTTAGTTTCTGGCATGTTCTTCAGATAATTTACAAAGCTATCTGCTGTATTTTACGAGACGGTCTAGTGTATGTGAGTGTGAGATGTTTTAAAAGATCGCTTCCTAATTCTATACAAATGTTTGGTCTTGGCTGTTCAGCTAAGTATTCTCTTTCTACCCATATGTTTGATCAGCTGTTAGTGAACGTTAAAATGCCCGTGTGTAGACCGTTCATTTAGTTCGAAGGCACCATCTTTCAGAATCTCAGCTTCGACTGCAGAAACAGTCATCCCTTTTTGAGCTGGAGTTTTTCTAATCTATTCTTGTTCCTTTCTAATAAATAATAAAGGTGAAAGATGTATGGTCCGCCTTTGCCTTTTCTTTGATTATACTTGTAGCAGCTGACATACATATGGCCATGATTAGGTGTGTCAGAATTTTTAGGGAAGGTTTGACACACTTAAGACAAAACTGCGAATAAGTTTTGTGCAAATTTACCTGTAAAGTCAAAAGTTTCAAACCTTCTTTTAAAATAAGTGGAACCTCATAATTTGAAAATATTGTCCAGTAAATATTGGACACTTACAATATTTTTTCTATTTCATTCAATGTTTTTTTTCATTTTAGATATTAAAAAATCATTGCATTAAGAAGAAATAAATCTCATGTATTTCTATAAGAGAATAAAAAATGGAAAATTTGTCGGCGGGTGTTTATAAAAGTAAATTTACTTATGAGTGAAATGTGATCATTTTTCAAGTACGGTGACCAATATGACTTACTTTGTTGTTAACAGCAAACATATCAGAAATACAAATGAGAGATAAGGCATATGTCAGAAATAATTACTTAGGCCTCCGTATTTGTCAACTGGAAGAAACGGGGACAAATCCGTTCAGTGAAATCTGAGATTAGAATTTAAAACCGCTGTCTTTTCTTATGTTTACTTAAAAAGAATTCTTCTATTTAAAAAGTGCATGTAATATAAAATAAAAATATGCATAAATTCTTATAAAGAAAGAATGGAAGAAACCATTGACAGGATTTACGATAATGTATGATTGAGTCTAGGAATGTTGCGTTGCTATTAGAAAAGACAGCGGATGATTTTCCAAGGTTATCCATCAATAGTTACATAAAGAAGGGCTTTTTTTACATGGAGGTCACCACTTATCAAGGCCCGGGAGCCACTCGCGGATAAGGGTTATTGCATGTACAGTAATCAATGAGATAGTATCGTAGTAATCATTAGTATTGGATATTTGATAGGATGTCTTATGGAAAAGAGAGGTTTGTCAGGAATTTGTTTATGTTAGACTTGAAGACACCCAAGTTGCAGCCAGATGAGAAACAAGCAAACAGAAGAAAGTTCCACAGTCGTGCACTTCTAAGAAAGAAGCTCTGCTCATGGAATCTACGTTTGGATTTAGACAGAGATAAGGAGTCGGGAAAATTAACGACAGTAGTTTCAGCTAGACGCGTGTTTTCGTGAAAGATTGGCGAGGGGGGAGGAGAGATTGGAGCTCAGACGAACACTTGCCATGAAAATAACGATAAAACAAAGGCAGGCTCCCAACGTCTCTTCTGTGGGAGAGAGGCTGCAGGGAAGAGAAAAGGGCATCCCCCACTAAGCAACGAAGTCATTTTGTACTCTGTCAAGGCAGGATAGGCTGTTTTTCACAGCTCCTGTCCAGATGTGGTAGCAGTATTCCATCCTTGGACGTACTTGGCTTGTATACAGATATAGAATTACATCAGTAGTGAGATATCTTCTGGAGCGGTAGAATTATCCCACTATTTTCCCAGCGTCGTTGGTAACATACCTGATGTACGTGTTCCATTACAATTAATAGTTACATAAAGAATGTTATCGATCAATATTTACATAAACAATGTTATCGATCAATATTTACATAAAGAAGTTTGCTATGTTAATAGTGAATTACCTGCAGAGCAGAATCGAATGTTGGTTTTATCGTTTAGCTGTTTTTCCTCTTTTACTGGCAACTATACCAAGGCATAGTGGAGGGACGCTACTCTTTTCCCCAGGATCACTCCATTACTCTGTCTTTAGTATGATTCGACCTAGGAGTGAATTCCAGGCTCTCAGTCCATTAGCGAACACTCTAACCAGCGTGTTAAATATGTTAGAGTACTTGGTGACATTTGATTTGAAGAAAACTATGTTTTAGTCTACCAGGAAGCAGTCCCATGGCAACGTGTTGGAAAACACCGGGAGTTTTTTTTTAAGTTATTCATCTCTGTTTTAGTAAAACATAAATTATGTTAAAATGTGTGTATGAAGATATTAAATAGGTTTAACACTAATAAATTTATGTAAATTTTATATGAAAATGATTTGAAATCGATTAATATAAATTAGTGCTAATTTTTGCATAGAAGTAATTTTTAAATTCGGGTTGTTGGTATTGAGGATTATGTAAAAAAGATGAAAAGACTTTTGTTTAAAATTTTGTGATAGAAAAAAAATGGATTTAGCAACAGTTACTGTTGGCAATTTATCGAAACCAACCGAACTGGAGGTATTAAATAATGGCATTCTCACGAAAATCATATCCTATGGTTTTACTAGACGAATAATTAACAGGGGTCGATCCACGAATCTAATTATGCCTAATATTCATAAATGACCCCTGATGAAATTGGCTCTGAGATGGGTATATTTGCTGACACTCTTTAACAGACACGAGGGGAAAACGAATGAACACCTATTAAAGGCAAAACAGGACCAAAATAGATGGTCACATTCAATACTGTCAAGACTAAGTTCCTTGTCTTTAATAATTACAAGAAACATTCTCAACCACTAATAGACGTGACTACATTATCTGAAAATACTTCTTTCAAACTCATCGGCTTAACGTTCAGGTGTAACATGAGTTGGAACAGATATATTGAGTGCATTGCCAAGGCTGCTGCAAAGAATATGCGCTTAACCACCGTGTTATAAAGTTACTTACGCCTGAGAGTCTCCTGTGCCTTTACAACGCCACCATTCACCAATGTATATAGTATTGTTGCCATGTATATGGTATTGTTGCCATGTATATAGTATTGTTACCATGTATATAGTATTGTTGCCATGTATATAGTATTGTTGCCATGTATGTAGTATTGTTGCCATGTATATAGTGTTGTTGCCATGTATGTAGTATTGTTGCCATGTATGTAGTATTGTTGCCATGTATATAGTATTGTTACCATGTATATAGTATTGTTACCATGTATATAGTATTGTTACCATGTATATAGTATTGTTGCCATGTATATAGTATTGTTACCATGTATATAGTATTGTTACCATGTATATAGTATTGTTACCATATATATAGTATTGTTGCCATGTATATAGTATTGTTGCCATGTATATAGTGTTGTTGCCATGTATGTAGTATTGTTGCCATGTATGTAGTATTGTTGCCATGTATGTAGTATTGTTGCCATGTATATGGTGTTGTTGCCATGTATGTAGTATTGTTGCCATGTATATGGTGTTGTTGCCATGTATGTAGTATTGTTGCCATGTATATAGTATTGTTGCCATGTATATAGTATTGTTGCCATGGATATAGTATTGTTGCCATGTATATAGTATTGTTGCCATGTATATAGTATTGTTGCCATGTATGTAGTATTGTTGCCATGTATATAGTGTTGTTGCCATGTATGTAGTACTGTTGCCATGTATATAGTATTGTTTCCATGTATATAGTATTGTTACCATGTATATAGTATTGTTGCAATGTATATAGTATTGTTGTCATGTATGTAGTATTGTTGCCATGTATATAGTATTGTTGTCATGTATATGGTATTGTTGCCATGTATGTAGTATTGTTGCCATGTATGTAGTATTGTTGCCATGTATATAGTATTGTTGTCATATATATAGTATTGTTGCCATGTATATAGTATTGTTGCCGTGTATATAGTATTGTTACCATGTATATAGTATTGTTGCCATGTATGTAGTATTGTTGCCATGTATGTAGTATTGTTGCCATGTATATAGTATTGTTGTCATGTATATAGTATTGTTGCCATGTATATAGTATTGTTGCCATGTATATAGTATTGTTACCATGTATGTAGTATTGTTGCCATGTATATAGTATTGTTTCCATGTATGTAGTATTGTTGCCATGTATATAGTATTGTTGTCATGTATATAGTATTGTTGCCATGTATATAGTATTGTTGCCATGTATGTAGTATTGTTGCCATATCTGCTACTTGTCTCCACTTCAAACTTAAACTGCTGTCCCATTGACGAAATGTTGCATCCCCTGCCTGTTTTACAAGTACTTTAATGGAAGGTGCTCCGACGAACTTCAAACCCTTGTACCCCTTCGACGTAAACACCCCAGACAAACCATACAAACAGCAAAATTCCACCACTATGCATTAGAAATCCGTAGATGTAAAAAATGTAAAAACTTTGGAATTGCCTTCCGGATTTCTGTTTCCCTGACTGTACTGACATGCAGAAGTTAAAATGTAATATAAACATACATCTTGCTGCTCAGCTCCCTACATAGTACCCCTAGAAATTATGTACCAAATAGTTGTCCCCTTTATCAAAGTGGCATTCTGCCTATTTTGCAGTGAAATTGCAATAAAAAAACATAGATTTATTATTAGAAATATATATTAAAAAAAAATTTATATATATATATGTGTGTGTGTGTGTGTATCTGAATATTTATATATATGCAATATATCTGAATATATAATAACTATATATTTTAACACATATATATATATATGCAATATATCTGAATATATAATAACTATATATTTTAACATATATATATATATATATATATATATATATATATATATATATATCTCTAAAGATATAAATATATGTTTTTAGATATACACATATATAAATATATAATAAAGATATATATATATATATAAAGATATATCTATATTTTTAAATATATATATATTTAAATATATATATATATATATATATATATATATATATATATATATATATAAGAATAAAATAAAACTACCAACGATGGTTAATGTTATGTTGTTATATATATATATATATATATATATATATATATATATATATATATATATACACATATATATATATATATATATATACACTACTTTAATTGACATACAGATATATTTACATAATATATATTTGCATAATATATATTCATTTAAACAGTTATATAAACTGTTCTTGGCCGTTAGCATATAAGTAACGCAGAACAAAGATATCTTAGTTGTATTCTTTTTCTCGTTTTTAATTATTTTAGTCTTATGAATGGACAATACGTTGAGAGGAAAACGTTTTCTAACACGTAATTAACGGACATTTAAAAACGGACAACGTTTCATTATAACGTTTTATCTTTTTTAATCTTTTAATCTTTTTTAATCTTCATATATTTTCATTTTAAACTTTCAATTTTTTTCATCCATTTTTAAAATCCACGTTTCAATCGTGTTTTTGAGTTTTTAACTTTTTCAATATTCATTTATTCTTGGATTTCTTAATGAATCGGACATTTGAAATTGTATTAATTTTGTAAAGAAATCCCTACAAATTGGCCAAACTTTAAATTTTCGTATTCAATTGTTTACAACGAAAGGTAAGATTGTTTTTCGATATTTTATTACTTTTAACAATGCAATGCATTTTACGGCAGTGTTTTTTTTTTTTTTTTTTTTTTTTTTCTATGAACTTCTCGATTTCCTCTTTGCCGGATCAGTTTTACTCACAGAAATTTAAACGGTAAAGAAATTGAAATGGTAAAATGTGTAGTTTTTCACTTTAAATGACTGTCGACTGTGAAGTCATTTTAACGTTCAATATTTGAAATCGGTTCCTTCAAAATTGTGTACAGGAATTTATAGAAAGCAATTTACTATCTAAAAAAATATTTTTTATTTTTTATTTTCTTTGGAAACTAAAAATTTCGTACTCATGCAGAAAGTGATCCGTGCTGAAATAATAACGTTATTATTTAAAAAGCCATTCTTAACATGGGGAGGGTGTTTTGTACCTATTCTGAACTTTAACCGTACAATTGAATAAAAAAAAACATATAAAACTTTAATTAGACGTGGAAATACGATTTAAAAAAAATAGCGCGGATATCTCTGCATACGCACTAAACATTATTTGTTTTATAAATGGATCCAGAATTGAACAAACATTAACAAACCTTTTCTTTTCCTTTCAGATTAAATTAAAATTCAACGTTTTGGTGCTTATACATAAAACGGACCGTGCTGAAATAGTAACGCTATTATGTAAAACCTATGCTTAACATGGTGAGCGGGAACATAAAATACTATTCCGTAGTTTCATATAAAATTTAATAAACAACAAAAAACATAAGAATTTAATAAAATCTGAACATCCTATAATAAGTAAAAGGCAATGTAATCTGTAAAAAAGATTCGGAATAAATGTTTCGAATTATTATTAAATGTTTTTAATTATTATTATTAAAAAATATGAAAGTTTCTAAAAATATTTATTAGCTGAGAAGAAAACAAACAAAGATTTTAAAAAATCAAATATATAACAATTAGAATTTTTTTATTTTAAAGTTTTATTTGTTTCGAAAATAAAGTGATGTCGAATTGCAAAGTTAAAAAGAAAACATGGCCGACAAGTATAAATGTCTATCTGTAGTTTTTGTTTTCATGATTGAAGTGATTATCGAGACTTCCCAGTTGAATGTTTGAATGTCGGCTATCTTGTCGTTCTAACTTAGCAACTCGCCATTACTTGTATTTTTAATTAAATAGACGCTTTAAAACATGCTCAACCGCGCGCGCACACACACACACACACACAAACAAAAAAACTATCTCGGTAGGTAAAAAATCACGACCATCGTAAGAGATGGCCTTTCAGCTGAAAAACGACGTCATCGTTGAGGTTCTAGCAAGCAAGATAGTTGACACACTTAGACTGTCAATAATGAGCAGGAATTTTTACAGAAAACTTCAAAGTTGAATTTAATAAAAGTAAATAAAGAACACAATGAGTTATATTGACAATCCTCCAATATTAATAAAGGGGTGGGGGATTTGTTTGTGTGTTAAAAAGCAATTGACCATTTCGTTGGATTATGGATTTTAAAGATTAGAATGCGTTCTTTATTTACTTATAAATTACATTTAAAAAGAAAAGGAAGGGACACTTTTTTTTAATATTGTCGTTCTCTTTGCGACAAAAGTTGTTTATAAGGGAATTCGATGAATTGAACTCCATAGCGTTTTTAGAATTATTTAATCAAGAAATTCAAGTTTTACGGTATCGCTTTTATTAAATTGTTAGGTGAAAGTACAGAATATTTACAACACACTCTCCATGTTAAATGATAAGTTTCTAAGCAATAATTTATTTCCGCACATAAGTAACATGCAAGATATTTTTTTTATATCCATAATATTTCATTTTTTAAATATTTTCTGAAAAAAAAAGTACTAATAAGAAAGAGATAAACATTTGAAATAACGCGCGTTTTTTTTTTTTTTTTTTTTTTCCCAAACATTTCATGACCTCACTTTGCTGTATTTTCTTTTTAATAATTTAATGGCGCCGTCGTATGAAAAACAATGAATTCAGGAATATCTTATATAAAATACGGCATTACTGAAAAATGCTATTGATGTAAACATTTGAAAATGATTTTACTGTTATATAACTTGAGAAAAATACTACGAAACAATTTGTTCAATTGTAAATTGTAATAACGTTACTATTTAGAAACCCAAACAGAAGAGGAAGGGGGCTACATTTAACTATTTTGAATTTAAACTAACAATAAATACTATAAATTTGAATTTAACCTGAAACTCCTATCTAAAAAAAAAAAAAAAAAAGAAATAAAACACGGTTCGTAAACTGCAGAAGTTCCAACAGAAAAGTTTGTTAATTAAAAAAAAAAAAAAAATTTGCTAACAATATACTGTAAAACTTGAAAATCCGGCAGTTCGACAACTCTAAATTCTAGAAGGGTCACATCAGTATTTTACACCGGCAAATCACGAATATTACGAATTATTAGTTTTAAAATAAAATTATTAAAGTTTTAAAATATGTAATTAATATAAAATATATAATTAATATAATTTCCACGAATTATTAAAAGCATAAGAAAACAATACACTTTAAGAAATGTTTAATTTTCAAAGTTGTTTTATTTGTATATACAAATTTATACTTTGTTACGTGGCTCATTGTTCGTTTTTCTGTTAAGACAATAATATACTTTCTAAAAATTGTTTCATTTTTCTGTTAAATAAATAGTTATAAATATATAAAAATGTATATTTTGTTCGTTTACTTGGGTTTGTATTACTGTACACATAGATTAAAAAAAGTTGTCAAAAAAACAAATATATAACAAATAATTGTTATCAAAGGCAATATAACTTACTTGTTTACCAAACTGGATATATTTTTCGTGTTTTTATTCAATGTAACATGTTTATTCAGCTCGAAAACCATACAGTGTTTACCAATGTATTGGAACATTCAAGATGGCGTCGTATTCTGTCTTTAACATGGTAAGTGTGGGAAAAGATGTTATAAATAAAACACCGGATAAAATACTGTTAAAAACTCGCTCACTATATGTTACCGTGACATAGGTTGACATATATTCGGCGGGTTTTTAATAGTATTTTGTATAGTTTTTTTTTATTTATAACACCTTTTTCCATACTTACGGTATTAAAGAGGGTGTGAGACGCCATCTTGGATTTTCGAATACATCGGCGAATCGGTAAACACTGTATGTTTTTCGAGCTGAATAAATATGTTACATTGAATAAAAACACAAAAAATATATCCAGTTTGGTAGAAAAGTAACTTATCTTGCCTTTGATAACATTTATTTGTTATATATTTGTTTTTTGATAACTTTTTCGAATCTATGTGTACAGTAATACAAACCACGTATTTTCATTTACATTTAATTTTATCGTTTTTCGTAAATTTTGAATATGTCCATAAGTGTTACATGGTAATTAATTGTGCACTATTGGTTTTACTTGAAAGTTAGAATAAATTGCGTTGACTCTCCGACTCTTCCGGAAATAAAGGATCGTAGTTATTCCCCTTTGGCCAGAATTAAGGATTCCGCCATATTGATTTCTCGAAAACTTTTAAGTTGATAAAACATTTACGAAAGTCATTCCTGTTTACTCTTCATCTCTACTCATCATTTCAGTCGATATTTCGAATGTAGATCTTATAAAGAAGAACCTTATGTTTTAAAGTTTCGACTGCAAAATAATGTTTATAAAAACGTATTTTATTCTTCAACAATTTTGAGAGAAAGAATTGTTAAATTTGAAATTAATGTTTTTATTTTGTATTTCGGATCCAGTTATTGAAAAAAAAAAATGATTTATTTTATTGTGAAATCTAATTTGCAAGATGAACGTTTCTTTCATAATAAATTCTTTTCTATAATGCAGAGTACACATTTTTGGAGTGCACAAAGTTTAAGATAGTTGCCAGCCATTGTGAATGATTCATTTCAATTAAGAATTCATATCTCTGGCATAAAAATATTTTCGTCCAGAATTTTCCTATATTAAAAAAAACTCCGACTCGTGTGTAGATTAGTGATCTTTTAAACTACCGCATTTAAGATGAAAACAAAATTACGTACTTACCTGTCATGTCAAAATAAGTATGAATTCTATAAATTATGAAATAAGGACCAAGTAAAAATATAATTTCCAGTGGAATAGAAAGTAAAACTTGTCGAAAATTTTGGTTGTTTAAAAAATGGAATGGAAATGAACATTTCGTTCCGTTTTAATCCTTTTCTTTATATCAAATTGTTCTCGTCCCATATTTTATATAAGAAATGGTTGACAAACAAAATATATTTTCCAGTAAAGAAGTTTAGATTTCGCAGCATCTTTTTTCTCTTTTTTTTTTTCGGTGGGCATTAACACATGTTTCCGACTACATTTTGATTGTATTTGAAAGATTAAGGATTAAACTTAATTTCCAAAAGGTAAAAAAAATATTTGTACACGTAAACAAACAAAAAAGTTATGAAAAATGTTTTCACGGCGAGCTTACAATTCAGCTAAATTTTGAAGTTAAATAAATTCATTGTAAAAATCCTTTGAAAGGTAAATATTAGTTTGCTGGGTCAAAGATAATTAGTAAAGTAAAGACCTAAGACATTGAATTAAATTAAAAAAAAACACCTTGTTTATACAACATACAGAAGGAAGTGGGTGCTAGTTTTCTTTTCTACCGTTTACAAAAACGCGACAAACGAAAGTTTTGTGAACACGGAATATAGGGAAGCCCAAACTTTCAACCAGTCGAAAGACTGGAAATGACGTCATGTAATTGAAAGGAAGGAAGGGGGCGTTAGTTGTCTTTTTTCCCAAACGTGCAACCGTACATTCCTATCCTGAATGTTTATATAGTTTTTACCATTTTTTTAATTTAATTTTTTTTTATTACATTTTCACCCCAAACAAGGCACATTGCCACTTTGGTGTAGGGGGCTACTATCAGGGGAAACAACTACTGGGATACTATGTAGGGATTTGGGCAGCAAGATGTTGGTTCACGTTGCACTTGAACTTCTGCATGTCAGTACAGTTGGGGAAGCAGTGACCTGGAATGGAATTCCAAAGTCTAGCAGTTCTAGGGAAGAAGCTACCGGAGTAGAAAGATCTTTTACATCTATTTTGCAGCTTGTCGGGTCTGTCGAGGGTGTTCACGTCGAGGAGGAATCAAAATGTAAATAAAATATTTTATTACATTATCTAATGTCAGTTTAGAGGAGGAATCAATACCATTGTTTTTACTTGAAAATCTAGTTTTCAAATTTAAATCTAACAAAAAAAATCAACTCACCAATTACAAAATTCTGTTTACAAAAACATATTTTATTATTTAACAATTTTGAGAAAAATATTTGTTAAATTTGAAATATTTTTGTTTTGTATTTCAGATCCAGTTATGAAAAAATTATTTCTTTTATTGTGAAATAAAATTTAGAAAATGAAACTTTCTCTAATGATAAATTGTTTTCTATAAACCAGAATACACATTTGTTGATGGCACAAATAATTATAATAGTTGCCATCACTTTTGAATAAAAAAAACTTTCAATTTACCATTTCTGGTATATATTTTTTTTCCAGAATTCCACTAAAAAAACACCTGATTCTTGTATAGATTAGTGATTTTATAAATTAACGCATTTCAGATGTCATGTCAAAATGTCTAAATTCCAAAAATTCCGAAAATATGATCCAGTAAAAAAATAATTTCAAGTAAAATAGAATTTATCGAATTATTGCGTTTTATTGTATGTTAATTCAGTATGATAAACTGGTTTATCTCGCTTGACTAACATTGATTGAAATTAAGAGTCTACCCTTTTTTAACAGAACGTGATTGTGGATGATTTTTGTTGTTAAAAATACAACTAGCACATATATTATATCATTATACGTGAATTTTAGAACTTATGCTAAGTTCGACATGATGCGTAATTACCTGTTTCCACCTTAAATGCCTTGGTTTAAAATGATCACTAATCTACACAAACAGTAAACACTATATTTCCGTAATTATTTTTTTATGGATTAATTTGCCATTAATTTTGTAATGTATACTAATTTCGACATGATTCTTCAGTACGTAAAAATGTTTTCAATTGAATTGTGCTAGTTGTCCTATATTTTAATTTTAGACCCATTTTTCGTTTGTAGATTTCTGTGCTAAATTCCTACATATGTTTTAATTTAATATATAATCATTTTATTATTTAAATTAAAGAAATTTTAATGTGATTTGAATTAAAGAAAAACATTTTTCTTACAAGTATGCAAGTAGAATTCGATATTTTTAATGTACAATATTACAATGCTAAAGAATAAGAAATATTTAAATAATAGGTTTATATAGACACGGACAAAATTTGAAAGAGAAGCCAAGTTGTATTTTGTTACTTTTTTTTGTAACGAACAAGTTCATGGATTTCAAATAATTTCATCTTGTATCTTAATATGTAGTAATCCCGTGTCGAAATTGAAAAATCCAAAATTTAACGTTCCTTTTTTTCTTTTTTTTTTTTTTTTAAAGAAACTTCGGAACGCTTTACAAGACATAATTCGTAATTTTGGAAAAGGAGGAGGTAACAACTATTGTAAATACAGAAATATTATTTTAGCACCTGTATTCATAAACTGCAGATGTTCCAACAGAAACGTGTTTTAAAGATTTTTTTCTAACAAAATACTGTAAAAATTGGATTTAACTTAAAAACCCTAACTAAAACTAGTGCGGTCCGTCTTCTGCATACACTGAAGAACAAAAAGTAGTCTTTTTACAGACATTAATGGAGGCGTCGTATAAAAAAACAAATTATATATATATATATATGATTACATTTTCACCCCAAACAAGGCACATTGCCACTTTGGTGTAGGAGGCTACTATCAGGGGCAACCACTATTGGGTACTATGGCGATTTGGGCAGCAAGATGTCGGTTCATGTTACACTTAAACTTCTGCATGTCAGTACAGTTGGGGAAGCAGGGACCTGGAATGGAATTCCAGAGTCTAGCGGTTCTGGGGAAGAAACTACTGGAGTAGAATGATCTTTTACATCTAAGGATCTCTACTGTGTGGGGGTAGGATCTAGCTGCCTGTCGGGTTTGTCGAAGGTGTCTACGTCGTGGGGGCACAAGTGTCTGCAGTTAGACAGAGCATTAACCATTAAAATACTTGTAGAACAGGCAGAGGGATGCAACGTTTCGTCGATGGGACAGAGGTTGAAGCTTAGATGCTAGTTCAGAGCCTATCAGATTACCGACTCTTTTGAACCATGTCAGGGAGCAAGAGACTAGTAGCAGATGCACCAGCCCAAACATGACAACAATACTCCATACCTGGGCGAATGGTGGCCTTATAGAGGTATAGGATACTTTTGGGCGTTAGTATCTTTCTAGCACGGTAGTATGTAATTTTATGGAATACGGCATTACTATGAGGTGTAAAAAAGTATATTATATATATATTTTTATCCAGCAAAATGCTTGGAGAAAACAGATTTAATAATGATTTTACTGTTAAAGAAAAACACTACGAAACAATTTGTTAAATTGTAAATTGAAATAAGGTTATTGTTAAACACACTCAGAAACAACACTTGTACTTTCATCTAACAATAAATACTATAAATGGTCAGTTAACCTGTAATTCCCATCTGAAAAAATAACATGGTTCGTAAATTGCAGAAGTTCCAACGGAATAGTTTTTTTTATCTGCAATATATGGGAGAGGATTTTCCTCTGTATTTTTTTATTTTCGTCTAGTTAAATTTTTTTCAACAGATTATTATCGAATGCTCACTGATGTACCAGATTATCCAAAATAAAAAGGGGGATTTATCAACTGCATAATTATGTTTAAAAAATCAAAATATTTTATTATTTAATCATTTCGAGAAACATATTTGTTAAAATTGAAATGTTTTTGTTTTGTATTTCGGATCCAGTTATTAAAAAAAATTAATTTATTATTTTATTGTGAAATAAAATTTACAAAATGAAAATTTCTCTAATTATTTTTTTTCTATAATCCAAAGTACACATTTGTTGGTGACACAAAAAAATCAATAATTAGCAGCAACTCTGAATAAAACATTTCAATTTATCATTTGTATTTCTGGTATAAAATATTTTTCCAGAATTCGTTTACAGTAAAAAATAAAAAAGATTCTTGTGTAGCTTATTGATTTTGTAAGTTAACACATTTCACATGAAAACAGAATTATATACTTAATGTCGAAATAAGTTTAAATGTCAAGAATTACGAAAACATGATTCAGTTATAAATAGTTTCAAGTGAAATAGAATTTCTTGAGGTTTTTCGTGTTTTCATATGTTTTTAATGTGGAAGAGTTATGAGACCAATTCAGCATGAAAAAGTTGCTTGTCTCGATTGACTTACATCGACGTAAATTAAAGACTTACCCCTTTTAATCAGAACGTAATTGTAGATGATTTTTTAAAATACATCTAGCATATTTACTGGATTATTATGCGTAAATTTAAGAACTTATGCGAATGTCGACATGGCGCATAAGTACATAATGTTTCACATGAAAGGAGTTGGTTTTAAACAATTGCTAATCTGCACACACACACTATATTTTCTTGTAATTATGTCCTATAGATTAATTTGCCATAATTTTTGGAATCTATACTAATTGCAACATGATTCGTAGGTACGTAAAAATGTTTGTATTTGAAATACGTTGATTTGAAATATTACTAGTCCACACAAACACCACAGAATCTTAATGAAACGAATATATCATATTTTAAAAGTCACGTAAATGTAAAATCTGGAAAAAACAAATAAACCAATTGGTATAAGAGTAAATGTGAAAATTTCGTAAACAATTTTTCAACATGTGTTTTGCAAGATTACGATGTTGAGGGGAAATTATTCCAATTGAATGGTTTCCGACCGGCTGTTTTGAAAATTAGATTTTTCAATGTTTTAAATTAGTTTTATTTTTAATATAAAACGAGGTGTTCTTTTTTTCTCATTTACATTACAAACATTATGAGGCACACATAAAAAATGTTTGAACTTTTTACAAACATAAAAAATATACTTTATGAAATTCCGACCGGCTTTTTTAGAATGAGATATTTTTAATGAGATTTCGAATCCATGTTTTAGTTTTAAATAACGATTAACATTGACGTTTCCAGTTATGAGATTCGAAGTTCCTATCCGTCGCGGTTACCACCTGACGAAGGCCAGAGGAAGTTGGCCGAAACGTTGTGAACCAATAAAAAGATCCAAAAACAACTAATAAAGATGAGACTAATAGTCCGAAATAACAATAAAAATTAACATAATGCGAACCAATAAAAAGATCCAAAAACAACTAATAAAGATGAGACTAATAGTCCGAAATAACAATAAAAATTAACATAATGCGAACCAATAAAAAGATCCAAAAACAACTAATAAAGATGAGACTAATAGTCCGAAATAACAATAAAAATTAACATAATGCCCATCTCAAAAACATGAATTCCAAGTAAGGAAGTATATATATATATATATATATATATATATATATATATATATATATATATATATATATTTATATTGACGTTTGACATAAAAAAATCTCATCTGCAAAAAAAAACGTCGGAAAAAGAATTCATAAACATATTTTTATATTTAGTTACAGAAATTTACAAAGTTTATGACACGAGTTTGAGAAATGTACATGAAACACTTTCCTATTAATATTTTTATTATGTGGTTAAAGGAATTTGAAAAGCTTATATATATATATATATATATATATATATATATATATTCTTTATAATTGTCTTGTTTGTTTAATCTTGTCTTAGCTAATTTTGTGTTCTTACCATGATTAATATAATGTATAAATTATAATTTACTTTAAAACATGTAATGAACAACTTTATGGTGGTTATAAAAAAAAACTTAAGTTAGTTCAGTCATCAGGATCTCTCACCACGCGTTGCAGACAAATCCCGATTAATTTTCAAACTAAAACGGTCCAAGTCAGCACAACTGAAAGAGTTGTCAGAAATATGATGCAGTGCTTTACCATTCACCTTTCAGAACTCCAAACCGGATGTTTTGTCAGAATACATATTCTATATTGATACAATCATAACTTTGTCTTACTTAAAGCATCCACAAAGCAGTAGAGATATTAATTTCTAGCTGATGTAAATTTTTAAATGTTTCCAATTATGACGAAAACAACCGAGATATATATCGTATTTATGATTGTATCAATATAAAAGATAATCATCATAGTTATGATAGTATCAATATAAAAGATAGTCATCATAGTTATGATTGTATCAATATAAAAGATATTCATCATAGTTATGACTATATCAATATAAAAGATAATCATCATAGTCATGAATGTATCAATATAAAAGATATTCATCATAGTTATGATTGTATCAATATAAAAGATAATCATCATAGTCATGAATGTATCAATATAAAAGATATTCATCATAGTTATGATTGTATCAATATAAAAGATATTCATCATAGTTATGATTGTATCAATATAAAAGATATTCATCATAGTCATGAATGTATCAATATAAAAGATATTCATCATAGTTATGATTGTATCAATATAAAAGATATTCATCACAGTTATGATTGTATCAATATAAAAGATATTCATTATAGTTATGATTGTATCAATATAAAAGATATTCATCATAGTTATGAATGTATCAATATAAAAGATATTCATCATAGTTATGATTGTATCAATATAAAAGATATTCATTATAGTTATGATTGTATCAATATAAAAGATATTCATCATAGTTATGATTGTATCAATATAAAAGATATTCATCATTGTTATGATTGTATCAATATAAAAGATATTCATCATAGTTATGATTGTATCAATATAAAAGATATTCATCATAGTTATGATTGTATCAATATAAAAGATATTCATCATTGTTATGATTGTATCAATATAAAAGATATTCATCATAGTTATGATTGTATCAATATAAAAGATATTCATCATAGTTATGATTGTATCAATATAAAAGATATTCATCATTGTTATGATTGTATCAATATAAAAGATATTCATCATAGTCATGAATGTATCAATATAAAAGATATTCATCATAGTTATGATTGTATCAATATAAAAGATATTCATCATAGTTATGATTGTATCAATATAAAAGATAATCATCATAGTTATGATTGTATCAATATAAAAGATATTCATTATAGTAATGATTGTATCAATATAAAAGATAATCATCATAGTTATGATAGTATCAATATAAAAGATATTCATTATAGTTATGATTGTATCAATATAAAAAATATTCATCATAGTTATGATTGTATTAATATAAAAGATAATCATCATAGTTATGATTGTATCAATATAAAAGATAATCATCATAGTTATGATTGTATCAATATAAAAGATATTCATTATAGTTATGATTGTATCAATATAAAAGATATTCATCATAGTTATGATTGTATCAATATAAAAGATAGTCATCATAGTTATGATTGTATCAATATAAAAGATATTCATCATAGTTATGATAGTATCAATATAAAAGCTATTCATCATAGTTATGATAGTATCAATATAAAAGCTATTCATCAGAGTTATGATAGTATCAATATAAAAGATAATCATCATAGTTATGATAGTATCAATATAAAAGATATTCATCGTAGATATGATTTTATTATTATAAAAGATATTCATCATAGATATGATTTTATTATTACAAAAGATATTCCTCGTAATTATAATTGCATCAATATAAGATATCCATCATAGTTCTGATTGGATAAATTAAAGCTATTCATCGTATTCATGATTGTATAAAAGAAAGATATTCATCATATTTATGCTTGCATCAATATAAAAGCAAAATCTCTTAGTGAGTATATTTAAAGAGTTGAGCAAAACACACGCTAATCTCGTAATGTAGTTATGAATCTCGTAACGTAGGTATGATTGTATCAATATAAAAGATATTCATCATAGTTATGATTGTATCAATATAAAAGATACTCATCATAGTTATGATTGTATCAATATAAAAGATACTCATCATAGTTATGATTGTATCAATATAAAAGATACTCATCATAGTTATGATTGTATCAATATAAAAGATATTCATCATAGTTATGATTGTATCAATATAAAAGATATTCATCGGTGAAAATTAAATAAACTATAAAAAACTAATTTAATTACTTTTCATTGCAGATATTCCTGCTTGATCGCCTGTGTTGGATTTGAATTTTCGTTAACATTTGCTACAGAGATAACCATATTCTTGTTTGTGAAATATAAACAAACATCTGTTGCAAAAAGTACTCTACATTCTAAGTTTTATAAAATCTTCAGAAAAAAAACTTAATAATCTGTCATAAACATCTTGGTATTCTTGTTTCAAAAGATAATTACTGAGCCATGCAAGCACACGGTGAATATAAACCATATTTTTGTTTGATGTGTGAACAGACTTCTTTTCGACAAAGACATCTAGTGCCAAAAATGATAATTCACTCTAGAAAAAACCATTATTCTTGTACAATATGTGGATCTATTTTTTCTCAGAAAGGAAATCTTATGCAACATATGATAAACCACGCCGAGGAAACCTCATATTCTTGTGAAGTGTGTAGCTATGTTTGTCACGAGAAAGAAAAGTTTGCAAGACATATAGAAACTCACACTGGGGTAAAACAATATTCTTGTGCACACTGTAAACTTTCTTGTACTACAAAATCAAATTTAGTGAAACATATGAAAACTCACACTGGCGAAAAGTCATATTCTTGTGAATTGTGCGATTATTCTTTTTCTCAAAAATCAAGACTTGCAAGACATATGAAAACTCACACTAGGAAGAAAACATATTCCTGTGCACAATGTGAATATTCAAGTTCTCATAAACAAAGTCTTGTGAAACATGTAAGAAGGCACACTGGTGAAAAACCATATTCTTGTCAACAATGTGGATATTCATGTTCTCATAAATCAAATTTAGTGAGGCATATTCGAATCCACACTGGTGAAAAGCCATATTCTTGTGAAAAATGTGGAAGTTCGTTTTCTCAAAAATCAAATTTAAAAACACATATAAGTAGTCACACTGGTGAAAAACCATATTCCTGTGAACAATGTGAATATTCAAGTTTTCATAAATATGATCTTGTGAAACATGTAAGAACTCACACAGGTGAAAAGCCATATTCCTGCGAACAATGTGGATATTCTTTTTCTGTTCAATCAAGTTTAACGATGCATCTTCGCATACACACTGGTGAAAAGCCATATTCTTGTGAAAAATGTGGAAGTTCGTTTTCTCAAAAAGCACATTTAGTGGGCCATATGAGAACTCACACAAAGGAAAAGCCATATTCCTGTGAATTATGTGAATTTTCTTTTTCTCAAAAATCAAATTTAATGTCACACATGAAAACTCACAGTGGTGAAAAGCCATATGCGTGTGAACAATGTGGATATACATGTTCTCATAAAAAATCTCTAACGAGGCATATGAAAAAACACACTAAAGTGAAACAAACATAAGTTAAATGAGACATATTCGAATTCACATTTTACTATCTACGTAGCTCCAGGTAGTAGTGATTGGCTAACACTTGATTTCTAAGAACTACGACAGCAGTAAAATAAAACAAAAAGAAAAAAATCCTCGTAAATTATGTAAATATTTTTGTTCTTAAAAATACGCTTTAGTTACACATGAAATCTCACACTGGCGAAAAGTTATGTGAATATTAAAAGTCTTATGAACACAATCTCGCAACACATATAAAACACACTGTGTAAAATCCATATTCCTGTGAAGTATAGGACACATTTGAGAACTCACATTGTTTATTCTTTAAAACAATGTGTATATTATTGTTCTTATACTTCATATTTATTGAGACACATTTGAGAACTTACACTGACTAAGCTACTGCAAATAACTGGAAAATAACCTTAGACTTTGCTAAACCAGATGGTAAGTTCAAAGTATAAAGTTGTAGAAATAAGCTCAGTTGTCAACTGTGAAAACTACGAGAATTACAAGGACAGAAATAAAGAGTTAATGCTGTTACTGTTTCCACATACAACAATGCCCTCTGGAGCTTAATATAATAATATTGTTAATTGCAAGGCTATTATGAGATTCTCAATTTCAAAAACAATGGACGTCCTTACCACAAAACAACACAACATATTGGAAACGGAAGCTCCGGAATCAGTTGAATTTTTTGCAGAAATTAAATTGTCTCAACTGAGATGGGTGGAGAACATCACCTGCAGGAAGGAGGAGGAGGAAACTCGAGAGAAGGACCCAAACAGTTGCCATAAGAATAAAAATAGAGGAAGAAGAAACAGAAAATAAACGTTTTAAGTACAATGTACGATTGTTTTACTAAAATTGAAGTCACAGTATAAAAGTCATCGGAAAATGAAGAGTTGGATGATCACTGAAGTCTTTTGTTTGAGAACGAATGAAGGAACATAGAATTAAGAAACAAAGCAGATCGTTGATATTATTAAAATAACAAAACCTAATCATAAATTTCATAATAATAAATTCCATAATAAATGAAAATGTGAATATAAGTGTACTTGTAAAGAATATCTAACGAGACATGAAAAACACACTAAAATGAAAAAAAAAACAATATAGAAACTTAAATGAGACATTAAAATTCACAATGAAACATTCGAATAGCTATGTATCTCACAAGGAATGCAAGTGTTAGCCACGAGTAGTAGTGATTGACTAACACTTGATTTCTAAGAACTACGACTGAAGTAAAATAAAAGGAAAAATCTTGTAAATTATGTAAATATTTTTGTTGGCGAAAAGTCATAATCTTGCGAATTATGTGAATATTCCAAATCTTATGAACACAATTTACCAAGACATATAAAAAACACCATGTGTAAAAGCCTACCTAACTAATATTCCTTATGAATACAATCTCGGAAGACATATAAAAACACTATTTGTAATAGCCTACATAACTAATATACCTAGTGAACCAAGTGCAAAAGAGATCTAGACAATTGCACTTAAGGGAACAACGAGTATACTAAAAGAGCTCTTGGTTGGTTTCAATAAAAAGCAGGGCAATGTTGGTAGCTGATTTGGCTGCCTTATACCTCCTCTCGAGCATAATATAATAATATTTTTAGTTGAGACTCAATTTAAAAGACAATGGACGTCCTTACCACAAAACAAGACAACATATTGGAATCGGTTGATTTTTTTTTTCCAGAAATGAAATTGTCTCAATTGAGATGGCTGGAGAACAGAAATTGCAGGGGAAAGAATGACCCAAACAGTTGCCATACAAATAAAATGATAAAACAAATATAAATAAACGGTATAAGGAAAATGTACGCTGTTTTACTAAAATGTAAGTCACAGTATAAAAAGTCACCGGAAAATGAAGAGCAGGATGATTATTGAAGTCTTTTGTTGGAGAAAAAATGAAGGTACATACAATTAAGATCGTTGATATGATTAAAAGCAACAAACGCCAATCATAAATTTCATAATAAAAATTAAAAATGCAATGATAAAACACAAGCTGAACTGATTTGAAAATTATCGAAACGGTAACTGCCATGCATACCGCAGCTTTTACCGACATATGTCTAGGTCAAACAGACGGAAATATAAAGAAGCTAGAAGTAATTGCAAGAAAGAAATAGCAACAAAGAGAAAATTTACTGAAAGCACAAAAAAGCATCGAAGCACAGAAGTAAGGAATCCGTGATTTCTTGAAAAACTAGAACAGTGTAGTAAATAATGGGCAATCAACAATTCCCCCACTATCCGACAATCATGAGATTGTTTGCTCAGCAACTGAGAAGGCTAACATGCTTATAAATCAGGTTTCCTCCAACTCCACACTTACCACGCCCTCCATAACTTTCCTTTATCAACGGACGCCACACTAAACGATCTGAAAATCATTCCTTTCTCAGGTGCATGCTATCACATTAAACCTTGACACTTCAAAAGCATGTGGACCTGATCTCATCCCGGCTCTGCTATTGAAAAACTTCTCCACAAAAGTAGTTCCAGTTCTCTTCAAACTTTACAACAAACGCCTTAATGAATCTTGTTTTCCTGACTGCGGGAAATTGTTTCTGTGGTACCAGTTTTCCAAAATTCTGGCGAAAGAACTGCCCCATTAAATTATCGCCCCATTAGCCTCCTCCCATTTTTCGCCAAAATATATGAGTCCATAATTAGCCAGACTCTAGTCCATCACCTTACAGATGCTAAAATTCTGACCGACCAACAATATGGATTCAGGCAAGTCCGTTCCACAGCAGATATCCTAACTGTAATCTATGAACGTATATACCATTTACTGACAAGGCAGGGGAGAGTAGAGCGGTAGCTCTAGATATATCTAAGGCTTTTGACAAGGTATGGCATGAAGGTCTTCTCAGGAAAATCAGATCATACGATATCACTGGACGAATACTTAACATAATTAAATCCTTTAGAGAAAAATCCAGATTGTCCTCGACGGTCGTACATCTAAAAAATGATATAAATGAGGGAGCGCCTTAGGGGTCTATACTTGGATCCTTATTATTCCTAATATTCATAAATGATTTCCCTGACAAAACTTTCTGTGATTGGGTATATATGCTGACGATACCACGCTCCATAACAGACACCATAGGAAAACAAATGAACGCATATCTAAAGAAATGGAAGAAACACTAGAGGATGACCTCCAATCTGTAGTAGAATGGGGACAAAATGGATGATCACATTCAATGCTGCCAAGACTAAACTTGTTTCCTTCAATAATTACAAGAAACTTTCTCTACCACCAATAGCAATGGCCAAAGACTCCTTATCTAAATGCACTTCTTGAAATTCCTCGGCCTAACGTTTACACGAAACATGAGTTGGAACAATTACATTGAGAGCATTGCCAGGACTGCTGCAAAGAAGGTAGGTTCTCTCTACCGCGCTAGAAATCCACTAACGCCCGAAAGGTTCAAAAGAGAGTTTCCAACGTGATAGATCCTGAACTGTCATCTAGTCTTCAACAAACTGCAAGCACTTGTACCGCATACCGTAAATACTCCCGACAAACCCGACAAACAGCTAAATCCCACCTCTACACAGTAGAGATCGCTAGATATAAGAGAGCTTTCTACTCCAGTAGTTTTTTTCCCCAGAACCGCTAGACTTTGGAATCCCCTTCTGGGTCCCTACTTCCCCAACTGTACTGTGAAAATGTAATAAAAAATATAAAATGAACTGTTGAACAAAACAAAAAAAAACAAACATGAATTTAGGGCACCATAACACGGTGTAATCATTATTTCGTTCCTCTTGTAAACATTGTTTTCTTATCAAGTTTACGTTATATTTGTAAATGCCTAAGGATTGTTAAGATTTCTTATATTAATTTCTCTTTTGTCTTTCCAATTCATTAAAAAATAAAATATATGAAGATAAAAATCAGGTGTTAAAAACTAATTTTAAGACTAAACATTTCAGACTAAACGTTTACTGAATGGCGAGCCTATCTTCTTTCCCGTTTAAGCAAGGAAAAGGCGGCGAACAGAAATTCCTGTGAAATACTTTTCTCAAGAAAAGTAATACTATACGGACAAACTTCACACCTTTGAGAAGGATATATATAAAAAATTTTAAAAAACACATTTTTTTAATTCGTCACAGAAACTTTTTTTTCGTCACCGAATTAAAAAAAACTGTTTAACTTAAAAAAAGTCATTCAATCATCAAAAGTATTTGAAAACAGTTTTTCCATCTATGATTTTTGAAAGGCACAAGATTTGGAAACATATATAAATGCTTTTCATGTCTTTTGTCAAACGAATGTAACTGCAGTGTTTTCTGAGGATATTTGCAATTTGAGAAACTGATACGAGAATAGAAAGTAATGTTTTCGTTGATATGGCTTTACACAAGTTATTTTGTTTGCTGAAAATTCCTAATTTAATAAATAAACACATCATATAAGACATATAAACTTCTTGTTGATACACTTTAATGTGTTAAACTACTTATTTAACTTTCACTTTGCATAAAGTGAACCATGAAAGTGGCACACCCTTTATTATCGTAAATAACACACCATTTATTATCTCCCTTTTTCTGAAGCAATGCGCACATTTAGCCTGGAGATCTCTTCAGATTTGAAATCAGCATGAAAAATACTCCTAGTAACACTAGAAATTTTCTCATATGAATAAAATATCTACCAACTTAAAAACTAAGCCCTTTTTAGCCTCTGGCCCATAGTCTAAATCATTTATTTTGAAGTTGGCCGAATTGTTAGAAAACTGTTATATATATATATATATATATATATATATATATATATATATATATATATATATATATATTTAAATCGTTTTAGCATTTTATTTTTTAATCTGTTTATTGTCTGTTTTACCTATTTTGTCGCTAGAGAATTTTGTTTGCTATTTGAATGTTGATACGTTTTCTTTTATAAAGTTTACATAAAATGAGCCCCCATTTATTGGCCATCATCGATTAGAAGAAACTTAATGTAGAAAAAAATATTACCTCTAAAAATCAAAACATACTGTTTTTTTACGTTTAAATCGCTTTTAAAATATCCACAAAGAAGGAACAAATATGTATTTTAATATTTAAATTTTTCTGTTTATTATGATAGATTGGGAGATTACTTTCCGATATAAATTTGAACTTAAAAGGAAGCTTCAATTCATAGTAAGCTAGACATGCAATCGTTTGCGGCTTCCAATATCTATGGCAGTGGTACAGGGAGATCATATCAATTTTTTGACCCTCTTGCAATTAAGGTAAATGGTAATTAGGAAGATAGAAAAGGAACAGCGTCTGACAGCGGTTGAAAGAATGCCATTGATTGGATAGAGAAATTATGACGTCATTTTATAAATAAACAATTTCTTAAACAAATTTTACGCGTAATTTTAATTAATTAAAAACGATAAAAAGATACGAATTTGAAATTGACAGTATTAGAAAACATTTTTTTTAAAATAAATGATTGTTTTTTTAAACATTTTTAAGCGTGATTGTAATTAATTACAAATGATAAAAAGAAACGATACTGATATTGACAATATTAGAAAACAATTTTTTAAAATAAATGATTGTTTTAGAAATGTATTATTATTATTATTATTATTATTATTATTATTATTATTTATAAATTTTTTATTATTATTAATTATTTCTATACTATTAAATTCTTATTTACAATACTTTCAATTCTTAAATTCTATCTGAACTTTAAAAAAAATCTTTTAACTGGAGAACTAATTAACGTCTTTTAATCTATACATATAAAAGCGAAAATGTATGTACGTGTGTATGTTGGTGTGTCTGCTAAAAACTTTCGACGGATAGAACTATAATTCACAAACTCTGTATAATATTGAAGCGTCACCCTTCGCACGAAAAATATCGAAAAATTGGCCCAAAACGTTAATTTTTTTCACCACGAAATCGACAATTTTCGACAGGGGGGGGACAACAAAAACGGTCCTCTCGTGACGACGACCGGTTCTACGCATGCGCCAGATGACGTCATGACCTGATTTACTTTAAATAGTTGAAAAACTGACTAAATTTAATGTACGTCGCGTTAGGTCAGTTGATTAGCGCGTTGTTTCGTTATCTAAAAGTTTTGGGTTCGAATCGTGGTGTGAAATGTCTTTTTTTTTTCGATTATTTAAATTTAAATATTGAACCAGTGTTATTTAAGCCATTTTTCACGTAACGTTCGTTTTTTTTTACTTCCCTTATCCACCCCCGACCACACTCTCCAAAACACCCGGGTACCCACCGAATTTTTAAATTTTAATATCGGAACAGGCTTATTTAAGCCATTTTTCACGTGTTCGTTGTTCTGTTTTCATTGTTCGTTTACCTTACGTTAGTTTTTTTGTTTGTTTTTTTTCGATGTTTTGATTACCCCCCACCCGCTTAAGTTTTAACGTTGTTTTCTTTTTTTACTTCGCTTATAACAAACATATTTTTAATTAACTTTGTATGAACATAATAAACGCTTTAAAATAAGTTAAACCACTAAGAACTTGGCCAGTTAGGTAGAAAACGGACACTTAGAAAATCGATTTTATTTAGAAAAAAACAACAAAAAAAAAACATTAAACAAGTAAAAATATTTTTTAAAAAATATTATGGGGGGCTATAGTTTATTTTAAAAAAACAATATCTCCTTCAAGACCGATCATAAAATGTGTTTTCAATCGATATTTATTCAATAAGGGACCAGTTTTCCTACCTAGCGAAAGGGGACGAGTTTTCCGGAGACGAGTTTTCCGGAGACGAGTTTTCCCGAGACGAGTTTTCCCGAGACGAGTTTTCCCGAGACGAGTTTTCCCGGCACCGATTTTTACATTTGCTTTTGGGAAGCAAAACAGCAACCTAAATAAACTTTGCAATTTTTAAACTTCAATTCAAGGTCATATGTTTGTTTGTTTTTGTTTATGTTTTTTTGTCTTTTTCCGTGTTGTTGCATTGCTATTTTTTTAGCACATGTTTCCCAAACAAAGTCGAGTTTCTCAAAATAAACAATATGAAAAAAAAATCTTTTGTAAGAATAAACACTTGTTATTTATTTTAAATGATATATACAGAATTTAAAATTTGTAACTATTTTGAAAAAATAAACATTTTTTATATTTTTTAAACAATATAAATAAAATTTATTTACTTATTTTTAAATTTAAACTATATAAATAAAGTTTTTATAATTTTAAACGGTAGAATTATTTTTATAAATTTAAACGATAAATTTTCCACCGAAACAACTTCCTTTAAAATGACAACTTTTAAAGTTTTTTTGGTGTGCTGAAAACAAATATCGCATTTAACCTTTCTTCAAATGTTGTTTTTCAGATATTAAACAATATATTTTTTATGTTTAAAAGCGGTGACATATATTGATTGTTTTTAACAGTTAACTTTCTATTTAAATAATTTCACGTTTTAATCGTGTTTATATATATATATATATATATATATATATATATATATATATATATATATATATATATATATATATATATATATATATATATATATAAAGAATGAACAAAGATAAAATAAACTTGACAATTCGAGTCTTTACTAATGAACGAACATTTTTACACGAGGAACAAAATAATGATTACACCGTGTTAAGATGACCTAAATTCATTGTTCGTTGGCAGTTGCTTTTCTTTTTAAATAATTTCACGTTTAAATCGGGTTTTTCATTGTTTAATGTTGATTCGTTTATGTTTTCATATATTTTATTTCTTAATGAGTTGAACACACAAAACAAAAGTTCGGTAATTTTACTAAAGAAATCTTAACAAACTTTGTGTTTTGAACACAAAAGAAAAAAAAAAACGAATTCATCCCGATTTTTTTCGTATTGAACTCCTGGAATGAAAGGTTAGTTTTTTCATTTTTTTTTTTTACACTTATAAAACTATTCAATCACTAACTTTTAAATTAATCTTAAAAATTTAAATAAGTTTATTGATTCCAACATTCTTTATAATAAACGTGAATAAAAAATATGAATTCCAAATTAAAAAATAAAATCACCTTTAAATATATCATTCAATCTGATATTTAGATTTTGGTAAATATGCTTATTTAGTAAAAAAAAAAAAATAAATAAAAATAATAATATTAATAATAATGCTTATTTTGGTAAAACATATGACTTCTGAGCAAATAAATATGTTTGCTATAATTCAATAGCTTGAGTGTTATTTCTTCCGCCCGTCACACCAATAATTTCCTGGGTAAGGTTAACACTTTAGTCCAAACTTCTGTACACGTAACGCACCTTCTCTCAACTCCCAACGAACTTCTGCTAATTCAACTTATTTCTTCGAAATCTTACCTCAAAATGACCCCCCCCCTAAAAAAAAATCAACCCTCTTTTATTTACCAACCAGGAGCATCTCATTTGCATATCAGGTGGTCACATTGCAGGCATATAAAGAGATAAGGCAGCCATTTTGTTTCTTTCTTCTTCATTCATTTCATTCCACGACCGACCCGTTGAATTATGCACACGGGCTAGTTAGGTAAGTCGCACGTTTCCCTACATTTACTATGCTAATAATTTGTTAAACAACTGATGTTTAAATATTTAATAATAATCAATTGTTTTAACATTTTAATATTTTTATCTGTTTATTGTCGCTGGAGAATTCTGTTTGCTATTTGAATGTTGATCAGTTTCTTTTATAAAGTTTACATGAAACGAGCACCCATTTATTGGCCATCATCAATTAGAATAAGCTTAATGTAGAAAAAATATTACCCCCTAAAAATTAAAATATACTTTTTTTTGCCTAAAAAAATATCTGCAAAGAAGGAAGAAAAAAAAACAAAAAATATTTAAATAGATTGGACGATTACTTTCCTACATAAATTTAACGTACAATGAACATTCAATTCATGGTCAGTTACCAATCAACGAGACATGTTGTCAATGTTCGCAGTTTCACAGTTTGGGACGGTGGTACAAGGAGGATCATTTGGATTTTTTATTACGATTTTGTGGTGGGGGGTTGGAGTCCATGTGCTGTTAACTATTCTGTACTTTCACCTAACAATTTAATAAACGAAAGATACCGTAAAAACATAATTGGGCATAACAAAACTTTCCATGACATATATTAGGTTTATTTCTGCAAGTATTTGATTTAATTTTCGATTCATGAGCGATTATCGGAACTCTCAAAATGACCCTTTCATGTCAGCCAATTCTTTTTCTAACGGAATAGTCAAAGTAAATATACACTTAAAAATAAGTTTTAAAAAAATTTATCCAGTTTTGTAGAAATTAATTTATATCGCATTTGGTAACATTTTTTTGTAATATACGTTTTTTTTTAATCAATGTCGATAACACACCAACACACAACTTACCATTAAAATGTTCATCTTTAAATGTGTTCAGGTCTGTTATGAACGAATATCACATTTAACATTGGGTCCGGCAAGTAGTTTTGAAGATATCGACATCTTCATAATCCAATGTTGTCTCTAGTAGTTTAAAATGGTCGCCATTTTATTCAGCTTAAGCATTTTTTGTGTTGTTTTTCGTTTTTTTTGTTTGTTTGTCTGTTTGTTTAGACGGGTAATCAATTATAGAACTTGTATAGTTTTTTTTACACAGATATCACCACCTATCAAGGCCCGGAAGCCACTCAGGGATAAGGGTTTTAACAGGTGCTTCTGCAGTTTAATTAACCGTCTTTCCGTAAGTTACGCCCGTATATAGACCAAGCAGGATCCATTTAATAATTTCACACAAATTCGGTATTATTTCGTGTAGGGATTGAGTTATGCTTCATAAAATCCATTAAAATTTTTATAAATAAGTTTTAGCTTGCATTTAACTCATCATCAAGTGCCTCATCTCTCACAATGTCGTCTATCAATCTCTTAATCTCTCCCGGAATTATCACTTATAGATAAACGAATTACATGTACCAGACATTCCCTTTTGAGCGCAAGACTTCACTGTTTTTATGCTCAAATAAAGTTAATTAATAAAAGGTTGCCCAAATATGTTCTTCAAAATATAAAACTTTGTCAAACAGAAAGGTTGAAAATATTATTGAACGATTTAATTAGAATAATTTTTATATTGAATAGTAAAAGCTGTTCATAAGTTTTAGAAAAGTTTTAAAATTGTTGTTTTTTTGTTCTGGTTTACAAAAATTAATGTTTCCATGACGTCACAAAAGTAAATAAATTGTAAACAAGAGCAGATATGCATGTACATATGAAACGAAAAAAAAACATTCCAACATTTAATTTTTAAACAAATACTTTAGAACGCTGAACATATTTAAAGTGATGAGTCTTTTATTGTTGCACTGAAGATGGAAGAATTTGTTGTAGTTTTTAATGTTATTTTTATTAACTGCAAATGTTTATATTTACTATTTTCTTTTTCAGTTTTTAATTCATATTTAATTTGTTTTGTTTTTTATTCAATCTTCATCCCAAACAAGGCAAGTGCCACTTTGAAGTAGGGGGCTACTAACGGGGACATAATTTGTGGGGGCATTATGAAGGGAGATGAGTAGAAAGATTTTTGTTCAAATTACACTTGAACATCTTAATATCAGTACAGTTGGGAAAACAGTATCCTGGAAGAGAGTTCCAATGACTTACAGTTCTGTGGATGGAACTATTGGAATAAAAGGCTTTCTTACACCTAGGGATCTCTACTGTATGATTTAATAATAGATTTTATCAGTTAAGATTGTTGTACTATTTAATGTTTTTTTTTTATTAACTGCGAATGTTAATATTAACTAATTATTTCATTTTTAATTTATATTTGATTTGTTTTATTTAATAATAGATTTTATCAGTTAAGATTGTGGTACTATTTAATGTTATTTTTTTTTATTAACTGCGAATGTTAATATTAACTAATTATTTCATTTTTAATTTATATTTGATTTGTTTTTTTTTTAATAATAGATTTTCTCGTCCACGGATGTACTGATACCTACCAAGTTGATTTGAAATATAACAGAAATAGATTTGACAATTTTATATTTTTTCAGTTTGTGAGAGAGGCGTCTATCTCCATACTTTCTTTTAAACACGTCAATTTAACTTAAATGAAGTATAATACTTAATATTATCATTTTTATTAAATGGAGAGTAGACAATGCATTGTGGCTGCATTATTGGCAGCTCTTGTTACTTTCGCTTCTCCTAAATTATCCCTCAGCCCTCATTTTAATGAGTGATTTTTCTGACAAAGGGAGACGAAAAAGCTCTATTCTAGGTTGAAAATTTCATCAGTATGCCCTGTATTTAAGAATTCAGGTGATCGCTCATCCCCCTCTCAGTACAGGCCAATAAGTCTCCTGTGCGTCATGAGTAAGTTGCTGGAATCTGTGTTAAATACAGAAGTAATCAACCATCTCAACAAAAATAACCTTAGTGACACTCAATATGGTTTCCGGTCTGCTAGATCTACAGATGTGCTTACAGTTATATCTCATAGGATTAGCAAATCTCTCGACGGAGGCAACCTTTCTAGGGCAATTGCTCTTGACATATCTAAGGCCTTTGATAGGGTATGACATAAAGGTTTACTTCATAAGATCTCTAGCTATGGTATTGCTGGAAATGTCTTCTCAATTATTAAATCATTTCTTTCTGATAGGTTCATAAGAGTAGTAGTTGAGGGGCAAAAATCAGAAGCTCACAGTATTAATGCCGGTGTCCCTCAGGGATCAATCCTGGGCCCAACTCTTTTCCTGATCTATATTAATGATCTTCCAACTCACATCCTTACATCATTTGTAGACATCTATGCTGATGACACTACCATTTATGGTAGCACATCTAAGACAGTGAACGACCAAGTTCTCTCCAATTCTCTCTCCTCTGATCTTGAGCACGTAGTACAATGGGGTAAGGAGTGGCTGGTTACTTTTAATGCATCTAAAACCAAGCTTCTCTCTTTACATCATCAACATTCTGATCCACATCTGGCATCAATTGAAATGAATGGCTCTCGTCTTCAGGAGGCCTCAAGTTTTAACAAGCTTCTTGGCTTGACCATTACTCCTGATCTTAAATGGAACGCGTACATCAAATCTGTTGCCAAGGCCACTGGAAAAATGGTGGGATCTTTCTATCGATCCGGTAGATATCTCACTGCTGATGCTATTCTCTATCTATATAAGAGCCAGGTACGTCCAAGGATGGAATACTGTTGCCACATCTGGGCAGGAGCTGCTAGAAATGACTTGGCCTGCCTTGATAGAGTTCAAAATAGACTTCGTAGCCTCGTAGGAGATGTCCTTTTCTCTTCCTTGCAACCTCTATCTCACAGAAGAGATGTTGCGAGTTTGTCTCTGAATGTATCGTCATTTTCATGGAAAGTGTTCGACTGAGCTTCAATCTATGGTCCCCCCTCGCCAAACTTTCACAAGAAACACTCGTCTAGCTGTAAACACTATCAATAATTCCCCCCACTCTTTATCTGTGCCTAAACCTAAACGTAGATTCCATGAACAAAGCTTCTTTCTTAGAACTGCACGCCTGTGGAATTGTCTTCCGTTTTCCTGCTTTCCGGCTGACTACAATATGGCTGTCTTCAAGTCTAACGTAAATAAGTTCTTGATGAGCCGTTCCATATAAGTCATAAAATTTACCAAATTTTCATTACTAATGATTACTATATTGTCCAATTTCTACTGTACACTCTTTAACCCTTATCCTTGATTGGCCTCTTGGCCTTGATAATGTGGTGATGCCTATGTAAAAAAAAAAAATGTTGAACAGTCGCCAGAGTTGTCGGAAATTTTCTGTTTCTGTATCTATCCTTGTGGCCATGTCACTAGTAAGGGTGCTGGAGGTAAACGTTTTATCTGGGCTGAACTTATCCTCCTGATAGGGACCCGAACCTTGCATTAACCACTAAGGAAGCTGTCCTATCAGCAGGTGCAAAGTACTGGGGCTGCTGTATTGCCATTTGCCGAATGGATTCTGTACCATACAGTAGCTTCTGGTGGGGCTTCTCGATGCCATATTAGTGGGTTATTGTTTCGGCTTAACACCATTATAAGTTTTTAGAAAAAAATACACGATAAAACCAATATTGAATGTAGATCCCCCACTACCATTTCTCCTTCAACATCAGGGGTCTACATTTCAACCTTCCAGAAGTTGAAACCAACAACAGGAGACTTATCCGACCTATTATTCCTAAGCGAAACTGGCTTTGGACCAAATATTTCCCTAGATGAGTTCGTAGTTAAAGAATACTCTAATTTAACTTCCATATCTGACCCCCAAGATTGCCATAGGCATAGGATATGTGATTATATTAAACATGACTTTCATGTGGTAGGGATCTCCAGAGAAGATCCTTAATTACCCTTTATGTGTTTCCGGGTTGCACTTGCTACTGCGTTTATATTTGCTCTTAATCGCCCCCACAACAGTAGAGTTACATAAATTGATTACATTCTATCTACTCATCCTTCAGCTAACATTCACGTCTGTGGAGACTTCAATATTCAATATGTGGAATGGTTAACACACTCAAACAAGACAGATGATGAGGGAGGTTCTGTCATGATTTCTCCATTGCTTATGACCTCAATCAGATTGTTCATGAACCCACCCGTGTGCACGACACTGATGGTCAGTATGCAAGTGTCCTCGACCTTTTTTTCACAACTTGCCCTGAGCTATGTTCATCTTCCTTTTTGTCTCCATTGGGATCTTCCGAGCACTCGGTTGTATCTGTTAAGATAAAAATGAAATGTAATTCGTCCTAAGATGCATTTCTCCATCACATGGTATATCGATACACTTTGGCTGACTGGTACATTTATATCAGATCTACCTCTGCATCACGTGTTTAAAACGCACGTGTCATCTATATTATCAGACCTGAGAGAATGGTGTATTGTAGGTATAGACCATTTCATTCACTCGAAAAATTGTCAGCCAAAACCTAACTGCAAACCGTGATTCTCTCCAGAATGTGCTGCTGCCATTGCGCACAGAAATCACCTTTTCAATTGTTTCCAACGTAATAGATGTAGTGAGATATAGGCTACTTTCAGGACTGCCAGCAACCACTGTAAAATAGTAATTAAAAAATGCAGGAAAGTTGTATGCTCAGACCGTCAAGTCCAAAGTAGATTAGCAGCGGCTTGGTTCCCACCAGTTTTATCAAATAGCGAACATGATCCTGAACATAAGCGTGTGTTCTATTCCAACTATCATCAATAGACCTAGGGTAATCTCGTCAGCATCAGACAAAGACAAACTCTTTGCCAAGAACTTTGCAGCTAATTCTACCCTTTGTGACCAAGGCCGCCAACCCCCAAGATGTCCTCCTGTATCAGAAAATACTCTATGCGACTTACAAATATATGTGCATGATGTTGCCAAGCTAATTAAAACCTTGATTCCAGTAAAGCAACTGGTCTTTACGGCATTCCTATTATAGTGCTACAAAAGCTTCAACCAGAACTAGCTCACATACTTATAAAGCTGATTAAGCGTTTTCTTAAAGAGAATTGCTTCCCAACCTATTGGAAAACCTGTCAGTATGCCTTGTATTTAGGCAATTTCCCTCTCAGTAAACAAAACAATAAATCTCCTGTGCGTCATGAGTAAGTTGCTGAAATCTGTTTTAAATAGAAAAGTAGTCAACCACCTTGGCAAAAATAAACATCTTAGTGTCATACAATATGCTTTCCGTTGTGCTATATCTAAAGCAGATGTGCTTACGGTTATATCTCATAGGATTAGCGAATCTCTTGACTGAGGCTTTCTTTCTAGGCTGCTGCTCTTGCCATATCGAATACCTTTTATAGAGTATATCATAAAGGTCTACATCACAATATTTTCAGTTACTGTATAGCTGTAAATGTCTTCTCAATTATTAAATCATTTTTCTCTGATAAGTTCATAAGAGTAGTGGTTGATGGGTAGAAATCAGAAGCTCATAGTATTAATGCTGGAGTCCCTCAGGGGTCCATCCTTAGGCTAACTCTTTTTCTAATCTACATCAATGATCTTCCAAACCATATCCTTAGATAATTCATAGACATTTATGCTGACAAGATTACCAGTACATCAAAGACCATAAACGACCAAGTTCTCTCTGATTCTCTCTCCTCTGATCTTTCTACCTATATAAGAGCCAGGTACGTCTAAGGATGGAGTACCTTTGTCACATCTGGACCTGAGCTGCTAGAAAGACGATATCCTGCCTTGATACAGTTCCAAATAGACTTCATAGCCTAATGGGGGATGCCCCTTTTCTCTTCCTTGCAAGAAGAGACGTTGCGAGCCTATCTCTGCTGTATCGTTATTTTCATGGAAAGTGCTCGTCTTAGCTCCAATCTATAGTACCCTGCTCCAAACTCCCACAAGAAACACTCGTCTAACTGGAACCAGTATCAATAATTTCCCCCACTCTTTATCTGTGCCTAAACCTAAACGTAGATTCCATGAACAAATTTTCTTTCTTAGAATTGCACACCTGTGGAACTCTCTTTCCATTGACCACTGAATACTTACTAACCATTATCCGGAGTGGCCTTTAAAAATGGTGACTCCTTTGTAACAAAAAACATAAGTCAAAGTATGCATATCAAATTTCAAACGTAAAATTTTCACTGACTTCAAATAATATAATTATTTAAAACTTTTCTTACACTTAAAAAAAATATTTTAATTATTGTATAAAAACAACTTTAAAAAAGTAGCAATTGTTACAAATTATCAAAAACTGGAGTTGCAAATTTATGTAAGGACACCTAACTTTACTGATTATTATGTGAAGATGAATTAGTATTGGTACAACACCTAAGCATTTTAAGTGTCAGTCGAGTTATATTTCAACAGTTCATTAAGTCATGATTTGTTAAACACCGTTTCTGTTTGCATAACCTCAATTCAATGACCGTATACAAACAGTAAGGATGCTATTGAATTACAATATGAATACTCAGGGTTCATTGAATTAGCATATCCTTTAATATGGCACTTACCTATCCACGGCTAATTTTATTACTTAATATCATCTTAGCACTATATAAATGACATTCAAAATTGTTTGCAGCAGATAAAACATTAGGTGTAAAAACCCTCAAAACACTCGATGGTAAAGGGAGAAATTCTTTAAAGTCGTTAACAAGCTAGTTGTAAGGACAAATTCACTACAATCAGCAGTGCTTGCCGCTCTGTCTACACAAACCACAGCCGACAATTAATGCACATTAAATATCGGCAAGATACAGAAACAAAGATTAACTTGTTTGATTTGTTGATCTAGTGTTACTCTTCATCAATCCACTTCTCAGGTACCTCGTTGTAATAATGAAGGGAAAACAAATGAACACATATCTAAGGACTTGGCAGAAACAATAGAGGATGACCTCCAATCCGTAGTTGAATGGGGACAGTAATGGAAGATCACATTCAATGCTGCCAAGACTAAGCTTGTTTCCTTCAATAACTACAAGGAGCCTTCTCTACCACCAATAGCAATGGCCAAGGACACATTACCTGAAAGTACTTCTTTTAAACTCCTCGGCCTAACGTTTACAGGGAACATGAACTGAAATAGATATATTGAGAGCATTGCCAAGGCTGCTACAAGGAAGATGGCCTATCTCTACCATGCTAGAAAATTGCTTCCGCCTGAAAGTATCTAGTATCTCTATAAGGCCAGCATTCGCTCATGTATGGAGTACTGTCGTCACATTTGGACTGGTGCATCTACTGCTTGTCTCTCACTCCTGGACAGGATTCAAAAGAGAGTCGCTAACCTGATAGGTCCTGAATTGTCACCTAGGCTTCAGCCTTTGTATCATCGACGAAATGTTGCATCCCTCTGCCTGTTCTACAAATACTCTAATGGTGAATGCTCTTACGAACTGCAAGCAGTCGTACCTTCTCGACATGACTATCCCTGACAAACCCGACAAGTAACTAAGTCCCACCCCGTTACAGTATCCCTAGGTTTAAGGAAGCCTTTTACTCTAATAGTTTCTTTGCCAGAGCTGCAAGTTTTTGGAACTCCCTTTCGGGATTCTGCTTTCCCAACTGTACTGATATGCAGAAGTTCAAGTTCGATGTGAACAAGCATCTTTCTGCTCATCTCCCTTCATAGTGCCCCTACAAATTATGTCCCCGATAATAGCCCCCTACTTCAAAGTGGCACTGTGCCTTGTTTGGGGTGAAAATTGAAAAAAAAATCTTGTGAACAATTACAAATATTACATTAAGTTACACACAACATTACATTAAAATTTTTGAAAAGTGAGGATAAAATGTCATATTGTGGATAACTTGGCAGTGAAAATCTTGTTGAATATACATATTCTTGTAAAGTATGTACGTTGAAAGGATTCAATATATTTCTCTCATTATAACATTAAGATTTTCACTCACACGTAAAACAAAATACGTTTCTAATGTATATGTTCAATAATCATATCTTAAAATTCCAATGTTTTTTAACTTAATGAAAATGATTTCCAGTTCCATCATGATTTTCATCAGTTCATTGAAGTAGAAAATGATCACCTTTTCTTGGTTCAAACCGGAAACGTAATTTTAATGCTCATTAGAAAGGTTTAAAAGACAGAAAAAAATGTAAATCCAGTTTTAAAAAAGTAAGGGAAACGTACTTTCAAGCGAATTAAAAAGGTTTAAAAGGCATAAAAATCCATAATCCAGTACAAAAATGTAAGGAAACGTAATTTTAAAGCGAATTTAAAAGGTTCAAAAGACATCAAAATCCAAAATCCAGTTAAAAAGGAGGGAAACGTAATTTTAAAGCGAATTAAATAGGTTTAAAAGACAATAAAATATCTAGATACAACATTAATATGCAGAAGAAAAAAAGAAGTTCAGTTCGTAGACCATGCGTTGAATAGTAAGATTTTACAGGCCATATTTAAATTCATACAAAGCTTTGAACATTAATACACTTTACTAATTCATACTATTAGAAGGTGAAAATAATTAGGATAAAAATCATTAAAAAAAAATATATGAATAATAAAAATATGCTTCAAAAGTTGAATGGAATAATTTGTTGAATGCTCGTTACAATTTTTTGAATTTTAAAAATAAAAAAATATTTTAATCAAAATTAAAATAACTACTAAAATATCAATATAATGTTGGTACGGTTACAAAGTCACAACATTTGAGAGCTTTTTTCGTATACAAATATTTATTATCAGACGTAAATTTTAAAAATAAAATTGCTGTAATGGATTGAAATTTTTTATATCATTTGTATAATAAAATATGGGAATGATAATAATGCACTCAAAAGCTTTGTAACGTCTGATAATACATATTTGTACACGAAAAAGTATACAAATATGGTTTATCAGACTTTAAAAATATAAGAATTAGTTATGTTTTTGGCATTAAAATAGTCCCTTTTAAGAAAATGTTGATAGTTTTAATAAATTTTCATATTCCCATATCAAGTATCCCTATAGACAGTATATCCCTGTGCTTTAGGAAGGCAGAAACAAACATTTTCTGATGAACTTAGATATATTTCTCTCATTATAACAATGACAAATATTACAAATTAATATTATCAGTATAACCAATTATGTAATGTTAAGAAAATATCCAGTTTAATATCAAACACATTATAAATAAGCAGCTATATTTCCACACATATGACTTAAAATGAAAGCTATTTTGGAAGACCATATTAGTATCCATTGCTAAGTAACTAGATTATATATTGATTTGTATTATTAACTTCAATTTACTGAGTATTTAAATTCACTTTTCCTGTATCATAAACTCATTATATTTCTACTGTTTTTATTATTATAAGTAGTTGTATGTGTATTGTTCCTCCAAATTCTGACTATATTATTTATTTTACTTAATTAATTATTTATAAATTATTACATAATTCGTTTATAAAGTTTATTGTTTTGTTGGCAGAATTAAAATAAACACTTATATTAAAATATTACATTTATTTTTATTTTCAGATGTTCCTGCTTGTATATTTTTAATGAATATTAAGGGACCATACTTCTCCTTAAACAGTATTCTATACACAATTATTTCCTTATGTGGCGGACAACACAAACACAAACGGCTGCACAACGTTTTTAGACATATATATGTGAAGAGTTATTTTATCTGAATGGTTTAGCAAATGGTAATAAGAACATCATAATTTGTGAAATTTTTGTTGAATGTTTTCATAAACCATAGAATATCGAATTGAATATTTACAAAAGAGAATATTTTAACTTTTACCCCACGAAACATCTCTTATCAAATAAACGAAGTAATACAAATTGAAATTTCTTTAGCATAAAATCTAACTTCAATAAAAAAAACTAGAGATTAAAACTGAAAAAGTCAGGGTAGAATTTCATATGATAATCTTGCTCCAGAAATTTAAATATGAATATACCTATTAGGGAAAAGCCCCATTCTTGTGAAGTGTGTGGATATGCTTGTTCGCAAAAATCTACATTTGTGACACATACAAGAACTCACACTGGGGAACGGCCACATTCTTGTGAAGTCTGTGGATATTCGTTTACTGGAAAATCAAAGTTAGTGAGACATATGAGAACTCACACTGGGGAAAAGCCACATTCTTGTGAAGTGTGTGGATATTCTTTTAATGAAAAATCAACATTAATGAGACATGTGAGAACTCACACTGGGGAAAAGCCACATTCTTGTGAAGTGTGCGGATATTCTTTTACTGAAAAATCAACATTAGTGATACATATGAGAACTCACACTGGGGAAAAGCCATATTCTTGTGAAGTTTGTGGATATTCTTTTACTGAAAAATCAACGTTATGGGGACATTTGAAAACTCACACTGGGGAAAAGCCACATTCTTGTGAAGTGTGTGGATATTCGTTTACTGAAAAATCAAAGTTAGTGAGACATATGAGAACTCACACTGGGGAAAAGCCACATTCTTGTGAAGTATGTGGATATTCTTCCTCTCAAAAATCAACATTAGTGAGGCATAAGAGAACTCACACTGGGGAAAAGCCATATTCTTGTGAAGTGTGTGGATATTCTTTTACTGAAAAATCAACGTTATGGGGACATTTGAAAACTCACACTGGGGAAAAGCCACATTCTTGTGAAGTGTGTGAATACTCGTTTCCTGAGAAATCAAAGTTAGTGAGACATATGAGAACTCACGCTGGGGAAAAGCCACATTCTTGTGAAGTCTGTGGATATTCTTTCATTGAAAAATCGACATTACTGAGACATATGAGAACTCACACTGGGGAAAAGCCACATTCTTGTGAAGTGTGTGGATATTCTTCTTCTCAAAAATCCACATTAGTTACACATATGAGAACTCACACCGGGGTAGAATTGAATGCCTACTAGACACTAACCTCGGTTGTCGTCGGTCTCTCTGTACAGGGGTTGAACCAGGAACTCTGGTATGAAGATACTTTAACTTTTCAATTTCATGTAAACCCTGATCATATATTCAAATTTAAATGAAAATGAAAAATAAAACTAAACAACCTGGCAGGATGTTGCTCGAAATAAAACGATTACCTCAGCATGGCTAGGCACTTGGTCATATGAGGAAAAAAACAGTGCACCTTCTCCTAGCGATGTTTCCGTAAGTAACATCACTAAGCGTTACACTCCACCAAACCAAATCCAACAGGAGCAAATGAAGACTACTAAGATAAGACAATATAACAAAGTAAAGTTGTCTATTGAGGAGACGAAAATTATGTCAAGGGGAAGAAAAAAAAACAGTATTTGAGGCTCAATTTAAATCTTAACCCTTGAAAAAAGAAAATCATCCCTAAGTATATCTAACAACTTTCAATTTCACCAAATCTAACACCGCTGAATTTGCCCGAACCCGAACGAGTAGGGAGGAAAAATGGACATTGATTTGTCAATGGAATATACCAAAATAAAATATCAAAAACTAAGAGAAAGTTGTAAGCAATGGCAAAAGATTTTTAAGCACCACTGCCCAAACAAGGAGATTAAGAAGGAAGAGTAAACATGTCAGAAATCTCATTTTTTGAGGAAGAATGTCTTTTCTATGAAGCAAATATCCCAACTAAAAAGATGTCCATGAAATGGCTAAAAACAACACTTGCCCAATCTGCAATCCTCTCACTATACCCAAGATCTGCCAAACCAATCAATATCAACGAGTCCAAGTCTTACATGCCTACGAATTAGAAATATACCCGATGTGTCGAATAACAAATATCGACCAATCAATTACCTCGAAAATGAGGAGAGGACGTGCACGTGGAAAACTTGACCAATTAAATAAATTAGAACAAAACTAGAAGACTGCAGAAGAGAAATCTGTCAATGGCCTGGATTGATTAAAAAATCTGTCAATGGCCTGATTGATAAAAAAAGGCCTTTGGCAGTATACGTCATTCCTGGATACTTCGCTGTTTTAAGCTGTATAATGTGCATACAAATATTAATTCCTTCAGAAGCAAATGGCCAGATGGTGCACATCAATTACGTTAAAGCACATGGAAGGAAGGAAGGATACAAACATTAAGATCAAGTGAGGAATATTCCAGGAAAACAGCCTCTCACCGTTCTTTTTCTGCCTCACAATGGATCCACTAAGTAAGCTACTTAAACGATCCAATGCTGGATACAATCTCAGCATGGGCAGAAAGAAGGAAGAAAATAAAAGAGTAAACCATCTACTCTTTATGGTCGACTTGAAACTCTATGCAGAATCCGAGAAACAACTTGTATCTCTGATAGACATTGTTAAAAATTATACAGAGGACATCTTCATGGAGTTTGGATTCGACAATTGCATAAAGAAAGGAAGAAAGACAGCATCGGAACATCTTAATCTTGATAATGGCTCTATTGAAGACCTTGAAGAAGATGTGTCTATAAGTACCTGGGAGTAGAGGAGAATGAGACACTTGAACATGGAACGATGAGAGAAAAAGTGCAGAAAGAATACCTCAAGCGACTTTTAAAAAATCCCCTCATAAGAATTATCACAGAAAAACCAAATTATTACTTAAAAATGGTGAATGAACATCAATTACAAAGGAAAGGAGGTAAGGGAAGAGTAGAGAGAAAGAGACGTATTATAAAATAATTTTTTTTTTAATCTCCTTAATTTTATTTCTTTTTCTTTTCGCTTACAAATTAGGCATAATCAATTGGCCACAGGACTGCATCAATAACCTTGACGTTAAAACTCAGAAAATTCTGGCCCTTCATAAAGTCATTTACAAACATCAGTGCATGGACAGTCTTACCACAGAAAGGTTGTTTAATCCTCACTGAAATTAACCACGCATACCGAGATTATGACCCAAAAATAAAAATGGTGAATGAACATCACACCAAATGTTTGCCCCAGCAGAAATCAACTACAATAGAAGAATATTTCCATTTTACAAAGAACGATTAATTATAGCTGCACAAGACCAATGCTTACTCACAAATGGATTTAAGAAAATGGCTGGTCTACAAAAAAACGACCAATGCAGATTCTGTCACCCAGCTGTTGAAATCCCAAGCCACCTAATGTCTGGATGCAAGATCCTTATAGCCGATGGTCATTACACTGCTCGCCACAACAAAGTATGTAGGTATATACATTGAAAGATCTGTGGAGAGATGCAACTAGATAGGTCGTCGAACACCTGAGAACATGAACCACCACCGATAACATCAAATATAAAAGTGACAGTGTTCTACGACAAAGACATACAGGCGGACAGATACATAAAAGACAAGGCCATCAAGCCAGATAATGTTGGCGCACAATTGCTCCCAATTTTGGCATCGACTTCTCTTAATGACAAGAGGCAATCTTTATGCTAGATGCAATTTAATTTTTCAACAAATTTATTCCTTATTTCGAGGGAATGTAACAAGGCAGTCCTATTAGGAGGGCCAGGACATAATTCAGAATCATAATTATTAATAAGCAAACGAGGTTGATAGACTATTTGAAGAAAACGATTTGGAGTTAAAATACTAAAGCCTTTGTCGACAGAATCAATATAAGTGAGGGATCTGTCATTTATTGCCTTTTGCATATCAGAAAGTGCAGTCAGGAATTCCAAATAATCCAACTTTCTTCTGCCCAATAGTTTTCCCAAACATTGCTTGACAGTTTAAATTGGTCTCTCTCAGGCTCCCCGTTTCCAGGCAGAGTAAAGGGGAACTGTTCGATGGACGATGTGTATGGATTTAAATTGTTCCTTCACCTCGTCTGATTCGAGCACGTTCGATAACAATATTCCGGACGCAACAAAAGATTTCGCTTATCAGAATATACATGCGTAGGGATACCAAATTAATTAGTAAACCTAACGGAGGCCAACATGAAGGAGTGTGTGCTCATGCCCGGCAATAATTCTAAGTAAATTCCGTGCAAACTCATGCATGTAAATCGAAATACATGTACATTTTAACTTCCACCCCTCTAACTTTTATGGGAAATTGACCGGTGAAATCGACACCCACTTGTTTAAATGGGCGAACAAAGTTCACCCTATGAGCAGGCAATATTGACTCTCCAGGTGCCTTACAAGGCAGAGCATTTATTTTTTTTACATACAATGCAAGTACACAGAAAGGTTTTTATCGCTTGTCTCCCTTGAGGGATCCAAACCTCAGGCAGCCTTAGCTTACTGAGGGTTGAATTAACCCCCATGTGGTAACAGTCACGATGAGCTTCCTTAATCGCCAGTTTTGTTAATAATTTTTCCCCCAACAAAAGGGGAAACTTGACATCGAAGGGAATTCTGTATCCTAACTAATTAACCCATCTTTATCAAGGAATAACCCTTAGGCAGTTATCCTAGGGGTAGGCACTTTACCGGAAGTTTGTTTCAAATAACCTAGTCCCCGAGAGAAGGGCTCCATTTGCAAATTAGAAAATAGCAATCATTTGGCCTTATTAAAATTGTCAGCACTACGGTGACATAACAAATCATAAAATTTCAACACTTTTTCTAAGAAGCTGATTGCCTTAGGTAAGCGGGAAGGTGTTTTCAGAAGGAGGTGCCCCCTGAGAGTACAAACATAATACACTGTTTTTATTAGTTTTGTTTGGACAAGGTAAGGGAGAGATTCGCCAATTAATGCCATCTCTATTGAGCCATTCCGGGCCACAAATCCAGAAATTGAATAACTGGGAAAATTTAAGAGTGTTGATACCTCTAATTAGAAAATCTGCCAGATTTTCCGACGAAAAAACATATTTTAAGTTCAGTAGAACGCCAAATTTGATATTAATATCTTCTAAAAAATCTTTGATCTCTGCGATCCTGTTTTCAATGAATATATTTTTCTTTGACCCTTCACCGTTCAGGAACCACGAGAGGGCATCTTGGGAATCAGATATCATGATAAATTATCAATGTTAAGGGGCCGCAGGGCACCCTAAATCTGAGGGGCCATCTTAATGGTTAAAAAACATAGCCAATAGTTCCAAAGTGGGGAGTAACTTCCCCTTAATTGGGGCAACTCTGGCCTTTGCGAACAACAGGGAACAATTCGCTCTCTTTTTCGCATTTAGGGTGAATCCGTATGCGTTTTTCGACGCGTCGCAGAAGCAAATAAATTCGACAGGACGTTTTTCTTACAATACACGTCTGGGAAATTCAAATTTCCCCAAGTCATTTAGATCCTTGGCATGGGTTTTCTACAGTTTTTCGGGAATCTGCTCATCCTCCGATAACTTGCTTTTTCAAATAAAGCTGACAATGATCTTCCCCTGTATCGTGACAGGGAGAAGCAAAGACAAAGGGTCATATACTCCTGATATTTGCGAAAGAATCTCCCGTTTTGTATTGATATCAGAGTCGATTAAAGTGGGAGAAAGTTTTAACGTGTCAAAATAGGATCATATTGGTATCCCAATACCTTCCCAAAGGCTGAGAAGGGAGAAGAAATATTTTATCTTGTATTTTAGAACAGTTAGGATTGCAGGATCGCAAATAGAATCTTGCCTCTAACAATCCGCTGTGAACATTGTTATAAATAGTAAGATTATCCACGTAAAAATTGTTGGAAATAGTATGCGATGCTGCATTTTTAGCATATTTTTCCGCGTGGAATTTCCAAATGAAGTTCAGAATGAAGGAGCTAGCATTGAACCTAAATATAATTGCTTTGTACCTGTAAGTACATAATTTGTCACTCTTTTCAAGGAATAAACAAAATCTATTTTATCCTCTTCCGATTTAAGGTTAATTTGTAAAAAAAGCCTTCGTAATATCACCTAGAAGGACATATTCGTTTTACTGAATCTCAGCAATTAATTCAATAACTTAGCATTTAAGGTCACGCCCATGTAGGCAACGTCATTAATTGATATCCCCTCTCGACGTTCCAAGGAGCAGATTAATACGGTACGAATTTTGGTCGTCACTCCGGGTCCCTCCTTAATAACCGGTCTACGTGGAACCCAAATATAATCTTCATACTTCCCAGGTGGGACAAAAAAACTGCTCAACTATTTCATTTTGCACCTTCCTAATAATCTTTGTCTTTAAGGAAGGCACAAAATTACTTTTTATCTGTGGGAACTTATCATGATGTCACAGTAAATTTACATAATATTTCTCATCCTCTAGTACGGTGGAGTCTTTAGACTCTTCTATCTTCTCCTTGTCCTCGGCAGATAACTTCTTCATCGATTCCTAATAAGTCGAGAGTGAGCAACGTCTCCACCCCGCGTTCAACTGTGGATTCGGAGAAAAAAGGCTTCAATCTTTCCTCATAAAAGAACCGGATAAAGAACAGAATAGATTAAATAGCTGTTGCATTCAGGAAAAGATTTCACAATGCTATGAAAGGCAGGCGACTCTACCTTAATTCAAATCTTTATTAAAAAAAAATGTAACCCCTGTGTTTCCACGTGTTGCCGTTAAGACACTCAACTGATCTGAGATTAATTTATTTACTCATAACGTTCAAACCAATAATCCCTTTAATGGGAGTTCCATTTAAATTCTTAAAACCGGGACAGAGCCAGAATCTTTCTTGAATTAAGTTACCAATTTTATAAAAATTATCAACTTCGTAATTTAAATTCAAATCCCTGGAAAATAACGCTGCAAATTTAAAAGGATTTTTATCACCTAATTTGATAATTTCAAGGAGTCATTGCTAATTATATAATTTCAAGGAGTCATTGCTAATTATATAATTTCAAGGAGTCATTGCTAATTATATAATTTCAAGGAGTCATTGCTAATTATATAATTTCAAGGAGTCATTGCTAATTTGATAATTTCAAGGAGTCATTGCTAATTTGATAATTTCAAGGAGTCATTGCTAATTTGATAATTTCAAGGAGTTATTGCTAATTTGATAATTTCAAGAAATCATTGCTAATTTGATAATTTCAAGGAGTCATTGCTAATTTGATAATTTCAAGGAGTCATTGCTAATTTGATAATTTCAAGGAGTCATTGCTAATTTGATAATTTCAAGGAGTCATTGCTAATTTGATAATTTCAAGGAGTCATTGCTAATTTGATAATTTCAAGGAGTCATTGCTAATCAACGTGTTAACAGTCATATAAATCTTCTTGGGGTTTATGTTTTTAGCAGAACACAATTTTAATAGAATTGCCTGGGCGAAAAACGATCGTTGTCTCCCAGTATCAATCAAACAGAAAAAGTAGATAGGTCGACCCCGTGCTTTCATCGATATTCTAAGTACAGGACAATACTGTTTTGTTGTCCGGAATATGTTCTTCCGTGCACAGAGCACTTATTTCCCTTAGGACACATGACACTAAACTGGCTATTTAACCCAGAGACTGAACAAGGGTAAGGAAATCCCTTACTTCCTCGACAAACTGCATCTGAGTGATCACCCAGACACGGAGTACATAATTTCAATTGTTTGGCCCTTAGCTTGGAAGGAAGGAAATGTGCTACAGTTCTTTATCAAATGATCTGTAACGCTTGCATAATAAAATGGCCATTACCTCACGTGGAGAAGAAGACGCCATATTGGATTTTAACTTAGGTGAAGAAGGCGCTAATTTTGGTTCGCCAATTTCCCGACGAACATCGAGCGGGGTGTCTTAATAAATATTCCGTAATTTCAAACACGTAGAACATTATAGTATTCAGAGGAGGGAATCTTTCACCACTTCTACTCATTAATTCTCTTTTATAAGATTAGGAAATTTTGCAAATGATATGTGGGCTATCAATGTCCCTGACGTTCCACCCTCAGTAAAAAAAGTCAGTGATGTAACACTTATCAAATTCTGTCAGATCTCGTTTAACTTTTTGTAGAAATGACCTCAAATATTTTTAAATCCGTTATGTGAGACAGAGTAGGAATAATCTCCTCAAAACCCGGATTATAATTAAATATGGATTTAAATATTTTCCTTTAACAGTTTCAGGGCTACATAATAATTGTCTGATGTTACATATCAACTGGAGATTCAATCAAATGCATTTCTATCCAGTTTTGATATAAGAACTAACAATCTGTCAGCCTTATTCAAATTATCTACAAAATTCGAATTTATTCAGAAAGGTTCTGAACGAAAACCTATAATCTGTGGACGTTTCGGAAAACTTCGGAGAGTCCCGTTGCATTTTTACGAGTATAACCGCCGAAGGTTGAATAACTTGAGAGGCATCTAATTTCAATTTCAGCCATAACAATTTTTCTTCGATTTCCGAAGAAACCCCTTTCAAAATCTCACAAAGATGCGATTTCTCCTCATGTGGAGTCTCGATTATAATTAGGTCCAACAGATCCTCCCGATTCTTTAACCAATATCTAATTACCGTTTCTCTAGAGCTTAAAATATCTGGTGAAGAGTTGTTATCTTCTAATCACTTAACAGCACTATTTATGCGAATACTTTTGGCTTCTCACTTAGTCGTTAATTCCTCTAGAGACATATTTCGTTCCTGGTGAACAATTAATAAAATAGCAAAGATTATTATCCGCAAATGTTAAGGTGGCGAAAACCGCCAATATTATTCCAAAATGGAATTCTAATCTCAAATAAAGCACGCTAAGAAATTTGTCGTGAAATTTGTCGTGAAATTATGCCACCGATAAGTGCATTACTAAACAAGCTATGTCATAAAGATGCTGAAATATGTTGGAATTAAATTTATGACACAAGTTTTAATGAAATGCTGAAATATATTGGAATTAAATTTATGACACAAGGTTTAATGAAATGCTGAAATGTATTGGAATTAAATTTATGACACAAGTTTTAATGAAATGCTGAAATATGTTGGAATTAAATTTATGACACAAGTTTTAATGAAATGCTGAAATATGTTGGAATTAAATTTATTACACAAGTTTCAAGTATTTTAAGAATGATTTATTTAACAATAATCATTTCTAACAAATTCAAAACTAATTAAAAATTGTCATTAATTATTGTGAGATTAAACATTTACTGTTTAGAATTTTCCACGTCAATATTTGACCCATGTTATTTCTTTTCATATATTCTTGCATATATTATCCTATTTACATTTAATTTACTTTTGTGATGTTTCTTAACCGTTGATTTGAACTAAAAGTATGTATAAATTTTAAACTTTTTTCTTTTAATATATTCCTATTTACATTTAATTTACTTTTGTGATGTTTCTTAACCGTTGATTTGAACTAAAAGTATGTATAAATTTTAAACTTTTTTCTTTTAATATATTCCTATTTACATTTAATTTACTTTTGTGATGTTTCTTAACCGTTGATTTTTTTAACTATGAACTAAAAATATGTATAAATTTTAAACTTTTTTAAAACTTGAAAACATGTTTTGCTAATCAATAAAAATTAATCTAATTAAATCACCCATAAATATTTTTCAAATATTTTCAACATAAAGACATTTTATATTTTTCGGAAAATATTTGAATCATCGTTCTATTAATGCAAAGGTTACTTTACTACTGATGAGAAAAAGAGTTAAGTTTGAAATTTTCAAGCTTAAACTACTTGCAGTTGTTTATTAAACATGGAAAACTTTCTATTATTTGGATTGATCGGACTACTTTTCTCATCTTGAGTGTGATTTTCACAATGTTCCGGTCGATCTAACCTCTGACTTTCTTCAAGTGTATCTTGCCGAACTTGTAAATGTTTCTGTCAAACTCCTGAATTTGGATGGAATTGCGAGGGAATCCTTTATTTAAATCACGGGGGTAGCATGCTCTTCTTCCGTCAGCCATAACTGGATAGAAGTCCTAAGTAATTCGCAATTGTAGGACTGAACCGTCAAGAGAATATAACTTTTTACAATTGATTTTTTCAAGTACTCTAACAACTGCGCCACGGGTCTTAATAAAGCTGTTAGTGTCAGGATTTATTTTTACATTTTTCCTGTGATGCACGTTACCCCAATGTTTCTTCCGACCATAAGATTAACACGTGCCTTCACCAGGGCTGTTCCCATTTTTAGGGCTCCGCCCACATTTACTGCACCTGTCTGTGTTCATCGGTCTGTGCTTTGTTGAATTACTATTGTAGTTCGCCCATCTTTCTCATATAATTCACTGAGGCATTGAAACTCTTACATAAACTGAAAATTGGGTAAGTCTGGTTTGTGGTACTTGGACATTAAAAACTAGTGGAGTAAATAAATTCCTCCTAAACTTTTAAATATTTGTTGTGCTATTGAAACTCTTACATAAAAGTAAAACAAATATAAATAGTTGTTGTGGTATTTATTAAGAGAACAACAAAATCGCATAACATTACAATGAGTAAAATCTGATGGAAATAGAAATAATTAAGATTAAGTGAGAAAGAAAATTCAAATCACGTAAAACAACATAAAGTAAATAGAATAATGTTATTAAGCTTATTCAAATGAAAATAACTGGCAAATTAATTGGGAAGTTAAGAAAACAATTAAGATCTAGAATGATACAGTTAACAGTTTTGCCGGTTGTCGAAATAAAACTTAAGAAACAAAAATTTGCAAACATTGAGGCTGTCACTTGTAAATATGCAGCATTACAAATATTGTCGAAATCTAAATGCTTTAACATTTTATCAAATAGAAATAATTTAATGTTCTCTTTTTTAAGTTGATTCAGAGGTCATGAAAAAATAAAGAAGTAAAAATATGTATAAATCAATGAATATCTGTCCCTGGCAGATCAAACAATAATTAAAATTAATATCGTTACTTCATTTCGTTATATTCATTTAATGTTCTCTTTTCATGAGTTGATCAAGAATTCATAAAAAAGTAAAAATCACTTAACACTTATCTCTACAAAGGTTAAGTTCATGAAAAAATAAAGAATAAAAAATATGTAAAAATTAAAAAATAGTTGTCCCCGGCAGATCAAACAATAATTAAAATATAAAAAAAGGACCACATACTTCATTGCGAGTTTATATCCAATGTGTTATTATGTGGGTAACTAATCATTATGAACTGTTAAGGCAAAAATAAACTACCTGCAGTGTGGAATTATACAATTTTCGCCCTGAAAAGGCGACAAGATTCCATTTCCCTCGGAGGAAAAGTTTTTTCGGTTGTAGATCATCTACTAGTTGGTCAGTTGTGTACAAATCTCAAGAGTGAATACAGCCGTCTATCATATCTGAAAGTGACAATTTTCAACGAGAAAGATCAGAGATGTGATGCTGTAAAATTCATGCGCTCTACTGATACAAGTTATGACAACGGGGAAAAATCTGGATAATGGTTTTGGCAAGACGAGTGTTTTTTATTAAAGTTTGGCAAGAAGGACCAAAAAGTAAAGCTCAGACGAGCACTTGCCATACTATTAAAATACTTAGTCTGAATTCTCATTAGTCCAATAGAATTCTCTGCCACTTTCTTAAATCCTGATTGATGATCATGGTTGTTGGTGAGAAAACACTTCCTCCTGTTATTTAAAATGCACTACAGACAATACCTGTTCATAAATCGTGTATGTAATAAGGTGAGAAAAACTGTTATTTAAAATGCACTACAGACAATAATGGTTGGTTAATAAATCGTGTATGTAACAAGGTGAGTAAAAACTGTTATTTAAAATGCACTACATACAATAACTGTTCATAAATTGTGTATGTAATAAGGTGAGAAAAACTGTTATTTAAAATGCACTACAGACAATAACTGTTCATAAATCGTGTATGTAACACGTTGAGTAAAAACTGTTATTTAAAATGCACTACAGACAATAATGGTTAATAAATCGTGTATGTAACAAGGTGAGTATAAATATTATTTAAAATGCACTACAGACAATAATTGTTCATAAATCGTGTATGTAACAAGGTGAGTAAAAACTGTTATTTAAAATGCACTACAGACAATAACTGTTCATAAATCGTGTATGTAACAAGGTGAGTAAAAACTGTTATTGAAAATGCACTACAGACAATAACTGTTCATAAATCGTGTATGTAACACGGTGAGTAAAAACTGTTATTTAAAATGCACTACAGACAATAACTGTTCATAAATCGTGTATGTAACAAGGTGAGTAAAAACTGTTATTTAAAATGCACTACAGACAATAACTGTTCATAAATTGTGTATGTAACAAGGTGAGTAAAAACTGTTATTTAAAATGCACTACAGACAATAATTGTTCATAAATCGTGTATGTAACAAGGTGAGTAAAAACTGTTATTTAAAATGCACTACAGACAATAACTGTTCATAAATCGTGTATGTAACAAGGTGATTAAAACTGTTATTTAAAATGCACTACAGACAATAATTGTTCATAAATCGTGTATGTAACAAGGTGAGTAAAACTGTTAAATGCACTACAGACAATAACTGTTCATAAATCGTGTATGTAACAAGGTGAGTAAAAACTGTTATTGAAAATACACTACAGACAATAATTGTTCATAAGTCGTGTATACAACAAGGTGAGTAAAAATATTATTTAAAATGCACTACAGACAATAATTGTTCATAAATCGTGTATGTAACAAGGTGAGTAAAAACTGTTATTTAAAATGCACTACAGACAATAACTGTTCATAAATTGTGTATGTAACTAGGTGAGTAAAAACTGTTATTTAAAATGCACTACAGACAATAATTGTTCATAAATCGTGTATGTAACAAGGTGAGTAAAAACTGTTAAAATGCACTACAGACAATAACTGTTCATAAATCGTGTATGTAACAAGGTGAGTAAAAACTGTTATTTAAAATGCACTACAGACAATAACTGTTCATAAATCGTGTATGTAACAAGGTGAGTAAAAACTGTTATTTAAAATGCACTACAGACAATAATTGTTCATAAATCGTGTATGTAACAAGGTGAGTAAAAACTGTTAAAATGCACTACAGACAATAAATGTTCATAAATTGTGTATGTAACTAGGTGAGTAAAAACTGTTATTTAAAATGCACTACAGACAATAATTGTTCATAAATCGTGTATGTAACAAGGTGAGTAAAAACTGTTAAAATGCACTACAGACAATAACTGTTCATAAATCGTGTATGTAACAAGGTGAGTAAAAACTGTTATTGAAAATGCACTACAGACAATAATTGTTCATAAATCGTGTATACAACAAGGTGAGTAAAAATATTATTTAAAATGCACTACAGACAATAATTGTTCATAAATCGTGTATGTAACAAGGTGAGTAAAAACTGTTATTTAAAATGCACTACAGACAATAACGGTTCATAAATTGTGTATGTAACTAGGTGAGTAAAAACTGGTATTTAAAATGCACTACAGACAATAATTGTTCATAAATCGTGTATGTAACAAGGTGAGTAAAAACTGTTAAAATGCACTACAGACAATAACTGTTCATAAATCGTGTATGTAACAAGGTGAGTAAAAACTGTTATTTAAAATGCACTACAGACAATAACTGTTCATAAATCGTGTATGTAACAAGGTGAGTAAAAACTGTTATTTAAAATGCACTACAGACAATAATTGTTCATAAATCGTGTATGTAACAAGGTGAGTAAAAACTGTTATTTAAAATGCACTACAGACAATAATTGTTCATAAATCGTGTATGTAGCAAGGTGAGTAAAAACTGTTAAAATGCACTACAGACAATAACTGTTCATAAATCGTGTATGTAACAAGGTGAGTAAAAACTGTTATTTAAAATGCACTACAGACAATAATTGTTCATAAATCGTGTATACAACAAGGTGAGTAAAAATATTATTTAAAATGCACTACAGACAATAATTGTTCATAAATCGTGTATGTACAAGGTGAGTAAAAATATTATTTAAAATGCACTACAGACAATAACTGTTCATAAATTGTGTATGTAACTAGGTGAGTAAAAACTGTTATTTAAAATGCACTACAGACAATAATTGTTCATAAATCGTGTATGTAACAAGGTGAGTAAAAACTGTTAAAATGCACTACATACAATAACTGTTCATAAATCGTGTATGTAACAAGGTGAGTAAAAACTGTTATTGAAAATGCACTACAGACAATAATTGTTCATAAATCGTGTATACAACAAGGTGAGTAAAAATATTATTTAAAATGCCCTACAGACAATAATTGTTCATAAATCGTGTATGTAACAAGGTGAGTAAAAACTGTTATTTAAAATGCACGACAGGCAATAATTGTTCATAGATCGTGTAATTAAGTTAGTAAAAAAACTGCTATTAAAACTGCACTACAGACAATAATTGTTCAAAGATCGTGTATGTAACTAGGTGAGTAAAAACTGTTATTTAAACTGCACTACACACAATAATTCTGCATAGGTCGTGTAACAGGGTTAGTAAAAAACTTGTGAGAGCATAGTATCTGACTGTCATGAGGATTGCATTGCCGTTTGTTTGACATTTTTCTGAGGGATCCTAAGCAACTAACCGATTAATTAAACAACATATATAATAGAATAATGATGGCCTCTTCACTTAGACATTTGCTAGGTTCTCTATGCATGATTTCTTTTATATAAGAAATATTTCTATATATATATGTGTGTGTGTGTTTTTTAATATGTCTGTAACATGACATTGAATTTTAAATTCTCAGTATGAATTATCATAAACTTGATTTCTTATAACAAGAACAGAAACATTGATACAGTGTTCAAAAATTTATAAGTCATCTAATCTTACAACAACTGATAATATATATATATATATATATATATATATATATATCAGAGAATATGTCGTTTTAAGCAATTATTTACTTCATTGTATTCGCTCTATTTTAAGAAGATTCATCAAGAATCGTTTTATCAATAATTTCAAGTTTGTTTTAAGTAATATTGTTTTATTTGAAGTTCTCGTTTTAATAAAGGTGGCTTTTCCCTTTTTAATTATTTTTTCCCAGCGTGAGTTCCCATATGTGTAACAAAAGATGAATTCTAATATGGCTCACTAAATTTGATTTTTTGATGACAAGAATATCCAGTCTTTACAAGAATATGGCTCTTCCCCAGTGTGATTCTCCTGTTTAAGTAACAGTGATTTTTGAGATAAAGAATAATCACATACTTCAAAGAATACGGCTTTTTCCTTTTTTCCCCCTTCCTTTGAAGATTGTAACGCTGTGTATGTGGCAACCAAACCAGTGCAATTGTCTGGATCGCTTTTTCACTTGGTTCACCAGGAATATAAGGTGGACTTCAGTTTCTTCTTCATAAACCTTGTGGCATCTATAATAACTGGTGTGATTGATATCTTTCTAAGATTCCAGTTTCTTTTCATATCATACATGAGACCTTGATATTTAGTATGTTTCTCCCTTTCAGATCTGTTCAGACCTTATCATTAGGGACACTCACTTCAACAAAGTTTGCAACTCTGACTTATTCCATATAACTATATACGGTTCCACACCAGGATTTTCAAGCTAGGTTGCTGTAGGGATTATATAGTCGTAATGTATGGCATATAAGTTATTTCCAACTTTCAAGTAGATGTTCCCAGGATTTGCTGCTATATTGGATGCTTAATTTTTTACAGATGGTCCCAGTGTGTATTCTCATATGTATCACTAAATTTAATTTTTGATCTACACCTTCCATAAGAATGTGGCTTTTTCCTTTTTTTATTTTACTTCAGCCGAAGGACTCAGAAATACAATCTGAGACAATCACTTGAACTCTATGAGATATATAGAAATTTGAATGTTTATTTCTAGGGAAAAGTATCCTCATGCAACATTGTTCTGGACAAACCCTTTTACAGAGAGACACCCGAGGATAGTTTAGTAGGCATTCAAGTTCTCACCACAAACCCCTGTACTGAGAGAACTAAGACACTCGAGGATGATGTCTAGTAGGCATTGATGTGCTCTCCCAAGTGTGAGTTCTCATATTTCACTAAAGCTGATATTTCAGAGCAAGAATATCTACACATTTCCCGGTGGGAATTCTCATGTGCCACTAAGGATTATTTCTAAGAAAAAGAATATCCACACTCTTCACAAGAAAGTGGCTATTCCCCAGTGTGTGTTCTCATATGTTTAACTAAAAGTGACTTTTGAGAAAAAGAATATTGACATACTTCACAAGAATACGGGTTTTCCTTTTTTTTATTTTTCTTCCTTTGAAGATAGTAATGCTGGGTATGGGGCAGCCAAACAAGCTGCCAACATTGCCTCGCTTGTTCATTGAAACCAACCGAGAGCTCTTTTTAGTATCCTCGCTGTTCCCTTAAGTGCAATTGTCTGAATCTCTTTTGCACTTGGTTCTCCAGGAATATTAGTTAGTTTTCCCCAGTGTGTGTTCCTATATGCCTCATTTTTCCCCCAGTGTGTGTTCCTACATGCCTCATTAAATTGGATTTTTTAGAAAAAGAATAGCCACACACTTCACAAGAATATGGCTTTTCCCCAGTGTGAATTCTCATATGTTGCACTAACGATGATTTTTGAGAACAAGAATATCTACAAATTTCACAAGAATATGGGGTTTCCCCAGTGTGAGTTCTCATATGTTTCATTAACTTATATTTTTGAGAACAAGAATATCCACACACTTCACAAGAATGCGGTTTTTCCCCAGTGTGAGTTCTCATATGTGTCAATAATGATGATTTTTGAGAACAAGAATATCCACATACTTCACAAGAATGCGGTTTTTCCCCAGTGTGAGTTCTCATATGTTGAACTAAATCATATTTTTTAGAACAAGAATATCCGCACACTTCACAAGAATGTGGTTTTTCTCCAGTGTGAGTTCTCATATGTTCGACTAAGTTAAATCTTTCAGAAAAAGAATATCCACACACTTCACATGAATGCGGTTTTTCTCCAGTGTGTCTTCGCATATGCCTCACTAAAGATGATTTTACAAAACAAGAATATCCACACACTTCACAAGAATGTGCATTTTCCCCAGTGTGAGTTCTCATATGTGTCACTAAATTATATTTTTGAGAACAAGAATATCCACACACTTCACAAGAATTTGGCTTTTCCTTAGTGTGAGTTCTCATATGTCTCACTAAATTTGATTTTTGAGAAGAAGAATATCTACACACTTCACAAGAATATGGCTTTTCCCCCGTGTGTGTTCGCATATGCTCCACTAAAGATGGTTTTCTAGAACAAGAATATCCACACACCTCACAAAAATGTGGTTTTTCCCTTTTTGTCTTCATTTTCTTTCTTTGAAGATTGTAATGATGGGTATGGGGCAGCCAAACCAGCTGCCAACATTGCCCTGCTATTTATTGAACCCAACCGAGAACTCTATTTAGTATCCTCGCTGTTCCCATAAGTGCAAATGTCTGGCTCTCTTTTGCACTTGGTTCATCAGGGATATTTTGTATTTCTTCAGGTTTTTCTTCATAAGCTCTGTAGCACATATAATAACTGGTTAGATTGATATCTCCCTAGTGTGAATTCTCATGTCTTACTAAATAAGAATTTTGAGAATATCAACACATTTCACCAGAATATGGCTTTTCTCCAGTGTAAATTATCATATGTGTCACTAACGATAATGTTTTTAACAAAAATATCCACAAACTTCACATAAATGTGCTTTTAATCAAGTGTGAGTTCTCATATTTTTAACTAAGGATTTATTCAGAATAAGAAGGTTCATGAATTCTACAGGACTATTGCTTTTCTCTTATTATTTTATCTTATTTTCTAGTTTTTTAAGCCGGGTATCTCATGTAGTATGATCTTTCTTCAACCGTTTGATTTGTGATTCAATCTCTTATCGTTTTGATTTATTTTAAACACAAAAAAATCACACAAAAATTACCTTAAAGATCTACGTTGTCACACAGATGTCGTTCAAATAAATAATTATTTATAGCATCATGTTTAAAGAAAATATTCCTTTAAAATTCAATAATCACGAACATCTGAAAAATAAAAATAAAATGCTTAGTATTAGCATTTATACATATTATGTATTCTGTTTATTGTTGTCATTATTATTGTATGGAACACACAAATTAATTTCATCCAAAACATCATAAGTGCCATTTTGGTCTCTTGGTTTTACTGGATTCCAGGACAAGAATTTATCTAGTCTGGTGGAGTATCCAGCTTCGTGCTATTACTTGAGGTAATATTACTTGGAGAAGGTGCACCATTCCTCGGAAAAGCTGTGGGGTAGCCGTAGTGAGTAGATCTTATTTGGGCAGCGAATACTATGTGATTTTGAATATTTGGTTAGGGTTTACTTTTAGGAAAAAGTATCCTCATGCCAGATTTTTCTGACAAACCCCTGTACAGAGAGACCTTAGACACTCGAGGATAGTGTCTAGTAGGAATTCAAGTTCTCTCCTGTCTAGTAGGCATTCAAGTTCTCTCTCATTTTCCCCAGTGTGAGTTCTCATATGTGTCACTAAATTATATTTTCATATTTTTAACTAAGGATTTATTCAGAATTCTACAGGATTGCTTTTCTCTTTTTATTTTAGTTTATTTTCATTTTTTTAAGCCAGGGATGGAGCATTCTACCAGATGCCAAACCTTTTCACAGTATCTCATGTATTCCTAATAGACCTGTTTTAACATACTGTAATTGTTTTCCATTAAGTGATTTTTTCCATTTTGATTTGTGATTCAATCTCTTATCGTTTTGATTTATTTTAAACACAAAAAATTTCACCTAAAAAATTACCTTAAAGATGTATGTCGTTCAAATAAATAATTGTTTATAGCATCATGTTTAAATAAAGTAATATTCCATTAAAATCCAATAATCACGAACATCTGAAAAAATAAAAATAAAATATGTTTAGTATTTGCATTTATACATATTATGTATTCTGTTTATTGTATTCATTATTATTGCATGGAACACAAATTAATTTTATCCAAAACATCTTAAGTGTTACATAAAACATAACTATTTTCTAACTTTACATAGTACCAGTCGATACAAATATTGTGCAATTTTATACATTTTAATGCTTTATTTATTAATAGTTTTATTCTTTCTTATATATTTTTTAAATGTTCATCTATATTTGTCAATCATATTATTACATCTATGATACGGGTGTAAATATTTCATCTATCTTTATATATTGGTACGAACATTTTTTTAATTTACTGAGGCGACTGATCTGGAGTAGACAGAACAGTTTCTGATGGTTCATTGTTCTACAAAAGTCCTGGGAGGTGACTGGTTCACAGTAGACAGAACAGTTTCCGATGGTTCCTTGTTCTACACAAGTCCTCGGAGGTGACGGGTTCACAGTAGATGGAACAGTTTCTGATGTTTCGTTGTTCTACACAAGTCATGGGAGGTGACTGGTTCGCAGAAGACAGAACAGTTTCCAATGGTTCGTTGTTCTACACAAGTCCTGGGAGGTGACTGGTTCGCAAGTTGGAATCCACAGAGCAAAAATACTTCCCGTATTGACATGAAGAAAACATATGTGAAACAGAAAGGTTTAATATTTATGGATATGGAGCAATTCTGCTTTCTGATTGGTTGGTAGCAGAACATGAATTAATTCGATTCGTCAGTTCCTAGCAGCATCGTTTATAAATAGAATCTCCCGACTGTGCGGGATCATACCCTATTATAGTGCAAAAATATTGTAACATACTCCCTATTTTTTATAATGGGGGAAATCTCTTTGGTTCATTCTGCTAAAAAATAAAAATATATTTTTATATATTTTATTATATATTTTTATATTCAATTATCCATAACAAAATTAGAAATCATTTGAATCTTAAATTTTTAGTAAAATGTAAAAAGACGCCATTTTTAATTTTGTTCAAATGTCAAACATCTATGTGTACATAAAAGAGAAATACACACATTTCTTATTTTTACCTTAAAAAGGATGGTCATGTGAAAAAGGAACCATTTCTTAAATTTGATGATGCAGCTTTGTTGAAAAACGCATACACATATACATATAAATGAATATACATACAAATACAAAATGTACCCGTTTTAAAAGAGAGTTTTTGTTAATTAAAACAATGCAAAAGATATGACATTTTGATAAATAAGAAAGAAAACTAATGTGCATAAAAATTAAAAGTAAAAAAAAAAATTGCAAAAAGCTGATGCAAAATTATTTGTCAAAAAAAGAAAATTTACAAAGAAAATGTTTGCAAAAAAGTTACTTTTTTACGTTTTTTATTTCACTATAAGTATTAGTTACGCATTAGGAGGTTAAAGTGTTATTACAAACAAAATTGATGCAGTGTTTTTTCTTCAATATATATAGAAATTTATATACATACAGGCCTGTGAAAAATTAGTCAATCAAACCTCCTACAAGTATTGAAGTAAAACGCTTTAATTTTATTCTTTTTGCGGGTTTCGTGAATACATCAGCGATATTTTGTTCTAATTGTAATTTAACATAATAGATTCCCTTTTTATCTCGTTTTTTTGAAATGGTATTTTTATATCTATATGCTAAGATCTTTGGTTTAATATCGTGTTCTGTGTAAAGACTATAATGGCTTGATTATCACAATTAATTACTACGGGGTTTTTCATTAATTCTAGCTCTAAAATAGTCTTTAGGATATTTTTATGGTAGAGTGCTTCCTCGGTCATGTGTGTGATCACGATAAATTCTGCTTTACACATAGAGAGATACAATCTGTTGCTTTTTAGATTTCCATTTCAAATAATAGGCCCATTTTCTGAGAGTCTGAAACAATATCTAGATATACTTTTTCGATCTTCGTCGTTTCCCCAATTTTAATCTGAAAATCCTTCTAATTTAAGGGGATTTTTTGATTTTCTAAATACTAACTTCTGTTCTTTAGTTTCTTTTAAATAACGAAAGACTTGTTTAGCTCTGTTTAAATCCTTCATTGTCGGTCTTGATTATTTTTCCGACAGTTTTGTTACTGTATAGCATATATCAGGTCTCGTCACAGTCATTAAATATACAAGACTTCCTATGATTTCTCGGTATAATTTATCCTCTATTATTTCAGATTTTGGGTGTATATTTTTATTAATATCATTTTCGACCGGTGTAGAGCGTTTCCTGCACTCTCCAATTCCAAATTGTAATAGTATTTTTTTCAATGTATCTCGACTGATTCATCATAAAAAGTCTTTTAATTTGAGTAAATTCTGCCCCCCCCCCAAACCAGGATATGTTGCCAAGATCGGTCATTTTGAATCTTTTACTTAATTTTTTCTTAACATCCGTAAACATTATGTCACAATTTGATGCGATTAAAATTAGAAGCAGTAGTTTGTCTTTGTATTGGGTATATAAACATTATATTTAATCATATAATCGTGAAATACTCTATTCCAACACTGAGCACTCTGCTTTAGACTGTAGAATGACTTGTTAAGTCGCCACACGCTATTTGTATTTTTTCATTATAAATCCCTCTGGAGGGGTAATATAAATTTCGTAGTCTATTGGGGCATTCAAATGAGCATTTTTTTACGTCATTTGATGGATGTTTTTGTCATATTCCGATGCAATTTGCAATAAAATTCTGATTGTTGTTAGGTTTGTGGTCGGTGCAAACGTAGAAAAATATTCTATACCGTAAATCTGAGAGTATCCTTTAGCAACAAATCTCGGTTTGTATTGTTCAACGCCTGATGCTGTAGTCTTTTTTGTAAAGACTGATCTTGTAGAAATAACATGTTTATCATTTGGGAGAGGTACTACCGTTTAGGTATTATTTTTGGTCAAAGCATCTTTTTTCTTTTTTCAAGGCTATTTTCCATTCATTACAATGTTCTGAATTAACTGCTTTGTTAAAGCTTTTTGCCGTATTTTCCAAGGAATAGCAATAGTCGATTCGATAATCTATCATATTGTAGACAACAAAAAATCGGGCCATTTTCTATTTCTTTCGACTTTAACATCATCATCATCATGGATACTCTTGTCCCCGTCATCGTTATTGTATTCATTTGTTTTAATAATTTGAGGAAATATAATTTCAAAGATAATATTAGAATATGCATTGAGTATTATTGCCAGATATACTTCAACTATCATAACAATATTCGTTTTAGACCAGGTTCAAAAGTCTTAAATCTTATAGGTCCCTTCCTAGATCCAACTTTACTGTTTGCCTTCAGGTCATTGATGAAAATGCTACTAGTAACATGTAAACCAGTACCGCCTGTCCATGGTCGGTTTCTTGGCGACTAAACCGGCACTCCTATCAAGCTTGCTTGATGAGGACGGTGGCCAGACACCCAGCAGGACCTAAAAATATTAATTTACGTTCCAACAACAGACCATACTGAGGAAGAGGTAGAGATGGTCTACGAAGATGTCCATAAACTTCGGTTAACTAGCAACGCCAGTCACATCATGCTAATAGGAGATTTCAATGCAAAGGTTGGAATAGGAAATACATTTGAATCAAGTACTGGTCCATGCGATTACGGACAAAGGAACAACAAAGGAACAGTTAAAGATCATGAACATGTTCCTCAAGAAAAAATATAAACAGACGCTGGGCTTCGATATCTCCTAATGCCACCACAAAGAATGAAATTTACTTCCTCTTTACCAACAAGCCACAAACTGTGACTGATGTTTCTGCCATCAACAGGTAAAAAAAAGAAAGAGACCATCAAATGCAAGAGAAAAAAAAGCGTCTCAAGAACCACAGGAAACCAAACATCTAGCAGACAAATCATCACAGTTCCAACTGCTACTATCCAACAGACTTGAGACAGTAACAACATCAGAAGATCCAAACACTGACTACAAAAAATGTGATATCAGAGATCAGCCGGGCCATTCTTGAAAAAGCTTGTCAATACAAATCACAGAAACCAGACAAACTCTCAACAATTACAAAATAGCAGAGAGAGAAGCGACAACAGATGAGAAAAGGTGGTACAAATGTACAGCAAATTGAGTACAACAACAAATATGAAAAACAAATACTACAAGCACGTGAAGTAAACAAAGGAATTAACTTCATAAAAAAGACAGAAACAAAATCTCTAAGAAGATGACACTCTCATCCATGACCTATACAGAATTATTTCAAGGTGAGAGGAGTTCTATGCTAACCTCTAGGCCACCAGGCAACCAGGAAACACTCCTTCATGCACTGAGTGCATCTGAGGAACATCCTCCACCCATCCTCACATCGGAAGTGAGAGCAGCTATTAAGTCAGGCAAGGCTGCAGGAGAGGATGGTGATACTGCAGAAGTACTACAGACCTGATTGAGATGTTTATAAGACTGTTTAATAAATGACTCTCCAGTGGACAAGTTCCAGATAAATCATTCATAAAAAGTATGGTCTCTGGTCGTGCTAAGACATATATTAGGGATACTACACAGTCATCAACCACGAGAATAAGCAGATTTCAGAGCAGGTTACTCGACCATCGACCATATCCAGGCTGTCAGTCAACTGCAAGAGAAAGTCAATGAATACAAGATTCCACTATGCTTTGCTTTTGTGGATTATGAAAAGGCTTTTGACTCTATAGTTTGATCGACTCTTCACTTCCCTTGAGTACCAAGGAGTTTACTCTATATACATCACCTTGCTGGAAGACCTGTACAGCGGGGCTATCTCTAATTAAAAGCTACTTTATAGCTCCATCATGACAGCAACAAGATCAAGATGGAGAGGGGAGCAAAACAAGGTGACAACATTACACCTAAACTCTTGACAACTTGTCCCCAGGATGCGATAATCAGACGGCTAAGTAGGAGGGTAGAGGAGTAAACATCGGTGCTGAACACTTTTCACATCTCGTCTTTGTTGATGATATAGTACGGATGACAAACATATCTCGTTTTCGTTGATGATGACAAACTCTCCTCAGAACTAAATGACATTCTTAACAAAACCCTCTCTAAGAGCAAACCGGTTGGCTTCAACATGCACCTTGGGAAGACCAAGGTGATGGTAAACCAGCACGCTGTCAAGTCGCCAATAATTGTTAATGGAAAAACCATTGCAGAAGTTGAAAGCTACATCTACTTGGGAAAGAAAATTATGAAAGATGGAGATCTCTTCCCTGAGATAAAGGGAAAGATTGCATTGGGATGGACAACTTTTGGGAAAGTGGAGAATATCATGAGAAGCCAAAAACAAATATGTCAATCAAAGGAAAAGTTTTCAATGAATATGTACGATTTGTTATGATCTACGGTAGTGAAACATGGGCTCTGACAACTCGCTAAAGTGAAATCTTGGCAGTGGCACAAAGGAAGATGGAGAGGATAATGTTAGGCATCACTCTAAAAGATAGAAATACCAACATCTGGATCCACCAACAAACAAGAGGTGTTGATATCAATACTGCCATGAAAACATCCAAAAACAGATGGACAGGGCATGTAAGTAAACAACATGACAACGGACGGTCCATCAGGACAACGGAATGAACACCACGTGAACATAAGAGGCCAAAGGAAAGCCCAAGAACAAGATAAAGGGACGACCTGATACAACACATGGGTCCCACATGGCAGTGGATAGCTCGAAACAGAGATAGATGGCTAAAGTCTGGGGAGGGGTTCGTTATTGAGTGATAAAACCCTTGTTGATATTGATTGATTTGAAGGGGTAAACGACCAATATTTTTTCTACGTTAAGTTTCTGCTAAGTGGTGATGGCCAATAAATTGGTGCTCATTATATGTAATTTTTATAAACTAAAGTATTTCCAATTCAACTAGCAAACGAAAATCTCTAGCGACATAATAGTTGAGTGAAAATGGAAAAATAAAATGTAAAAACAATTAAATATCGAAAAAAATGTTTTTGTGCTTAGTTTTCAAAAATTTGACCAACATCGAATTAAATTATAGCTAATGGTATAAATTTTTTATATCATAAATAGCATTTCTTTTACTAAAATAGTTATGATTTTAACAAAAATCTTACTTTCAGATTAAATAATATATTTTAAGAGGATTTTTTTTCTTTTTAATCAAAGATTCATACTTTGGCGTGGTTTTACTAATTGTCATTTTGCAGAGGAAGACGACTTTTATTTTCTACGAGATTCGTTTTTTATCTCATAATTTACGACGCTTTATTTAACGATATTTTTTATTGAACCCAAACAGTAAAAAGATGAAGCTGCAACAATTCTTTTACATAACAAAGTTGATAACATTAATAATACAAAATATAAGAGAATCGTTTCTATTTTCATATCATAATTTACGACGCTAAAACCAACAATATTTTCATTAGATGAAATTTTTTTGGAAAAGCTGCATTTTTCTAGATTTTTTAAATTAAAAAATAAATGTTATGGTAAGATCTTTAAAACGTTAGTCTTTAACCTTTAAAAAACAAATAATAAAACTCTTTAATAAAACAAGAAAGAAACTTTTAAAGCTGTAACAACTTTTTTTTTAATTGTAACAAAGCTTATAATGTTAATAGCACCAACATGTAGTTTTTAACATTACAAAACCTGAAAAAGCGACGATAGTTGTAGAGCAATTAATTATTATAAAAAAAAATGCAATTTGTTAAAAACTAGATGCTGGTGTTATTAAAATATTACAAGTTTTGTTCAGTAAAACAAACAAAAATAAATAATAGCCTTTTTATCAGAATTTTCCTGTTTATTAAAAAGTTTTGTACAAAAAAAAATTTCCTTTCGTCGAATTTTCACGATGTTAAAGACTTTAACATCACAACTAAAACTAATGTTTAAAAAAACAAGTGCACTGGTAGACCAACTGAAGACTTACCTTAAAGAAGTTGATTATGGGGAGGTTGAAAATAAGAAAATGTTTTTCAAAATTAACACCTCCCAACCTCCCTATGTTAAGAATAGCTTTCGGAATAAACACCCCCCCATACATTGAGGAACCATCTGGAGACTTACCTTAAAGAAGTTGATTACAGGGAAATGTCTTTCAAAATGAACACCCTTCAACCTCTCCATATTAAGAACGGCTTTCCGAATAAATACCTTTTAGAGGCTGGACAACCAGTGCACATTTATCCACACCTTACCACAACATTTACTTTATATAAAAAAATTGTCGTGAAAAATGTAGAAAATGTTGCTGCAGCTTCCTTTTGTATTTTTAATGTTATAAACTTTGTTTACAATTTCTTTACAACTCTCGTCGCATTTTCATTTTTAAAAATGTTGGTGTTGTTGTTACTACTATTATTATTATTATTAATATTATCATTATTATTATTAATATTATTATTAATATTATTATCATTATTATTATTATTATTATTATTAATATTATTATCATTATTATTATTATTATTATTATTAATATTATTATCATTATTATTATTATTATTATTAATATTATTATCATTATTATTATTATTATTATTATTATCATTATTATTATTATTATTATTATTATTATAAACTTTGTTACAGTAAAACAAAAAGTCGCCGCAGCTTAAAAAGTTTCACCCTTTTTTTTTATTAAAGTTTCATTCTTTGAATTTTTTAAGGTTAAAAACTAATTTCTAAAAAGAACTTACCCTAACATTTAATTTTTAATAAAAAAAAAAAAAACAACGTTGCCGCAGGTAATTTTTAAAACGTTTTCATCTAATAAAAATATCGTTTGTTTATTGGTTTTCTCTTATTTGTCGCGAAAGACTATATTTTGTTTTATTAATGTTGTCAACTTTGTTACATTAAAAAGAATTCGTTGCAGGTTTCTTTTTTTTAATGTTTTGATTTAATAAAAAAAATATCCTCAGTTATGAGATGAAAAAATTGACGAATCTCTTAGTAAACGAGAGTCGTCTTCCTCTGCACAATGACAAATTGTAAAACAGTGACAATATTTATTTATTTTTATTCATGTCTGTTATAAATCATGACTGAAACAATATTTTTTTTTTATTGGATTGCAATAAAAAGAAACTTAATTTAATATTAAAGATTATTTTTTTAAGTTATTGAATAACTGTTTTTAAAATGAGAAAAAAAAACAACAACAACAAGGGAACTTACCTTTCATTCAAGGAATTCAATACAAAAAACAATCGGGATGAATTCGTTTTGTTTTTCTTTTTTTTGTGTGTTCAAAACAGAAAATCTGTTTTTGTTTGTTAGGATTTCTTTAGTAAATTGATACAACTTTTGTTTTGTGTGTCCAATTCGTTAAGAAATAAAATATATGAAAATATAAAAGAATCAAAATTAAAAGACGAAAAACACAATTTAAACATGAAATTATTTAAAGAGGAAACCAATTGCTCAAGAGCAAAGAATTTAAGGTCATCGTATTACGGTGTAATCATTATTTCGTTCCTCGTGTAAAAATGTCCGTTCATTATTTAAGTGTGCCAAATTGTTTTCCTATCAAATTTAGATCATATTTGTGAACGTTTGGACTTCTTTTGTAAATTTCTTATTTCGTAATAAATTATTAATAAATAAAAAATAGGAAGATATAAAAATCAGCTTTACGTTTTATTTTTATGATTAATCGAACGACGGTTAGCATCAGCATAAGAACAATGTAATGTTGAAATCAAAGGGAGATAATTCTCAAAAGAGTTACGCGAGGAACGAAATAATAATTACACCGTGTTTTGATGACCTAAATTCATTGTTCTTTAACAGTTGATTTTATTTTTAAATAATTTCACGTTTAAATCATTTTTTTTTTCATCTTTTAATTTTGATTCTTTAATATTTCCATATATTTTATTTCGTAATGAATTGAACACACAAAACAAAAGTTGTATCAATTTACTAAAGAAATCCTAACACATTTTCTGTTTTGAACACAAAAGAACAAAGAATTCAACCCGATTTCTTTTTTCGTATTGAAATGAAAGGTGAGCTTTTTAAATGTTTTTTGTTTACGTTTCTAATCCGATTTCTTTAATAACCTTAAATATTAAATTATGTTTATTTTTTTCATTTATTTTTAATTCCTGGGATAAAAGATAAGTGTTGTTTTTTTGGATTTGTATTACTGTACGCATAGATTCGAAAAAGTTATCAAACAGCAAATATATAACAAATAAATGTTATCAAAGGCAAGATAAGTTACATTTCTACCGAAATGGATATATTTTCTAGTGTTTTTATTTAATTTAACATGTTTATTCAGCTCGAAAACATAGTGTTTACCGATGTCTTGTAAAATTTAAAATGGTTCCCGACTCTCTCTTTCACATGGTAAGTTTGAGAAAAGGAGTTAAAAAGTTTTTAAAATATACAAAATACTGTTAAAAACCCGCCGAATATATGCCAGTCTATGTCACGGTAACATATATTGAGCGAATTTCTAACAGTATTTTGTCTATTTTTTTTTTAATTTTTAAGTCCTTTTCTCAAACTTACCGTGTGAAAGAGAGTCGGGCGCAATTTTAAATTTTCCAATACATCGGTAAACACTGTATGTTTTTCGAGCTGAATAAACATGTTACATTAAATAAAAACACGGTACTGGTCGCGATAAGAGTTCCCTGCCGAACACCCTAAAAAAACAATGACTTCTCGCCACGCATGCGCAAAGGCCATGTTTTAGTTGCCATAGTAACAAAACGATCATGAATTTTTATCGACTTTGTTTTACTGTTTATGAATATTGAAATAAAAAACATTACTACACATTTATTAATAATATCTCACTTTTAATCACTCTTATCGACTTTTTTTACTGTTTCTGTCACTTTTATCGACTTTTTCTTTTCTTTTTTAAATAGCATTTTCTATTTTAAATGTGTTTTTAGTTTTGTGTGTTGAATGAAACTTTTTTTTTCATTACAACAATAGTTATCGACCCCGGTTAGCTAATTCCGTAAAATGACATGTTTTAGTTACTATGGCAACTAAAACATGTCATTTGCGCATGCGTGGGGAGAAGTCATTGTTTTTTAGGGTGTTCGGCAGGGAACTCTTATCGTGACCAGTACCAAAAACACTAGAAAATTATCCATTTAGGTAGAAAAGTAACTTATTTTGCCTTTATTAACATTTATTTGTAATATATTTGTTTTTTGACAACTTTTTCGAATCTATGTGTAGAGTAATACAAAACTTTTTTTTTACATAGCGGTCACCACTTATCAAGGCCCGGAGGTCACTCGGGGATTAGGGTTATTGCATGTACAGTAATCAATGAGATAGTGTTGTAGTAATCATTAGTATTGGAGATTTGATAGAGTGTTTACTTAAAGGGGCGGTTCGTCAGGAATTTGTTTATGTTGAATTGGAAGACACCCAAGTTGTAGCCAGGTGGGAAACAGACGGTGGATAGAAGAGTTTATTATGTTGCATCTATTCTTAAAAAGGAAATACTTGTGTGATTTCTGAGACCCATAAACAAAATAATTCAATTCGAAAAAAAATAAAAATAAAAATAAATAAATAAAACTAATTTTCTTGTATTTAATTGTTAAATGATTATTCACTTATGTTTCTGTTCTATTTTTTAAAATCTGATTTTTAAGTTAAATTCGAATTTTGCGAGATGTTATTAAATTATTAGGTGGAAGTACAGAATAGTTGCAAAACACTTTCCTCTTTCCATGTTAAGAATGGCTTTCTGAATAATAAGGTTGTTATTTTAGCCTGGTAACATAAGTGCCCAAGTCCCTAATTTTTTTAACATAAAAAAAAATCTTTTTTTCTGTCTACACTTACCTATTATGTCGCTAGAGAATTTCGTTTGATTTTGTATGTTGTATCCCTTATTTAAGATTTTTGAATGGGTATCACTTTCTTTTATAAAGTTTACATAAAATAATTAAATAGTTATTGGCCATCATTAATTATCAGTAGAAAAATATATTTGTAAATCTTTTACAATGTAACCCAGCGTTGTTTATTCTCTTAATAAATAAATAAAATAAAATAAAAATTAAGTATTTTTGCTATCACGTTTCAACAATTAAAGAACAATATCGTTCAAAGACACGACAAATAATAATAAATATTTAAGATTTTAGCGCGTCAAGGGCAAACAACTGTATTTAATCGTGCACTTTTTATAAACAAAGGCTGTTTTAAACTATTTTACATGCATAAATGAATAAAATATATTTATTAAATGATACATAATACTCTTCTGACTGATAATATTAGCTTAAAATAGTTTTGTATAATACTATGATTTAATTAATACATGAAAAGGAAAACTTGGGATCGCTAAGGTTGTAATGCGTCTGTGCTATGTATTTCGTTGGAGACGATCATTTCGTTGTTCTTGCACAGCGGCGATACAATAGCCAATGAGGATTTTCCGAGGCGTTGTTATTGCTAGTTGAAAACTATTCCCAATACCCCGTGATGGCACCCAGTGCCAACCGCAATTTCTGGACACCTCTAAGGAGGTGTAAAATCGAAAATAAAAACAGACAATATTTAAATCCCATGCCTTACCTCCTTCTTCGGGAGTACTAGGCTTTTTTTCGATGCTTTCCTTTTTAATGTGTAGATTTTTTTGTCTTTTTTTTTGGCATTTTATTTTTTTCGTTTTATGTCATTTTTTATTGTACCCTTTTTCATTTAATAACCCCCCCATTTTTATCTTGTATATGTTTTTTTTTTTAATCTTCATTTTATGTTTTGGTAAATTTTCAAATTAGGTCCACCTCCACAGTTTTCTTTTAAATGACAACTGTTATAGGTTTTCGACTATCTGAATAAAAAAATCGCATTGAAAATTTGCGGAAATAAGTTAAGTAGTTATCGAAATATAAAAAATTGTGTTATGCATTGTATTCTTTGGCGCCCATCTTTTTACCCGCGTGCGCGCGCCATAAACTCATCTATGCACAGGATATATTAGATTTTTTCTAAAAATTAAATTGAAAAAGTTTTTTTTACAAAAATCTTTATACATTAATCTAGTGAATAAAATAATTACACATAAAAATTATTTTGATTTGTTTTTGAAAGAGCATTAGCAAAGTAAAAGTTGGTATTTTGTTTCGATACTTGTACAGTTTAGTTAAGACATTAAAAAATGAAAATATCCAAAAAAGGTCAAATTTATGTATTTGTTTTGGACTGAAGATCTTCGAAAAAAATTTACTTTCATTTGATCGCGTAGTTTTTTTTTACAGCAGAAAAACACGTTCTTAAGTCAGCAATTGTGAAATTTGCTGAACACACCACGGGGAGATAACTCCATGCAAAGCGCCGATACCCCCTCTCCATCTTTAATTCTAGCTTTTCTTCCTAAAAATCGAACCTTTTGCTCGGACGCTCAGTATCATAGCAAATTGTTTTTTTCGCTGTAAAAAAAGCTACTAGATGAAATTAAGTGAAATTGTTTTTCAGAGAACTTCGTTCCATAACCGATACGTGCAATATAACCTTTTTCGATATTTTCATTTTTTTTAATGTTTTGACTAAACTGTACAAGTACCTTTTTTTCTTATTGCATTAAAAATAATAAACCATATTAATGTGTGCATGCAGTTTATATATGCGTTTTCCTTCTATCGTCACAAATATTATTTTTAAAAGCATATTGTATATCGTTTTTGGCCTTTTGGCCAAGATCAATGTGTAGTATCTTGTCTTCAGATGCGGCATTTCCATTTCTCATTCTCTTTCAGTATAGGAAAAATCTTTCACGACTGAGACAATTTTTATTTTTGTACCTTTTCTCCACGTTAAAAAAACGACCCTGGTGTCTAACTCTGTCCCGTGGGGGAGGCATTGTAAATAGGTACATTAATTATCAGCGTGGTTGTTCGCCTAAAATAACCGTCCTACCAAAACCAAGAAATATGTTATATTATCGACAACCTCGATGATGGTTTTCGGGTATGCTGAAAAGGTTGTGGGTGTCTAATCCGAAAGCCATTCTTAACATGGGAAGGTTATGGGTGTTTATTCCGAGGACCGTTCTTAACATGGGGAGGTTGGGGTGCTTATTCGTTGTAAGTATACCCGAAAACAGTAGCAAGAGAAATGCTTCATGAAGTTTTTTTTACCTGTTCGAACCTAGTAATCACCAAAAAGGAACTCTTAAAGATAAAATGTAATCACATAATTATTGAAAATGTGATTAAAATTTGATTTAAAATTAACCATGTTCTGTTAAAGAACATGGTTAATTTTAAATCCAAGATGAAGATTTACAATGATTAACTATGTTTCATTGATATTTCTACAGTTTAATGAAGACATTAAAAAATGAAAATATCGAAAAAAAAGGTTATATTGTACGTATCCGTTTTGGACTAAAGTTCTCTAAAAAAAAAAATTCACTTATTTGATGGAGTAGTTATTTATTCTTGTAATTTTTTTTTACAGCGGAAAAACACGTTTTATGAGCGTGAACTGAAGATAGCCGTGTTTGGATTTTTAGAACACACCATGGGGAGATAACTCAATTTAAATCACCGACACCACCATTCCCATCTTAAATAGTAGATTTTCTTTTTAGAAATCGAAACATGGCTACCTTTTGATTGGTTTCATAACAAATTGTTTTTTTTTTCGCTGTAAAAAAATAAACAAAAAAAAACTACTTGACCAAATTAAGTGAAAGTTTTTCCAGAGAACTTCATTCCATAATAGATACGTACAATATAACCTTTTTTTTTTCGATAATTTCATTTTTAATGTCTTTATTAAACGATACAAGTTCCCATTTTATTTTATAATTTAAAATGAAAAAACATTGAGCAATAAAAATGAAATTTTGGATACTTATGTATTTTTGGTGCCGTGCTGAAATAATAACGTTATTATTTTGAAAACCATTCTTAATATGAGGAGGTGAGGGTGTTTTCTGTTTTGTAACTAATTTATGCTTCCACATTACAACTTTTAAAAAAAATCTTGAAACTTGAATTTAAACTGAAAAAATAAAAACTATATAAAAATAACGCAGTACTATCTGCCGTCATATGCACCCGAGAAAAATATCTATTGTAAAATTAAACCAAAATTTGGTGCTTATGCATTTTTGGTACCGCGCTATTTTTAAATAGTTTTTCAGGTTAAATTAAAGTTTTACAATATCTTTTTTCTTTTTTAATTGTAAGGTGGAAGCACAGAATAGTTACAAAACACCCTCCCCATGTTAAAAATGGCTTTCAATAAAATAGCATTATCATTTCAGCACAATACCAACAATACATAAGTACTGAAAATGTTATTTTTGTTGTTCAATGTTTTTCATTTTAAATTATAAAATAAAACAAGTTTAATCATTTTAAAACTTCATCTTTCATGATTTTTTTAATTTGTTAAAGACCGTGGTTAAAAAAATTAAATTTTAATCACATGATCACATTTTCAATAATTACGTGATTATATTTTAACCATTTAAACTTTGTGAAACATGTAAACAAACTTCTGCTCGATACCGGTGTTGACCTTTAAGAGTCCCTTTTAGTGATTATATGGTTCGAGGCTATTTGTACAACTAAACGGCAAATCTGCCGATTATTTTGACTACAGTTCTCATCTTGGATGTTAACAGTAGTTTGACTAATTTAATTATTAATGAAATGTTCAGTCTTCTAAAAAAATAAATAAATAAAAAATAAACCTGATTTTTTAAATCTTCATGTATCTTATTTATTTTAATAAATGAGACATACAAAAAAGAAAATACATTTTATAAAGAAATCCCAAACATTGACAAATACAATCTAAACTTGATAGGGAAACAAATCGGCACATTTAACAAATAAACAGACATTTTCTACACGAGGAACGAAATAATGATTACACTGTATTATTACGATGACCTGAAGTTCTTTGTTCTTTAGCAGTTGATTTTCTATTTAAATAATTTCACGTTTAAATCGCGTTTTGAACCAACACACAAAACAAAAAGTTGTATCAATTTACTAAAGAAATCTTTAAAAAACAAAAAAGATTTTTTGTGTTTTGAACACAAAAGAAAAACGAATTCATCCCGATGTTTTTCGTATTGAATTCCTAGAAATATACGTAAGTTTGTATCTTTTCTTTTTTGTTTTACTAAAAAATCTAATCTATAAATTTTAATATAATCTTAACATTAAAATAAGTTTATTTATTCATTTATTTTTTTTTTGCAATCCAATAAAATATGATAATAATAGTATGATTAAAAAAATATATTTAAATTATTTTATTCAATGTGATATTTAGATTTTGTTAAAAATATGATTATTTTTGTAAAACTTGTGTGATTTCTGAGAAAATAATAAGTTAATTCAAAGTTGATCGAATTAAGCTTTTTGTTAATACATCTGATCACGAAAACTATTTTTTGTTGTTTTTCATTGTTTTAAGTTAAAAACACACACAAAAAAAAACAACCTCGTTGGAGAATTTCGTTTTAATCTTTATGTTTAATCCAATATGTAATATTTTAAAATATGCGTCATTTTCTTTTATAAAGTTTACATAAACTGATCAATTATCATCAATTAGCAATTACTTAATGTAGAAAACAATATTCGTAAGTCTTTACAATCTAACACAGCATAGTTTGGCTCTAAAATAATAATAATTGACTTTAGGTATCTCCACGGCGATGTGTAAAATGTCAGTAGTACACATATTACGTCATCATTTCGTGTATTTGTGCGTCTATAAAAACACGAGAAAACCACAAAATTCTCGCATAAGCCTGAAGAATCCTAGAGTGGATGAAACGTGGAATATTCAGTGTAGCTTTATAACTTACTAACTAGCGCTACGTATTGAGCACCGTTGATGTAAATACTTAAAATCTATGCATAAATTTATACTTTCCTATATTAATTTATGTGGGTAAATGAAATATATATATATATATATATATATATATATATATATATATATATATATATATGAGAGAGAGAGAGAGATTTTGTTATTGTTGTTTTTTTTTTCAAGCGATACATACGGTTAATATTGGCTCCGCCTCAGAGCTCATTTTTTTATTTACTTAGAAAGTCGCCCTTTTTTAATTTGGACGTATATAACAGTTTTATTTATTTATTATTTTTAAAACAGTAATCTACGTACACGCGTGTTTCGAGGTTTTTACCTCTCGTCAGCGTATATATATATATATATATATATATATATAATATATATATATATATATATATATATATACGTGTGTGTGTTTCTCCTCTTATTTATAAATTTACTAGAATAATGTACTAATGATAGGTACAATAAAGCAAATATCAAAAATTGGATTTATGCAAATAATGTACATATAATTATTACACTAGATAAAATATCACAATTTAATTGACTTGAATAATCTACAAATGATAGGTACAACAAATAAAATATAAAAAATTGCATTTATAAAAAATGTACATATAATAATTACACTAGATAAAATATTACAAATTTAATTTACTAGGTACAACAAATAAAATATAAAAAATTGGATTTATAAAAATGATTTACACATAATAAGTCCAGTACATTTTGTCAGGTTATTAGAAATATGCACTTCGAGGTGGGTAAACTTATTATAAGTTTATCAAATCATTGTTCGACAATAATTTACAAATGATCGCTACACTAGAAAAAAAATAAAAAGTTGAATTCATAAGAATAATCTACATATAATAGGTACACCATATATCATTAATACTAGTGTTTGTCGTTAAATATTAAAATATTGAATTTCATTTAATTTTACAGATGTTCCTGATTGGATGCTATTATTCAATTTTAATGGAGTGTCATTTTCCTAAACATTATCCTATGAACAATTATTACTTCATATTACTACAACGGCGTCTGGTGGAAGATTTATTATACTTGACTGGACAATAATATTTGATAAATTTTGTGGAGCAGTGGTGAAAACATAACACATCTAAAAGATATTTTTGTTGAACAAAAGGTAATAAGATTTTAAGAAGACAATGTTTTTTTACAGCACCTGAAACTATAAAACTAAGAAAAATATTGTATAAAGACAAGTATGTGATTTTAAGAAGACAATATTTTTACAGCACCCGAAAATATAAAACTAAGAAAAATATTGTATAAAGACAAGTATGTGATTTTAAGAAGACAATATTTTTACAGCACCCGAAAATATAAAACTTAGAAAAATATTGTATAAAGACAAGTATGTGATTTTAAGAAGACAATATTTTTACAGCACCCGAAAATATAAAACTAAGAAAAATATTGTATAAAGACAAGTATGTGATTTTAAGAAGACAATATTTTTACAGCACCCGAAAATATAAAACTAAGAAAAATATTGTATAAAGACAAGTATGTGATTTTAAGAAGACAATATTTTTACAGCACCCGAAAATATAAAACTAAGAAAAATATTGTATAAAGAAAAGTATGTGATTTTAAGAAGACAATATTTTTACAGCACCCGAAAATATAAAACTAAGAAAAATATTGTATAAAGAAAAGTATGTGATATTAAGAAGACAATATTTTTACAGCATCCGAAACTATAAAACTAAGAAATATTTTGTAGAAAGAAAAGTATGTGGCTTAAAAAAGGCAATATTTTTACAGCACCCGAAACTATAGCACTAAGAAAACTTTTGTAGAAAGAAAAGTATGTGACTTTAAGAAGACAATATTTTTTACAGAAACCGGAACTATAGCACCAAGAAAAGTTTTATATAAAGCAAAGTATGTGGCTTTGAGAAGACAATATTTTTACAGCATCCGAAACTATAGCACTAAGAAATATTTTGTAGAAAGAAAAGTGTGTGACTTAAAAAAGACACTATTTTTACAGCACCCGAAGCTATAGAACTAAGAAAAATTTTGTAGAAAAAAGTATGTGGCTTTAAGAAGACAATATTTTTTACATATCCCGAAAATATAACACTAAAAATTTTTTTGTTGAAAGAAAACTATGTGGTTTTAAGAAAACAATAATTTTACAGCTCTAAGAAAAATTTCTTATAAAGAAAAGTAACAACTTATAAATGCTTTATTCTTTGATGTAGAAATTTGCAAAGATCATACGGTAAAAATATATGAGCTTGTGTGTATCTAATATTATCTACTTATCTTGAACTTGAACAAATTAATAAGGAAATTTCAATAACAAAGATAAAATCAATGTTCCTGCAATGTGTGTATAACATTGTTGAAGTCACAGTAGAAAAATGTGACACTTATTTGAAGTAAGTAGATTTAATTGTTTTGCAAAATACGCTTGAGTAAACATATAAATACTAACACTGGGTAAAAGAAATGTTCTTGTAAAAGTTGTTGATATTCTTGTTCTAAAGCATAAACTTATGTCCAACATTTAATCATGATTCAAACTTGAGAAAGGTCACATTATTGTGAATGTGAGGGTATTCCTGTTTTTATAAATAAACGTTAATGACAAAAGTAAGAATTAACACTATGGAAAATTATTGTGAATTGTGCAATTATTCCTGTTCTAAGAAATCAAATTTAGTAAAACATATGCGAATTCACACTGGGGAAAAGCCATATAATTGTGAAGTATGTAGGTACTCCTTTTCTAACAAATCAAATTTAGTGACACATGTACTCACACTGGGGAAAAGCCATATACTTGTGAAGTGTGCGGACATTTGTTTTCTCAAAAATCCGCCTTAGTGATACATATGAGAACTCACACTGGGGAAAAGCCACATTCTTGTGGATATTCTTTTTCTCGAAAATCAAATTTAGTCACACATAAGATAACTCATACTGGGGAAAAGCCACATAATTGTAAAGTATGTAGGTACTCTTGTTTTGACAAATCAAATTTAGTGAAACATATGAGAACTCACACTGGGGAAAAGCCACATAATTGTGAAGTGTGTGGATATTCTTGTTCTGAAAAATCAAGGTTAGTGCAACATATGAGAATTCACACTGGGGAAAAGCCATATTCTTGTGAAGTGTGTGGATATTCTTGTTCTCAAAAATCAAGGTTAGTAATACATAATAGAACTCACACTGGTGAAAAGCCATATACTTGTGAAGTGTGTGGTTATTCTTTTTATCAAAAATCAGACTTGGTGAAACATATGAGAACTTACACAGGGGAAAAGCCACATATTTGTGAAGTGTGTGGATATTCTTTTTCTACAAAATCACGCTTAATCGTACATATGAGAACACATACTGGGGAAAAGCCATATTCTTGTGAAGTGTGTAGATATTCTTGTTCTGAAAAATCAAGGTTAGTAATACACATGAGAACTCACACTGGGGAAAAGCCATATACTTGTGAAGTGTGTGGTTATTCTTTTTCTCAAAAATCAGGCTTAGTAATACATATGAGAACTCACAATGGTTAAAGAGGAGAACTATCCATTCTTAAAGGGCCCTTGGATATAAATTTAAATCAGAAAATATAACAGAATCAAGTGTTAGCTCCAGGACGGAGCCCCTCAATCTCTTAAAATATATAGAAGTTAAATTTTTAAGTAAAAATCCACATTGTTCTGACGTGTATAATTATTCTGGTTCTGACAAATCAAATTTAATGAAACACACGAGAACTCAGCAAACACATTTGCTGGTTTTGCTACACAGAAGTAGAGAGTGTGAACCATCTGACATCCATTTGTAAAGTCCTATTTTGGGACGGCTATTATACAATGCGACTCAATGTAAATAACTCCACTGAAAAATCTGTGAAAACTTGAATATCCAATGTTGTAGCAAATCTTGTGAACATGTACCAGAAAGAAAAGTTGGAAATAAGTCATACATCGTCCACTATGACTACAAAATGTCTACATCTACATACTTAGAAAACATGGATATTAAGCCGGACATATTGATATGGGATAAGAAGGAGAAAGTAGCAACTCAAGTTGGAGTAAGCCTCCCATACTGATGCTGACCTTAACAGAGCTGAGAGAAATAAAATGATAAAGTACTATGGATATTTGTATGACATATATCTGGTGAACCACAGTCGAACATGTCACATTAGATTTCTAATTTCATCTGAAGAAATCTTTTACTTGTTATAAAATATATTTATAACAATTTTTTCAGAGGTTCTATACTAACAAAACAGAAAAGAATTAGAGATTACCGCATAGTCTTACCTGTCACATGGCCTACTAATATGTACAGTCGAACATGTCACATTAGAGATCACCTTTCTTAGAGGAAAAACTGAAATGAGAACAAGGGAAGTAATTCAGGTCGTTTCAAACATTATTTCTCTGATTAGTAACTGAAATAATGTTAAAGAACTTGTTTACGTTGGACGTGAAAACAATCAGATTGTAGTCAGCTGGAAAGCAGGCAATCGGAAGGGAGTTCCACAGGCGTGCAGTTCTAAGAAAGAAGCTTTATTCATGGAATGTACATTTAGGTTTAAGCACAGATAAAAAGGGTGGAAATTATTGATAATGGTTTTGGCTAGACAAGTGTTTTTGTGAAAGTTTGGTGAGGGGAGACTATAGATTGAAGCTCACATTATCACTTGCCATGAAAATAACGATAAAGCAGAGAAAGCCTTGCAATGTTTATTCTGTTGGAAAGAGGTTGCAGGAAGAGAAAAGGGCATCCCCTACTAAGCTACGAAGTCTATTTTGAACTCTGTCAAGGCAGGATAAGCTGCTTCTAGCAGCTCCTGCCTAGATGTGGCAACAGCACTCCATCATTGGATGTATTTGGCTTTTATATAGGTAGAGAATTGCATCAGGTGTGAGAGATCTACCGGAGTGGTAGAAGGATCTAACCATTTTTTCAGCGAGCTTGGCGATGGATTTGATATACCTGTTCCATTTCAGATCGGGACTAAAGGTCAAACTCAGAAGGTTGTCAAAACATGAAGCCTCCCCAAGATGAGAGCGTTACATTTTAATTGATGCCAGATGGACATCAGATCGTTGATTTACAAAAAGAACATGAATATAAAGATTGAAAGTAAAATAAATTGCTTTTCACTCTGCCACATTTTTCTTACATGGGATCACCAATTATCAAGGCCGAAGGCCACTTAGGGATAAGGGTTATTGCGTGTACAGTAATCAATGAGATAGTATTGTAGTAATCATAAAGTGTCATTTTCTCATGAAATTTTTTTTTATCTATCTGTAAAAAACATAACAAAATCATTAAGAATTGTAAAAACAACAAAAAAGATTAATATTAATATTCAACACTTGGTTTTAATTTTATTTCGACCGTTACCGCTTTTTAAAATATTTGATGAATCTTTTCTAATTTCATCTGAAGAAATTTTTCCTTGTTATATAATATATTTATAACAATTTTTGTTGCAAATTTATATATTTTTTCAGTGGAGAATAAGTTTTCAAATGTTTTCTGCCTGATGACCTTATTTTGCATGTGTGTGCTATCGTGCATAGCTTTGTGTCTGATTGTTCGAGATACACACAAAACACGTTGAGCGTTTTAACAATTCACTATCATAACCCCCCCCCCCGTCGATAGCTGGAACAAAAAGGAAAGAAAAATGGAAAAAAGCATGAGCGGCACATGTTTACTCCAGCGATGCAGTTTGGTCTGAGTTAGTAATGCAGCTGTGAGTCGATGGTGAAAGCTCTCTACCATCCCGTTAGCAGAAGGATGATAGGCGATTGTTGCTATGTAATGCATTTTTAAGGATTGGCAAAGGTCTCGGGAGGTTTGTGATGTAAACTGGAAACATCTGTCAGTAGAAACAGTGGTGGGTACACCAAAGTTAGAGATCCAGTTCTCTACAAATGCGTTGACTATGGCGTCTGTTGAAATGTCATACAAAGAAATTGCTAATGGCCAACGTGTAAAACAGTCTACCATGGCGAACATGTAGCGATGACCATCAGAAGGTTGCAGTGGTCTAACAATGTCCAGGTGATCATGGGAGAAACGTACGTCAGGTACATAGAAGCTGCCTGGGGTAGAGTTTATATGACGATGAACTTTTCTAGTTTTGCATGAAATACGTGGCTCACTTCATCCATGTATATTACCATTCATGCTAGGTCAAAAAGAAAATGAGCTGTTATAAGCTTGACTGTTGCCTGCTTGCTGGGGTGTGTCAAGTCCTGAAAGTGTTGAAATATTTCTTACGGCAAGAAGGAGGTAAGTAGGGTTCTTGGTGTGCAACAGACATATCGTACAAGACTAGCTTTCTGAAAAACGAATAGGAGTCTTTTTCAGCAGAATTTTTGATTTCGACATAAAGTGACGTGTGCCATTCGTGTTCAGTCGCGATATCATCTAAATAAATAAATGTTTGTCAAAAAGAAGTGGAAAAGGATGTCAGCTACATTATTCGTTTTTCCTGGTAAATGTTGAATGTCGGCAGAATATTGCGTCACAATTCTCTGTGTGTATGTTTACTAGAGGTGGAAGATGTAAGGTAAGCGATCAGAGGTTTGTTGTCGGTCAAAATTGTGAATTGCCTCCGTTCGAAGATAAAACAAAAATACTTTACTGCTAAATACATGGCGATTTGTTCTAGACCGAAAATGCTATATTTGCGCTGAGTAGTGCCCAGCTTAACAGAAAAGAAAGACAGTGGTCCTGTTTGACCATTTACCACCTGGTTGAGTACGGCACCAACAGCTACATCAGAAGCATCCGTAGAAAGAAAGAGCTTACCTGTCGGGTCGGGATCAAGGTAAAATGTCTTTGTGAAATTCACCACATCATTTTTTGGATGCGTGGAAAGATGTGAGATTTCATCTGAGAGTCAATCTCTGAGTTTGGACAGGTGATGTGAACAGTTGGGTATGAACTGGCGGTAGTAGTTCACAACTCCAATGTAATAACAAAGTTGACGCAATGAAGAAAATCCTGAATTGCTTGCACTTTTGAAGAACTGACACTGAATTTGCATAATTGATTTTTAATCAAAAGGATTGTAAACATTGGGAGACTCTGTATTCTACTTGTGTGGAGCCTCCGATCAGGATGTCGGCGATGCATGTATAGACCAAGGGTAGTTCATGAAGGACTTCATATGTGAATCTTTGGAATGCCTGGGCAGCATCACCCAGTTCAAAAGGTAGATGTATGGAAACTGTTTTTGTGAAAAGAAAATGTTAAACTATTTTTTTAGATTTGTTATTGTTTTTTTTTATTTGTGATTCTTTTTATATTTTTTATTGTGTTTTATATTTGTGATTGTACTTTTTATATTGTGAGTGTTTTTTTAATATTTGTGATTGCTTGCATAATATTATTCGTGTTTTTCTGTGCGCACGTGGGCTAAAAAATTCAACAACAGACAAAAGACAGGTAAAATGTTACAACACGTGGTTAGGGTGTTGAATCTTGGTGTATTTATTTATTTGTCAGAGAGGAATACAAAGTTATTTGGTGTGAAATGCTCCCCTTTTGTTTAGTTTAGGAATGAAAAAGTGTTTATGGCAAAGTTTTGTAAGTTGAGGTCGAATTGTTGCGAGGCCACATAAAGCATGTTCACAACGTAGTAATAAGGAAAACAATTATACCAATTGTGTTCAAGTCATTCCAAGATAGTCAGAGTTCTTCTGTACCACGTGATTTGCCAAGATAAATTTATATTCGAAGTTTTTTTACGCGCAACTTACCTTCTCTGAATATGAAGTACAGATTGGTATTACATTGTATATTGGTAAATGATATGTAGAGACAGCATTTCTCAGGTTTTTGTGTACAGACAGAGTCCTTCTTGATAAATTTATAGCTGTCGGTTCTTTTTAAGGACAACTTACCTTCTCTTCATGCTTATATTATGTAAAATGTATTATTTGTAATACATTGTATATTGGTAAATGATATTATGTAGAGACAGCATTTTTAATGTTTTTGTGTGAAGACAATTCATGTTGTTGGTCAATCAATAATAAAACATCTATATGAAACGACAGCTTTTGTCAGTTTATTGATGGCAGTTATTTTAAATGATATTATGTAGAGGCAGAATTTTTCAGGTTTTTGTGTCAGTGCAATTCATGTAGCTTGGTGACCAATCAATAATGAAACATCCGTAAGAAACGTCAGCTTTTGTCAGTTATCTTAAGTGATATTGTTACAGGGAAAGGCTGTCACCAAGTAAGCAAAGTAAAGAACTAGAATGTTAGAATTTAGTCTATTGTTAAATTCTATTAGAAATAGATATTGATGTCAATACTAAATGGAGTTCATATGTTAATTTTATTCAGACTTCATGAAAAAATAAAGTAAAGAAAATGTAAATATTAATAAATTGATAAACACTTGTCAATAATTAAAAATATAAACAAAACCACAGATTTCATAAAATTTCTATTTACTCTTTTATTATGTGGATAACAAATATTTATAAGTTGAAAAGGCAAAAACACGTTACATATAAGATAGTTTATCTACAAAAGTTTTGCTAAAGTTGCAAGGATTCTACATAATTTCAAATATTTTTTCATTAGGACAATTACTCCTACCACAATAAGTGTGGCACTATTTCCTTGTGCCACTGTTTCTAAGACACTCTGCAGCATAGACGGGTTGTAATTTGTCCATGAGCGTGGAGATACAAAGAAATCCCTTCCCATAATTCCCTTGCTATCTTTCTGTCTCTTTCCTGCACGGCCACCATAAAGTGAAGACGCATATTCTGTTTCTCCATAAATGGGGGGAGCACCGCCTCCATCAATAATAGTTAGGTTAGTTAACTTTGAAAAGCCTATTGTCCAGTTTAAAATTGTAAAAATTAATTGTAATATTGTAATATATATTTTGTAAAATAAAATAGTTATACCTTATATATATTACAATTGTGTCGCGTGTCATTTTTCTTGTGTCTGCCATGAATGCCTTCATAAATGTTTTAAGTCGAAAGGCGGCCCTGAGGACAAAGAGATGAAGATTCCCACCAGAATGCCACCAGGGTGATGAGATCATCTTGAGAGAAGAAAGGTATGATTTTCTTCTTGCTACACAGACCCTAATGACTGGCCCATCTTCATATCTTCATGAGACCGCTTTAAGACATTTACTATAACACGTCTGTCGGTCACACCTCAGTGACCGGCTGATAGTAGTATATAAGTATATTTCTTTCGTCATGGTTTACTTTGTTTTCAAGTCATTCAAAGATATTCAGAGTCCTTCTGTACCACGTGATTCTCCGAGATAAATTTATATCCGCAGATTCTTTTTAAGGACAACTTTCCTTCTGTTCATATTTATATTAAGTACATATTTGTATTACATTGTATATTGGTAATTATGTAGCATTTTTAAATTTTTGCGTGAAGAAAATTCAATCAATAATAAAACATCTATATACAGCTTTTGATATTATGTAGAGGCAGCATTTTTCAGATTTTTGTGTGAATAGTTCAATTCAGTTATCTTAAGTGATATCGTTACAGGGAAAGGCTGCCCTCTTTCCATGTAAATAAAAATATATTAGATAAGTGAAAATGAGATTAGGATAAGCTGAGACTCGAAACTTATAAGCAAAGTTAAGCATTGGAATGTTAGAATTTAGTCTATTGTTAAATTCTATTAGAAATAAATATTGTTTATATTGTAAAAAGAATTGATTGTACATTCTTTTAGAATTGGAATATTAAAAAAAGTGTGTTTCGAAAAACGTATCCATAGCCACGTGAATTGGCAAAAAAGGGGATTCTCAATATAGGAGCTAGAGTTAGTAAGATCAGAGAAGTCCAGAGTTGCAGATTTGAAGAGTTGAGTTAGCAGTAGAGTTGGGTTGAGTTTTTTTTATAGAGGTCACCACTTATCAAGGCTCGAAAGCCATTCAGGGATAAGAGTTATTGTGTGTACAGTAATCAATGGGATAGTATTGTAGTAATCCTTAGTATTGGAGATTTATTAAAGTGTCTTACTTAAGGGGGCGGTTCATCAGGAATTTGTTTATGTTGGACTTGAAGACATCCAAGTTGTAGTTAGGTGGGAAACAGGCAAGTGGAAGAGAGTTCCACGGGCTTGCACTTCTCAGAAAGAAATATTGGAGCTGAAGTCAGTCCTTTGGAAGCGAAAGAAAGAACATCAAACTATGTAGATTCCCAAATTGTAATTCCTGACGTCATCATCATTCGGCCGGTCCGATGAATAAAAAATCATGATTGTGTTTTTGTAAAACTGTTGTCATGTGTCATCTGTCAACACTCAAAAGGTAATGTGTTAAACATGTTAATATGAACATTGTGTAAGCATTACTATGGTTCTCGTTAGATTTCGGTTCACTAATCAGGGGTTTTGAATTGTGGTGAACTACACTAATTGTGGTTTTGATCGAACTGGCAATTGATTTGTTTAGCTCTAATTTTCTTGTCTTTACCCCTGATCTGTTCAGCTAAGCCATTAATTAAAGTTTCATATTCTGCTTTCTTTTCTAAAAGCTGGTGATCTTCAATGTTATATTTTCTCTTCATTCTATTTATTGTTTTTAGGAAATGTGGGGATCTCGTTTGGTTCACAGTATAGGAAATTATTTGGGAGCTTCTTTTCTGAAAGTATCTACTTTTCTTTGAAGCTTTATCTTCCACTTTGGTGTTTCAGTTTTGGCTCTCTTCCTCATTTCCCCTTTTTTCTTTCAATGTGTGTTCTGTGGCTAGCTTATTTTGCATATACTATGCTGCACCGACTTTAGCATGTTTTATGTCAATTAATGTGGAATGTAGCAATGATATTTTAACCAGGCTCAGATTGACTTTTTCCAATAACTCTTTCAATTTCTTCCCTGTTTTGATCTGGATTAATTTGAGTCGCTCTTCAATCTCCATTGTTTTGGTCAGTTCGATTTTATTTGCAAGCTCTTCTATTTCTTGTTCAGTTGATTGGTTAATAATTAGCTTTTGATTCAAAGATCCTGGGTGTGATGCTCCTCTATTAAGTCTTGGTTGGGTTTGTCTTCTGTAAAGTAGACTAGGTTCAGTGTAGTCCGTGGCATCTACTATGGCAGTTGTACTATCTGCACTCTACTCAGAGTTTGATGATGTAGAGTCACGTGGTTCAGTAAAGATCTGGATGTTTGAATTACATCTGTTGTAGATCCCATTATGGATATTTCATGGGTAGCAACCATTTGCTTCTTGGCTACTATGCTTGGTGTTGTTAGTGGCTGTGACAGTGAACATATGTTTTTTTATCATGTTTGACATTTTTTCCTGCATATTTCTCAGTTTTTTAGATGTTCTGATGCATTAGCCAGGTTGCTGCTGGTGGTAATATATCCTCCCTCAGCATTGAGAAGAAGTTGCACCATAGCTTTCCTCACAAGCCCTGGTGCGTAAACGTGTTTTGGGGACCTTTTTATACTGGGCGATGTCCCGGCAGTATTTTTCCTTATTTAGCTTCATATTAATGATTTTCATTGACGTTTTGTTCGGGTTCATATCTTGTGATATGTACTCATACTGATAGCTAAGACCGAGAATACCAAGAAGGTAATCAGAAGGTACTCCTGTGAGTACTTATATGGCTAATTTAACTAGATTTTATAGTCATATTGAGATCTTATTTGGCTACATTTAATACTTCAGTAAGTTTTAAGAAATCAACGGGCTACCTCTTGGAACTAACTCTTGATCCTGTTATGATTTAAATTTATATCCGAGGGCTTCTTTTGTGTGAGTTCTCATATTGTTAATTAAACTAGATTTTATAGACTACAATGTCCACATGATATGGCTTTTTTTCTTATTTGGTAGCATTTAATATAATTTAATACAATAAGTTTTAAGAAATCCTGGAACACTTGATTCTGTTATGATTTCAATTTATATCCGAGGACTTTTCGTGTGAGTTCTCATATGAATAACTAAATATGACTCTGCAGAAAAAGAATATCCACACACTTGCACTTGGTTCACCGGATATATTCGCCAGATAGTTTTTGAAATTCTTTTTCCATTAGTCCACTTGCTCCTATAATGACTGGTATAATGTATATGTGTAAACTCAGCATCATTAGGGACGCTTACTTAAACTAGGGTTGCCACTTTTCTCTCTTGTCCCATATACCTATGTCATGCTTAATATCCTCATTTCTAGGTATGTAGCTGAAGGTGTTTAGTAGTCATAGCAGATGGTGTATGACTTATTTCCAACTGTTCTTTCTGGTAAACATATTACCAAGACTTACTACAACATTATATATTCACGTTTTTCCAGATTTTCCAGTGGACATATTTACACACACCATTGTATTGCATTGTATAATAGCCCCCCCCCTAACAGGACGTTACAACTGTGTGGCAGCGTGAGTTCTCATATGACTCATTAAAATAGATTATTGACGAAAAGAATATCCACAGACTCCACACGAATAAGGCTTTTCTCCAGTGTGCGTTCTTATATGTGTAGCTAAATTCGATTTTTCAGAAAAAGATTGTCCACATTCTTTACAAGAATGTGGCTTTTCTCCAGTGTGAGTTTTCATATGTCTTATTAATTTTAATTTTTCAGAAGAAGTATATTCACACAATTCACAAGAATGTGGCTTTTCCCCAGTGTGAGTTCTCATATGTCGCACTATCTTGGATTTTCCAGAACAGGAATATCCACACACTTCACAAGAATGTGGCTTTTCCCCAGTGTGAGTTCTCATGTTTCGCTAACTTTGATTTTTTAGAACAGGAATATCCACACACTTCGCAAGAATGTGACTTTTCCTCAGTGTGAGTTCTCATATGCATTTTTAACGATGATTTTTCAGAAAAAGAAGATCCACACACTTCACAAGAATGTGGCCTTTCCCCAGTGTGAGTTCTCATATGTCTGACTAAATTCCATTTTATTGAAGAAGCATATCCACACACTTCACAAAAGTGTGGCTTTCCCCACGCGTGAGTTCTCATATGTCTCACTAAACTCGATTTTGCAGAAGAAAAATATGCACAGACTTTACATGAATGTGGCTTTCCGACAGGATGTGTTTTCATATGTCTCACTAAATTCGATTTTCTTGAAAAGGAATAGCCACACACTTCACAAAAATGTGGCTTTCCCTCAGCATGAGTTTTCATATGTTTAATTAAATTCGATTTTTTAGAACAAAAATATCCACACACTTTACAATGATGTAGCTTTTTCTTACTCTGTTCATACATATTTAAATAGAATTGATCTTAGAACAAGATTATCACTACTTAGTTATAAGCAATACTGAATTCTTTACTCACTTATTCTATTTATATTGAGTTGTTAATGCGAGTTTGATTTTATTTTAAAGTAACCCTAATTTGTATCATTTATCGTTTAATTGATGAGAGATATTTCATAGTTTAAAAGTTAAAATATTGACTTTTCTTCAATTTTTGTGTATACGTTTTTGTTGTCTTCCATGTAAGGCAACAATTGTCTATAGAATAATGTTTAAGGAAAATGATGATCATTAAATTCTTTAAAAACGTTCAGGCAGGAACATCTGTAAAAAAATAAAATAAATAAAATAAAATGATATATTTTAATATCATTGTTTATTTTAATCGTGCCAACAAAACAAGAAACATAACTTTATAAAACATTTAAAAATTACAGAAATAAACACTTAATTCACATTCATATTGTTTAAATGTTACATAATATTCATAGAATCTGTAATAGAAAAAGGAATTATGCAACTAATAAAGTAAAAAAAAACAATAATATAGGCTCATTCCATGTCAAATTGATAAATTGGGGGGCACTAACCATGTCCGACACGGATTTTTTTCAAATTTGCTACACTTATAGATCTCCATGAAAGGAATTGAATAGCACCTGTTAACATCTCATGGTCAAGGGATTTATGCCATATGACCTTGACTTTCATACTGAGACAATTACTAATTATTTGGATACTGCCAGA